>NC_143579.1:141709205-142014896 GCF_048544385.1 Mastigoproctus giganteus | reverse complement strand
TATGGCACCGAAGGTTATCCCATTGTCTGATCTTCATGGACTCCCTCAGTGTAATGCAAGCAATACAGTGTGACACAAAGAATTTCCATCTGATTTTAGTTAGATTCCTGGACATACAGGAATTAAAGGAAATGAACAAGCTGACCATGCAGCAAAAACGGCAACAGGCATCATACCACCAAAGTACCATTTACAGACTACAGATGTTGCATAAAAGCGAATAGCAAGGAACAGTGGCAAAAAATATGGAACAAACAAACCTATAATAAACTTTTTAAAATTAAATCAGTTTTAAAACAGTGGAAAATCAGTGAAAGACAGGTCCGAAAAGAAATAACTCTTACCAGGTTAAGGATAGGACAAACATATCTTACCCATTCCTATATACTTACAGCCGAAGAACCACCTCAGTGTAATCAGTGCCATGTACAACAAACAGTTAAACATTTACTACTAGATTTTCAAGCTTTTATAAACCAAAGAAAAATAGCCTTTAGATCTAAAATTAATATTCAAAATGCTTTTGTTTTGGAAACATTTTAAGTGAAGAAAGTAATACACAATAAATCTTTCGCTACCTAAGTTTAATAGGCTTGTATAATCAGATATAAAAAAAAGAATACAATTGAACTTCATCTCCAAATAAAGTCAGGCATTAATTTGAATTCCTATTACAAGAGACCACTCTTGAAAATACAAAACCATGGGCCCTGGGTGCCAAGCAAATCTTGAGGCCAAGCGATCTTCCCTGCGACTTCTACTGCAATTATATTAGAGAGATAAGTTTTTCCCTTTGAGTTGAGACGTTTTTTTTTTCCATTATTCAAATATATAATAAGAGTTTTCTTTCTTAAAGCATAAGGAAGAAGTTTCCAGAAAGGAAAGTAACCTTTCTTAATTTTTCTGTGTATTAACCTTCTATTTTACTCGCTTGGTCACTTGGTGGCACTACTCCTGCCTCCCCGTGGCTGGGCTGGACCTGGGTGAATAGACACCATCCAGGACTAAAAGGAGGTTAAAATGGACCAAAAAACTAACAAAAGATTGGAGAAAGTTAACTCCAGTAATTCTGATGACTTACAGCTGAACATGTCTCAGGCTAAGAGAATGAAAAATCAACAGCTCCTCAGCCTACTGTTCCTTTCTTTTTGGTGATACATTCATTATCAACACAACCCGTTGGGAAATTATCCCTTTTCTTAGTCCAGAAGACTATAGAGTCCATGATTGGATCACCAAAAATGATAAAACAATTACAATCAGGTGATCTCTTAGTTGGAAACCTCACTAAGTCATCAATCTGAGAAATTGCTAAAAAAAACAGACTTTTGCAGGACTTCCAGTTGAAGTTACCCCACATAATTCCCTGAATACATCGAAAGGTGTTATTAGTGAATGGAACCTTTTGACTGTTTCATAGGAAGAGTTACTGCACGAGCTAACAGAACAACAAGTGATACCTGTCAATGATGAAAAAATATGGCATTCTCACTCCAACCCGATCAGTTATTCTCACCTTTAATAATCCTTCTCTTCCCCACTCAGTTAAAGCAGGATATTTAAACTGCAAAATCCGACCATACATACAAAATCCAATAAGGTGTTACAACTGTCAGCGATACAGACACTCTCAGGTGACATGTTGCAGTGATTTCATCTGTCCGCTCTGTGGATCGAAAGAACACAATCAAGCAAACTTGCACCTCTTCTACGCCACTCTGTCCAAAATGTCACGGAAATCACCCTGCTTTATTGAAGACATGCGTAATGTGGATATTGGGAAAACAAATACAAAAATACAAACTAGAAAATAAAGTGTCTTATTCGGAAGCAAGAAAACAGATACTTGCAACCAAACCTTCACGTTCCTATGCTTCAGCTGTGAAGCAACGCTAAACGGTCTAGCCAGGTGGGTAAAGTGCTTGCCTGGCAACCCAAAGGTTGCAGGTTCGAATCCCACCTCGGGTTTGGATCAGAGTAAAATGCAAAAACTTTGGGAGGTGCATTATGGCCACAGAAGCTGATGCGCCAACAACTAACAAAAAAGAAAAGAAAAAAAGTGAAATGACAGCAAAGTATATCCTCTCAAACGGAGGTGGTAATACCTATAAATCAAATTATAGACTGGAGTAGAGTAATATTAATGACAAAAACAACTTCACAAGAAACATCCAGTGCTAAAGAGCAGGATACTTCCGTGCCTGGAAAGCAGAAATCAGAAGTAACATCTTCAAAAACAAAGCAAACAGCATTTAGTAAACCGTGTGAACAGAAACAAACAAACATAGACGAAATGGATACTGATGGAGAGAGAGAGAGAGAGAGAGAGAGAGAGAGAGAGAGAGAGAGAGAGAGAGAGAGAGAGAGAGAGAGAGCATACTAGAACTACACCCTGCAGAAGATATTGATACACCTTGTCCTAATTTTCCAAAGAAAGACAGACCCAAATATGATAAATAAAAAAACTCAAAAGCGCAGTCACATTCACCAAATAGTTTTGATACCTAAATAATGCAGTATATTATTATACAATGGAATGTCACGGTTTACATGGAAAATTGGATGAAATAAAAGATATTATTCAGCAGTATAAAGTGGTCTGCATTTGCCTTCAGGAGACCCATCTAACACTTCAATCTTCACCTACATTTCAAAACTATACACTTTTCCGGGGAGACAGAAATGATAACAGAACTGCCAAAGGAGGAGTGGCAATTTTAGTGAATACTAATATATCAGCTAAGCAAACAACATTGAAAACCAACTTAGAAGCAGTAGCAGTGAGAATAGCCATCGGAATTTCTATCACAATCTCATCCCTTTATCGTCTACCAAATATTCCTCTCTCTAGATCGAAATTAAATGATCTTACTATGCAGCTTCAACCTCCCTATTGCCTTATGGGAGATATGAATGCCCATCATCTGTGGGGATCTTCTCAAACGGACAGTAGAGGTAACTTAATCGGAACTTTCCTAGATGATCAACAACTGAATTTACTGAATACTGGATCTCACACTTATATCAGTTTGGCTACAGGCATCACTTCCGCAATAGACTTAACAATATGTTCTCCATCAATTTATCCCACTATAGCATGGTTCATATTAAATGATCCTTACAACAGTGATCATTTTCTGATACTATGTTCCATACAGACACAATCAACTCTTACAGAAGAAACCAGAACAGTATGGAATTTTAAGAAAAGCTAATTGGAGTAAATGTATGCAATTAATCAAGCTGGATAAGCAATTAATAGAAACCCCACCAATAGTTGATGCTGTCATATATATCACCGATCAACTGCTGGAAGCTTCAAAAGCTACAATACCTCAAATAAGTAAGGCAAGGTAGGCATGGTACAACTCTTGGTGGAACGCAGAATGTGCCATGGAAAAAACAAAATAAAATCGTGCATGGAATGGAATCCAGAAATATCCAACTACCCTCAATTTGGTTGCGTATAAAAAAAGCAAAAGCCGAAGCGAGGAGAATTCAGAAAAAGGCAAAGAAGTTCTTGGATCATGTTTGCTTCCACACTTACTAGGAACTTGAGTCCTGGTTTGGTGTGGAAAAAAATTCGGATTTTAAGTGGAAGATATGCAAGCATACAGTCTGCAATCTTTCATTGGAAAGGGCAGGATGTTTCTACAACAGACAAGATATCAGAAATTCTAGCTGACTCTTTTGCTTCTACATCAAAACTATACTGACTTTCAAAAATATAAAGAGCAAGCTGAACAGAGTAACTTGAATTTCTCTATCAAGACGTCTCATTCCTATATATCTATCATTCCTAAAAGAGGAATTACTTAAAACCATTATAAAATTGCCTAATAGCACACCTGGTGTGCTATTGCCTAATAGCACACCTGGTGTGCTATTGCCTAATAGCACACCTGGTCCCGATGGCATTTATTATACTATGATACGACACCTAAACTCTGATTTTCTGGCTACCCTACTAGCCCTATATAATAGAATTTTGGTGAACAACCTGTATCCATCCATATGGTGGCGTGCAATTGTCCTTATGCAATTGCATTTCCCAAACCCATAAAAGATCCTTCCTATACATATAATTATCACCCTATTTCACTGACCAGCTGCTTAGGGAAAATCCTTGAACGAATGGTGCACAATAGACTTGCATGCTGGAAAAAGAGAATGTTTAATCACCCCACCAACTTGGATTTAGGAAGAATAAATCAACACTTGATGTATATGTCAAAATTGAAACAAATATTAGAAACTCATTTATAAGAAAGCAGCATATGGTGATGATGGATCACCTCGCCGGTGCCTAGTCTCCAGACTCTGTAATTTGCAAAACTTAAGCCTTTCTTCGTAAGAGCAACCATTTGTTCCATTCACTAATCTTGTTGCCCTTCTCTGTACCCGTTCCAGCAGCTCTACATCCTTCTTGAAATGAGGCCTCCAGACCTGTATACAGTACTCTAGGTGTGGCCTGACCATTGCCTTATACAAGGGAATAATCACCTCCTTATCCCTGCTGGAAAAATTCCTGTATATCATTGACAATACTCCATGAGCTACTCTTGCAGCCCGTCTGCACTGCTCAGAGAACTTCATATCTGCCTGCATAACCACCCCCAAGTCCCTTTCATTCTTTACCACTGTCAGTGTAGTACCACAGAGTTGATACGTTGCTCTGGGGTTGCTGTTTCCCATGTGTAGTACTTTACATTTGTCAATGTTAAACTTCATTTGCCACCTCTCAGTCCATCTATTCAACCTTTCCAGATCCTGTTGCAGTAGCATTGTGTCAGTAGTGTCCTTGACAACCCTGCCAACCTTCCTATCGTCGGCAAACTTGGACATTAAGCTTGATATACCATCATCAATATCATTTATAAATACAGAAAACAATAATGTACCCAATACTGAACCCTGAGGGACTCCACTAATAACATTAGTCCACGAGGAGCAGTGTCCATTGATTACCACTCTGTGTTCTCCCCCTCAACCACCCCTTTATCCACAGCAGAAATTTGCCTCCAATGCCACACTGCTCCAATTTGTGCAGCAGTCTTCCATGTGCAACAGTATCAAAAGCCTATCTAAGATCCAAGTATATAATATCAAAGTTATTCCCTGCATCCAGTTCTTTTGTGACTGCATCATAGTATCCAATCAAATTGGTCAGGCAAGACTTCCCCTTAACAAAACCATGCTGTGTCTGAGCTATGACTGAAGTCTTGTCTAGATGATCCTGCAGTGCTTCTTTAACCAGTGCCTTCATTAATTTTCCAGGAACTAACAGGTCTATAATTATTTGTGTCGCCCTTTGATCCTCCTTTGTGAATTGGGGTTACATTTGCACATCTCCAGTCCATGGGTACTTCCCCTGAGTCCAAGGAAGCTCTCATAATTATGGCTAAGGGTTTGCTTACTTCCTTTGCTGCTTCCTTTAATATAACTGGATAGATCCTATCCACCCCAGGTGCCTTTCTTGTGTTTATCTTCAACAATTTCTCCTCCACTTTACTCTCAGTTATTACAAGATTCTCTAGCTTACTGCCAGAGTTGAATACACCTCTGGCATTCCCCTCGCTGAATAACTCCTCGTGTGAATGTCGATGCAAAATATTCATTCAGTTTGTTAGCTACCTGAGCAGGATCATCAACAGTTGACCCATCGATATCAAGTGGACCAATCTGATTCATCCCCTTCCTTCTAGAGTTTACATAAGTAAAGAACTCTTTGCTGTTTTTCTTTGCATCCCTTGCCAAAGATTTCTCGTAATCTGCCTTCGCCTGCCTAACCTCCTTTGTAACTTGGTTACAGATCAACTTGTATCTATCATAGGCTTCTGTGTCACGTGTTAATTTGTATGCATCCCATGCATTTTTCTTCTCTGCCATATGTCTCATTAGTTCATCTGACATCCACTTAGGCCTAAACCTTGAACAATATTTCTTAGTTGGTATGTAAAGCCTAGTAGCTTCCAAGATAAGTTCTTTGAATGCTTCCCATTTTGAATTTGCTGTTGGTAACATCATCAGTTGGTCCCACTGTCTAGAGTTTCGATACTGTCTCAGTCCATCGTAGTCACCTTTACGAAAGCAATAACCCTTCCCTTTACCCCTAATGGTAGTTACCTCTTTGAGTAAATCCGCACACTTCAGCACACTGTGATCACTGCTACCTAGTGGTTCATTTACCTGCAGATTCTTAATGCATGAAGAATCACTACTGATAATCAAATCAAGAGTATTACTCTCTCTAGTTGCCTCCCGAACATGCTGATGTAGAAAACAATCATCCAATAAATCCACAAAAGCCTTGCTAGCATGTGAGTGACCAGCCCCCAAATTCCAGTCAATATCTGGGAAATTAAAATCCCCCATTATGAGCTCTCTGATTTACTGGCCCACTCTGTTTCCCCGTACAGTTTCTTATTATACTCATCAGAGTCATTCGGCCTATAGCACACTCCTATTTTCAATTTTGATCTCCCAATGCTCATGTCACACCAAACTGACTCGGCACTGCTCTGTCCAGCAATGTCGACTGGCTTCACTTCCTTGGATTTTATACATTTCTTAACTAATAGCATAACCCCTCCTCCTCCCTTTCTATCCTTTCTGTAGACATTGTACTCCCTAAATTCCAGTTCTGCATTCCTTATATCTGTGTGACACACATCTCTGAAATCCCCACAATATTTGCCTTTGATGTTTTTAGCAATACCTCAAATTCATCAAATTTATTTACTAAACTCCTAGCATTGGTGTACACGCAAGTATACATGCACCTGTTCTTTTTCTTAGCTACCCTAACACAACCTATGTGTTTATTTGTACCCCAATGATTCCCAGCAGTCTCTGAACTATCCTGCATCTTATTTTCCAGGCTGCGGCTCATTCCAATAGAAGCAGTACAAGAATCACTTTCACCTCTGCCAGTGGCTACTGTTAATCTATTAGTCCTTGTATCCCCCCAATCTAGCAGTTTTCCGACCCACCTAGCACTGCCTAGATAGCATCAGCAAAGATTCTTGCACCCTTTCTATTTAAGTGTATCCCATCCCTGTAGAAGCAGTCTCTCCTGTTAACAGTAAAATCTCGTAATGCAGTTTCTTTCCCCTTCCTTACTCTTTGGGGATTTTAATGGACATAACACCATGTGGGGTAGGGCTAACATCAACAGAAGGGACAAGTTATAGAGTGTATGCATGTGTGTGTGTGTGTGTGTATGTGTGTGCGCGCGCACACACACACACACACACACACACACACACACACACACACACACACACAACCTCTCCCTTCCTAATTTCCTAATGTAGGAACAAACACATTTTGCCACATATCTACCTGTTTGTTTTCTGCCATTGATCTTTCTATCAACCCCCCCTTCTCTTCTCTTCTCCCTCCATTTACTTGGGAAGTGGAGGAGAACCAGTGGGTATTCGGGGTGGAATGCACCAGAATGCTGTTCCTGTACCTTTTTTCTAAATGTCATAATAGAAAATCTTTAAATTTATACACCTAATATTATGAAACAATGGCATAATCAAAGGAGAGGGAGAAATATCTATTTTACCCATTGCTACTAAAAATATATATTAATAGTAATCTTTAAAATTAATTGATTTCTTTAAAAAATTATTTAAAAACAAATATATAAATTTCGCAGTGAAACATGAACCGTTTTTTACTGAAGTACAATGTGTTGGATAAAGAGATCCAACGAATGAGATATATTTTGTAAATAAATTTGATGAATTTGAGATATTGCTCAAAACATCAAAGGCAGATATTGTTGGGATATCAGAGACGTGGTGTCACACAGATATAAGGAATGCTGAACTGGAATTTGGGAGTACTATGTGTACAGCAAGGACAGACAGGATAGGAAGGGAGGAGGGGTTCTGCTGTTAGTTAAAAAACTCAGAAAAATCCAAGGAAGTGAAGTCAGTCGACATTGCTGGACAGAGCAGTGCCAAGTCAGTTTTGTGTGACATAAGCATTGGAGATGAAAATTGAGAGTAGGAGTGTTCTATAGGCCTAATGGCTCTGATAAGTATAATAAGAAACTGTACAGGGAAATAGAGTGGCCCAGTAAATCAGAGAGTCTTATAATGGGGGATTTTAATTTCCCAAATATTGACTGGAATTTGTGGGTTGGTCACTCACACACCAGCAAGGCTTTTGTCGATTTATTGGATGATTGTTTGCTACATCAGCATGTTCGGGAGGCAACTAGAGGAAATAATACTCTTGATCTGATTATGAGTAGTGATTCTTCATGAATAGGTGCCTCCGTAGCCAGGTGGGAAGGAGCGGCAGTGCGTAGCACACGGTTCTTTATTAGACCGGGGTTCGAGCCCGTGACCACCAAATACGGAGGATGCTGAAAAGTCAGGGAATGAACACCGCATATCCCCGGAGGAATATGGCCTTAGTTGCTGATGCTCTTAAAAAAAAAAAACCAAACCTTGATGCATTAAGAATCTAAAGTTAAAAGAACAACGGATGAGAATAAACTGAAAGAGCAAGCTGGCTTTAGGACAGGATTCTCAACTATGGATCACCTTCACGTAATATAACAGCTAATGGAGAAAGCAAATGAATATAAAACACCATCATGCCTGGTATTTGTGGATTATGAAAAGGCATTTGACTCCATACAGCATAAGGCAATGTTTCGGGCACTGGAAAGACAAGGCATAGATACCCCATATATTATGATTTTGAAGAAAATATATGAGAGTGCTACCTCCTTTATTAGACTAGACAAAGACAGTAGGAAATTTAAAATCGAGAAAGGAATTCGACAAGGAGGCACAATATCTCCGAAGCTGTTTACTGCTGCCCTTGAGGAAGCTTTCAGAAGATTAGACTGGTCGCAGAAAGGAATGAATGCGAACGGAGAGTACCTAAACCATTTACGATTTGCAGATGACATTGTGGTTGTAAGCCACGATCCCAAAGAATTAGAGGAAAATCTTAATCAGTTATGCACAGTTAGTAAGGATTTTGGACTAAAGATGAATATGGCTAAAACAAAAGTAATGATGAACAAGTATGCCACAGAAAGGGAAATAATGATTGAAGGAGCAGTAATTGAAAAGGTGGAGTCATATACTTATCTGGGACAAGTTATTAGCTGTAATAATGATAAATGGCTGGAAGTCAAGAGAAGAAAATTGAGAGTAGGAGTGTTCTATAGGCCTAATGGCTCTGATAAGTATAATAAGAAACTGTACAGGGAAATAGTGGCCCAGTAAATCAGAGAGTCTTATAATGGGGGATTTTAATTTCCCAAATATTGACTGGAATTTGTGGGTTGGTCACTCACACACCAGCAAGGCTTTTGTCGATTTATTGGATGATTGTTTGCTACATCAGCATGTTCGGGAGGCAACTAGAGGAAATAATACTCTTGATCTGATTATGAGTAGTGATTCTTCATGCATAGGTGCCTCCGTAGCCAGGTGGGAAGGAGCGGCAGTGCGTAGCACACGGTTCTTTATTAGACCGGATAAATTTTGGATGTATAGCATTCAGGAAATATAGTCACATACTGAAGAGCAATATCTCAGTTTGTCTGAAATGTAAAATAATGAACCAATGTATACTCCCCACCATGACTTATGGAAGTGAAACTTGGGTACTCACCAAAAGAATGGAAGAGAAGCTGAGAACTACACAGCGAAGAATGGAACGAATTATATTGGGAATGAGACTGTTAGATAAGAAGAGAAACACATGGATTAGGCAGCAAACTCAAGTAAAGGACATTCTTATCAAAACTAAAGAACTAAAATGGTCTTGGGCAGGACACATAGCTCGAAGACATGATGACAGATGGACTAAGAAAATAATGAATGGTATCCAAGAGGAGCTAGAAGAAAACCTGGAAGACAAAGGCAGAGATCGATAGATGAAATTCATGAGTTTGTGGGTAGTAAATGGATGGCCAGTGCTCAAAACAGACGGAACTGGAAAGTTGCTGGAGAGGCCTTCATCCTGCAGTGGATTGAAAATGGCTGATGATGATGATGATGATGGTATATATATCATCGTCATCATCATCATCATATATATATATATATATATATATATATATATGTTTCTAATAGTTCAAATTTTTGATTGTTACCTACTATTGGTGGTTTCTACATATAGGCATTAGTGTTCATACAATTCTGGTCATTAATCTAGCCTTATTTAGGTCCTCATAATTCTGCATGACCTGTACATATTAGGTTAAGAAGTTTAATGCTTAATGATAATGAATTTTCATGGCAAAGTATTGAGGAAAATTTTTAAGTTTTTGTATTGCCATCTTTACGCTTTCTATATTGTTGCAGATTATTAAAAGTCTGTTTGTTTGGTTTCTTATAGTATTACCATGTATATGCTTCACTATGTTGCTTTCCCAGTGTGTGAGTTTTATTGTATCGAAATTAAAATAGTCTCTTTTATCATAGTGATGTTTATATATTTTGTTTTGGTTGATGGCAATTTTGCTGTTCAAATAGACAGCTCGTTGGTTGTTATCAGGATTAAAAATTGTACATTCAATTTTTAAGTCTGTTGGGTAAGTATTCCTTGCTACATTTGCAAAGTTGTCATAGTTGATCACGAGGACGTCATCTATATATCTGTAGAATTTAATATTTTCTGTGATGTTGCTTTCATAGTGGTGCAGGTAGAGGTTAGCTATGGTGCATGAACTGCTGGATCCCATAGCTATCCCCCCCTGCGTTGTATATATGTTTTGCCTCCCATTAGTATGTAGCTGCCTTTGACACTGATTTTTGTTAGGTCATTCCAGTATTGTGTTTTGGATTTTAAGGTATTGTGATATTTTTGGTAGTATATCTGTAGTACTTCTATTAGGTTGTCGTGTGCTATGCTTGTAAAGAGGTTTTTGAAATCGTATGTGTATATACTTTTTATGCTATTGTTTTGTTTTTTAATGTCATCCAAATATTCTTTGTTGTTGATAATTCTGGTGTTCTTGATTTCCTTGGTTGATATCTTTTAATTTATTTTCCATTATCTTACTAGTATACTTTATGTAACTGGTTTTGTAATGAATCTTTTTCTTGTAGGCACCTTGTGATATTTTGGTAACCAGTATATGTAAGGGTATTGCATCCTGTCTATTTTAATTTTAAGTTTTTTATGCATTGCCAAAAATTTTTTGCGGATGCTGTTTGGATTGGTGTCTACGTACTTGTATGTTTCATTGTTATACAATTCCTCTTTTACAGCTTCAATGTGGAATCTTTTGCATATAATACGGAAATTATTATTTGCCTTGTTGGTTCTTGTGATCACGAATTTGTTTTGCATTTCTTTTATTTTGCTGTTGATACTTCTTAAATTTAAATGCTTATCATGTTTTTGTAGTGTTATGTTTTCTCTTAAGCGGTCTAATATGTAATAGTAGTAGTAGTAGTGGCACATGATGCAAGAAAGCAAGTGTAGGAGCTTATGCAGCATCAGCCAAAAAAAAAAAAAAAAAAAAAAATCACACCATTCCCTCCAAATGCCTGTCCAGTTCCTCCTTAAATTTATTTAACCTATCAACTTCTACAACGACAGATGGAAGTTTGTTCCAGCAATTAACCACCCGCTGGCTAAAGGCAAATTTCCGCACATCTATTCTACATCTGTCCTTTCTTAATTTGAACTTATGTCCCCGTAGGTTGGTAATCTGAACAAGTGGAAGGATCCCATCAGAATTCAGCGTGCTCAACCCATTCAAGGCCTTATAGACCTCAATCAGATCACCGCGCAGGTGCCTAGTCTCCAGCCACTGCAATTTGCAGAACTTAAGTATCTCTTGGTAAGAGAATCCCTTCATTCCCCTCACCAATCGTGTTGCTCTTCTCTGTACACGCTCAAGCAAATCTACATCCTTCCTAAAATGAGGCCTCCAGACCTGTACGCAGTACTCAAGGCGTGGCCTGACCATTGCCTTATACAGAGGGACAATCACCTCCTTTTCCCTGCTAGCAAAATTCCTATATATCATTGACAAAACCCCATGACCCGCCCTAGCAGCCTGTCTGCACTGCTCAGAAAACTTCATATCTGACTGCACAATTACTCCCAGGTCTTTTTCATTTTCTACCACCTTAAGTGTAGTACCACACAGTTGGTACGTTTCTCTGGGGTTACTTCTACCCATATGCAGTACTTTGCATTTGTCAAGGTTGAACTTCAGTTGCCACTTCTTAGCCCATCTGCCCAAATTATCTAGATCCTGTTGCAGTAGCACACTGCCATTACTGTCATTAACAACCGTGCCAACCTTTGTGTCATCTGCAAACTTCGACATTAAGCCTGATATACCTTCATCAATATCATTGATAAATACACAAAACAACAATGGACCCAACACCGAACCCTGTGGGACTCCACTAATAACATTAGTCCACGAAGAGCAGCACCCATTGATTACCACCCTCTGTCTTCTCCCACTTAACCATCCTTTTATCCATTGTAGCAACTTACCCTTAATACCATTCTGCTCCAATTTGTACAGTAGTCTTCCATGCGCAACAGTGTCAAAAGCTTTCCTGAAATCCAAGTATATGATATCAAAATTATTTTTTGCATCCAGTTCCTTTGTGACCACATCATAATAACCAATCAAATTTGTCAGACAAGACTTTCCCTTAACAAACCCATGCTGTGTCTGAATTATTGCTGCAGTCTTGTCTAGATGATCCTGCAATGCATCTTTAACCAGCGACTCCATTATTTTACCCGGAACAGAAGTTAAACTAACTGGTCTGTAATTACTCGTGTCACCCTTCGATCCACCTTTGTGAATTGGGGACACATTTGCACATCTCCAATCCGTGGGAACCTCCCCTGAGTCCAAGGATGCTCTCATAATTATGGCTAAGGGTTTGCTTAGTTGCTTTGCCGCCTCCTTTAAAATAACTGGATAGATCCCATCCACCCCAGGTGCCTTTCTTATGTTTAACTTCAACAATTTCTCCTCCACTTTGCTCTCAGTTATTACAAAATCATTAAGCACACTGCTACAATTTGATAACCTTCTTCCATTTTCAAATTGTAATAATTCCTCACGTGTGAATGTAGATGCAAAATACTCATTCAGTTTGTTTGCTATCTGAGCAGGATCATCAACAGTCGAACCATCGATGTCAAGTGGACCAATCATATTCATCCCCTTCCTTTTAGAGTTTATATAAGTAAAGAAATCCTTGCTGTTTTTCTTAGCACCTTGTGCCAAAGATTTCTCGTAATCCGCCTTCGCCTGCCGAACCTCCTTTGTGACCTGATTACAGACTAGCTTATATCTGCCACAGGCTTCTGCGTCACCTGATAATTTATATGCATCCCATGCATTTTTCTTCTCTGTCACGAGTCTCATTAGTTCATTTGATAACCATTTAGGCCTAAAACTTGTACGATATTTCTTAATCGGTATATAAAGTCTAGTAGCTTCCACGATTAATTCTTTGAATGCTTCCCACTTAGAATTTACTGTTTGTAACATCGTCAGTTGATCCCACTGTACAGAATTTAAAAACTGTCTGAGACCACTGTACTCCCCTTTACGGAAGCAAAAACCCTTTCCTTTACCCCTGACAGTAGTTACCTCTTTGAGTAAATCCCACTTCAGCACACTGTGATCACTGCCACCTAGTGGTTCCTTTATCTGCAAATTCTTAATACACGAATGATCACTGCTGATAACCAGATCAAGAGTGTTACTTTCTCTGGTTGCCTCTCGAACATGCTGCTGC
Organism: Mastigoproctus giganteus; assembly: GCF_048544385.1. Taxonomy (NCBI): domain Eukaryota; kingdom Metazoa; phylum Arthropoda; class Arachnida; order Uropygi; family Thelyphonidae; genus Mastigoproctus; species Mastigoproctus giganteus. The sequence continues at coordinate 142,001,124 of NC_143579.1, read as the reverse complement.
AGAAAACAATCATCCAATAACTCCACAAACGTCTGACTAGTGTGTGAGTGACCAACCCACAAGTTCCAGTCAATATCTGGGAAGTAAGTTAAAATCCCCCATTATAAGACATTCTGATTTACTGGCCCACTCTATTTCTCTGTACAATTGTTCATTGTACTCATTCAAGTCATTAGGCCTATAACACACTCCTACTCTTATTTTTCCTTTCGCAGTGCTTATCTCACACCAAACTGACTCAACAGAGCACTGTTCATCTATATTAACTGGGTGCACTTCCTTTGATTTTATGTTTTTCTTAATTAACAGCATAACACCCCCTCCCTTTCTGTCCTGTCTATCCTTTCTGTACACATTGTACTCCCCAAATTCCAGTTCTGCATTCCTTATATCTTTGTGACACCACGTCTCTGCTATCCCAACAATATCCGCCTTTGATGTCTTGACCAACACTTCAAATTCATCAAATTTATTTACTATACTTCTAGCATTGGTATACATGCAAGCATACATGCTCCTATGCCTATTCCCTGTTACCCTAACACATCCCATATACCCAACTATTCCATGATGACTGCCATCCGTCCCTGAAACCCCCAACACCCCTCGCTCCAGGTCGCTTCTTATTCTAATAGAAGTTGTGTAAGAATCACCTTCACCTCTGCCTTCGGTTACTGTTAAACTATTAGTCTTTGTATCCCCCCAAACTAGCAGTTTTCCGACCCACCTAACACTGCCTCGATAGCATCAGCAAATATTCTTGCACCCTTTCTATTTAAGTGTATCCCATCCCTGTAGAAGCAATCTCTCCTGTTAACAAGTACAGTCCAGGCTGAAAAAAATTCTATGTTCATAAACGCCAATGTTTTCACTATTGGCGTTTATCCAGCTTTGGAATGATTCTATAGGTTCGTTGTTTTTGCATGCGGCTTTGAATGCAAATTGTAACAGATCTGTGTATATTGATTTTTTTATATATTCCAGCCTAGTTGGGGTGTTAGCTCTGAATTTTGCACCCTTTTTCATTGTTTCTCTTAGTGCTTTGTCTTGGATGATATTGAGGTCTCCTGTTATTATATGCTTGTAATGAGTATTGATGAAGTTTTTATATCTACTTTCTTGGCAGTGACATGGTTGTTCTTCTTCATTTATTTTATCAATGGTGTTTTTGTAATTGTAGATGGTTAGTCCTATTGGCTTGGTGTAGCTGTATCTAATTTTTATTTGTGTGTTTTTCATGGGTAGGTAACTTTTGTTATTATTTATGATGTTACCGATTCTCAAAGAGGAATTATGGAAGATATGTTCATTCTACTATATAAATCCCTATACCCTTATGGTTTAAACAATCGCTTTAACGGAAGGAACTTCGCATTCACCAGCCCAGAAATATGTACTTACACCATTTTCCAGATCAGCAAAAACTGGCAAAATAACGGGATTAAAAACGGAAAAATTAGCATTAGCATTAATAGAGGCATATGATGCAAGAAAGCAAGCTTATTCAGCATCAGCCAAAAAAAAAAAAAAAAAAAACACAAACACACCACTCCCATGTCACCCCTCCGTTCGTTTGAAATACCTGTCCAGTTGAGCCTTAAATTTGTTTAGGCTATCAACTTCAACAACAAGTGACGGAAGTCGGTTCCACCAACCAACCACCCGCTGGCCAAAGGCAAATTTCCGCACATCTATCCGACATCCGTCCTTCCTCAATTTGAATTTATTCCCTCTCAGGTGATTATTTTGAGCAAGATGAAGAATCCCATTGGCATTGAGCATGCTCAAACCATTCAAAGCCTTATACACCTCTATCAGATCACCTCGCCGGTGCCTAGTCTCAATTTGCAAAACTTAAGCCTTTCTTCGTAAGAGCAACCCTTTGTTCCATTCACTAATCTTGTTGCCCTTCTCTGTACCTGTTCCAGCAGCTCTACATCCTTCTTGAAATGAGGCCTCCAGACCTGTATACAGTACTCAAGATGTGGCCTAACCATTGCCTTATACAAGGGAATAATCACCTCCTTATCCCTGCTAGAAAAATTCCTGTATATCATTGACAAGACACCATGAGCTACTCTTGCAGCTTGTCTGCACTGCTCAGAGAACTTCATATCTGCCTACACAATTACCTCCAGGTTCTTTTCATTCTCCACCACTGTCAGTGTAGTACCGCAGAGTTGATATGTTGCTCTGGGGTTACTGTTTCCCATATGAAGTACTTTACATTTGTCAATGTTAAACTTCATTTGCCACCTCTCAGCCCATCTGTTCAACCTTTCCAGATCCTGTTGCAGCAGCATAGCGTCAGTAGTGTCCTTAACAACCCTGCCAACCTTTGTATCATCTGCAAACTTGGACATTAAACTTGATATCCCATCATCAATATCATTCATAAACACCGAAAACAACAACGGACTCAACACTGAACCCTGAGGAACTCCACTAATATCATTAGTCCACGTTGAGCAGTGTCCATTGATTACCACTCTCTGTCTTCTGTCTCTCAACCATCTCCTTATCCATAGCAGCAATTTGCCTCCAATGCCACACTGCTCCAATTTGTGCAGCAGTCTTCCATGTGCAGCAGTATCAAAAGCCTTTGACTGGATGCAGGGAATAACTTTGATATTATATATTTGGATCTTTTTAGCATTAGCATTAGTAGAGGCATTTGATGCAAGAAAGCAAGCCTATGCAGCATCAGCCAAAAAAAAAAAAAAACCCACTTCCACTTCACCCCTCTGTTCGTTCAAAATACCTGTCCAGCTGAGCCTTAAACTTATTTAGGCTATCAACCTCCACCACAAGGGATGGAAGTCTGTTCCACCAACCAACCACCCGCTGGCTAAAGGCAAATTTCTGCACGTCTATCCTACATCTGTCTTTCCTCAATTTGAATTTATGCCCTCTCAGGTGATTTTTCTGAGCTAGAGGAAGAATCCCATCATCATTGGGCATGTATAAAGCCTTGAATGGTTTAAGCATGCTCAATGCTGATGAGATTCTTCCTCTAGCTCAGAAAAATCACCTGAGAGGGCATAAATTCAAGTTGAGGAAAGACAGATGTAGTATAGATGTGTGGAAATTTGCCTTTAGCCAGCGGGTGGTTGGTTGGTGGAACAGACTTCCATCCCTTGTGGTGGAGGTTGATAGCCTAAATAAGTTTAAGGCTCAGCTGGACAGGTATTTTGAACGAACAGAGGGGTGAAGTGGAAGTGGGTTTTTTTTTTTTTTTGGCTGATGCTGCATAAGCTTGCTTTCTTGCATCAAATGCCTCTGCTAATGCTAATGCTAAAAAGATCCAAATATATAATGTCAAAGTTATTCCCTGCATCCAGTTCTTTTGTAACTACATCATAGTATCCAATCAAATTGGTCAGGCAAGACCTGCCCTTAACAAAACCATGCTGCGTCTGAGCTATAACTGAATTCTTGTCTAGATGATCCTGCAGTGCTTCTTTAACCAGTGCCTCCATTAATTTACCTGGAACAGAAGTTAAACTAACAGGTCTATAATTACTTGTGTCAGCCTTTGATCCTCCTTTGTGAATTGTGGTTACAGTTGCACTTCTCCAGTCTATGGGTACCTGCCCTGAGTCCAAAGAAGCTCTCATAATTATGGCTAGGGGTTTGCTTACTTCCTTTGCTGCCTCCTTTAATATAACTGGATAGATCCCATCCACCCCAGGTGCTTTTTTTTATGTTTATCCTCAACAATCTCTCCTCCACTTTCCTCTCAGTTATTACAAAATCATCCAGCTCATTGCCAATGTTTACTTTACCTACATCATTCTCCTTCCTGTAAAACTCCTCATGTGTGAATGTCGATGCAAAATATTCATTCAGTTTGTTAGCTACCTGAGCAGGATCATCAACAGTTGACCCATCGATATCAAGTGGACCAATTTGATTCATCCCCTTCCTTCTAGAGTTTACATAAGTAAAGAACTCTTTGCTGTTTTTCTTTGCATCCCTTGCCAAAGATTTTTCGTAGTCTGCCTTTGCCTGCCTAATCTCCTTTGTGACTTGGTTACAGACCAACTTTTATCTATCATAGGCTTCCATGTCACCCATTAATTTGTATGTATCCCATGCATTTTTCTTCTCTGCCACATGTCTCATTAGTTCATCTGACAACCATTTAGGCCTAAACCTTGAACAATATTTCTTAGTTGGTATGTAAAACCTGGTAGCCTCCAAGATTAGTTCCTTGAATGCTTCCCATTTTGAGTTTGCTGTTGGTAACATCATCAGTTGGTCCCACTGTATAGAATTTAAATACTGTCTCAGACCATCACAGTCACCTTTACGAAAACAAAAACCCTTCCCTTTACCTCTGATGGTAGTTACCTCCTTAAGTAAATCCCACTTCAACATACTGTGATCACTGCCACCTAGTGGTTCATTTATCTGCAGATTCATAATGCATGAAGAATCACTACTGATAATCAGATCAAGAGTATAGCTCCCTCTTGTTGCCTCACGAACATGCTGATGTAGAAAGCAATCATCCAATAAATCCACAAAAGCCTTGCTAGTGTGCGAGTGACCAATCCACAAATTCCAGTCAATATCTGGGAAATTAAAATCCCCCATTATAAGACTCTCTGATTTACTGGCCCACTCTATTTCCCTGTACAATATCTTATTATACTCATCAGAGTCATTAGGCGTATAGCACACTCCTACTCTCAATTTTGATTTCCCTATGCTTATGTCACACCAAACTGACTCGACACTGCCCTGTCCATCGATGTCAACTGGCTTCACTTCCTTGGACTTTGTGTTCGTTAACTAATAGCATAACCCCTCCTGTTCTGTCTATCCTTTCTATACACATTGTATTCCCCAAATTCCAGTTCCGCATTCCTTATATCTGTGTGACATCACGTCTCTGATATCCCAACAATATTGCCTTTGATATTTTGAGCCATATCTCAAATTCATCAAATTTATTTACCAAACTCCTAGCATTGGTGTACACGCAGGTATACATGCACCTGTTTCTATTCTTAGCTTCCCTAACACAACCCATGTGTTTACTTGTACCGCAATGACTCCCAGCAGTCTCTGAAATATCCTGCATCTGCAAGAATACCATAAATACTACAAGAATACAATAAAAACAACTGCAAAATACCAATAAATATCAATGACTTTAAAAACTCCTAACATAATGGGACACAGATCCCATAAATATCAAAAACATACACAATACACTATTCTCTATTAAAATAAGTAAGCTTAAAGCACTTAGCAAAATATACCAAACACAAAAAACCCTCAACTTGAATATACAGTCTGTCCTCGTATAGCACGATAGTTGCGTTCCTAGAAATTCTCGTGCAATGCAAAATCGTGCAATATAAACAACAGGCCCTATGGGAAAAGTAGGGTTAGGGGCCGACCACCCAAGATTGAACACACATTTGGAACCAAAACATTACCAAACACAATAAATAATCGGGTAATTTTAATCGTTATAAAATACTTACGTATTTTATAACGATTAAAATACGTAATAAAAATAATATTATATTATAATAAAGTATTTTTAGTATTTTTTAATACTAAAAAAGTATTTTTACGAATAAAATACGTATTTTATTCGTAAAAAATTTATTATATTAAATAAAATAGTCGTAATAAAATACTCACGTATTTTATAATACGTAAGTATAAATTATAATACGTAAGTCGTAATAAAATATTGCTAATGCTTTTGCTTCTATCGTAAGCAAACTTGTTTTTTGTTTGATTTTCTATCCAAAGAGATGACAGCCGTTCCATCTTTTCCAATTCTTTGTGTCTTAATCTAATGGATTTTAATTACACTTTGAGTTGTTCATGCTATAAAAATTATTTTCTCTGCATTCTTTGTAATTCTCGGCGTTGCCTCATTTAGGTCTGTAGCACGTGCAATATCACATGGCCTTTCATTTCGCTCAAAGCGTTTCACAATTTCATATTTTTTCTCTATCGACAGAAGCGGACTGGCCATAAGCCTTACGGGGGAAACCACGGTGGGCCGGAGGCCGGTGTGATTTTGGCCATAAACTGTGGTATGAGGCCACTATAAATTTTCCCGGTTAAGAATTTTTGACCCAGTCCGCCTGTTTATCGATATTGCTTCTTTTTCTCTCTGAATCTGCAGTGTCTTCGCCAGGACGCTTCCTTTTCACACCTTTTAAGTATTTTACTCATTTTTAGGGAATAAAGCACAATTACAAAACGAGGAGGCAGGCTTGATGCACATAAACAAAGCTGCGCGCGTGTAGCAACTGAATAAACAACACCGTAAAGCCCGAGATACACTATTAATTAACACCTCGCATTTTACTAAAGCACATTTTTGGAGGTTACTACCATAAAACAATAAAAACAATTTCCAGTTGCGTTTCTGCTAGTGGAACTTGTTATAAACTGGAGTAAACTCGATCTAATTGCATTTGCGATTATACCGACAGCTGGAATTGTGTTGGTTTTTACGTTATTATGGTGAAATGTGTTTTCCCTTCACTGATATAAAACACATAAATACATTTTCAGACTCTTCTTCATTGCTATCGTGTTGTGTTCAGTTGGGGTGATTCCGCGTTCGACTGCCATTTCTTGTAAACACAAAGGCGAATCGTGTATAAGCGAATTCGGTTCGTGTTATATAAGATAACGTTCCCCTATTTATGAATCGTGTATGATCGAATTCGTGTAATGCAAACACGTGTTATACGAGGACCGACTGTACTTGAAGACATATTTAAATTCAGAATAGGCATAAAATTCAACGAACACACTAAAAAGAGTACTGCATAATAAAATACCAAAACCGTTTAGTAAAGGTGAGGAGGCACATCGATGACTGGAGGCCTGAGGACAGACCAGGCACACACTCAGTCGCTCTCTCTCACATGCACCCAGTCGCTTTCAAGCATCTGTTGTGTGTGGTGTATAAATTAAAATTCTACTGAAATACGCATAAAATGTTTAGTAAAAGGAAAATGCCTTCATCTACATATATGCCAGCTAAGAAGTCAAGGAAAACTATTGATTTAGAGTGTAAAATGAAAATTATCCAGCAGTATGAAGGCGGAAAGAAAGTGGATACGATAGCAAGTCACTTGAAGTTATCACATTCCAATGTATCGATGATACTTAAGGACAAAGAAAGAATTCGGGAAGCTGTGAAAGGTTCTGCACCTGTTAAGTCTACAATTTTAACCAAACAAAGACAGGAACCCATCCATTAAATGGAGAAATTGTTGTTTATGTGGATGGAAGATTTAATACAAAAAAATACACTCATGAGCCTTCACACAGTGCAAGCAAAGGCTAGAAGTTTGTTTCAGAGTTTAAAATCACGTGCTGGAGACGATTACGCAGAAGATTTTCAGGCTAGTACTGGGTGGTTTAAGAGTTTTAAAAAAAGATTTGCTTTGCATAATGTCTCTCTAAATAAACATATCCTACCTGAACCCAAGAACATGACCCTGACGATGCACAATCCAGCACAAGCAAAGATTAAAAATTGATTTTCTAAATTTCATTTGTATTAATTTTTACATTAATTTTAGATTGTATTTTTGTGTTTACAGTACATTATGTATAGTATTATTTTTCACATTATGTGCAATATAATTATAGATTGTAGTTTTGTTTTTTTATAAACAGTATGAATAATAAACCAATTAAAATGTAGAGAATGTTTGACTTTAACCTCATAGAGAGAGAGATAGCCTAGGCGTAGAAACGAAGGTATGTACAGTATCGCTAAGTAAAAGATAAAAACATTACTGTATTTAAAATGAAAAATAAAAGATGATAAAAATTTAAAAGATTATAAAAATAAATTATAAAGATGATAAAAAGATTAGAAAGGAAAAAATACTGTTAATAAATATATGGCCGACATACGACCAGATAGACTTACGACCTGTCAGTCAGAACAGAAGTTGGTCGTAAGTCGACCGACTTCTGTTCCGACAAACTGTATATATATATTTTTATTTTTTTTTCCCACTCGCTCATTCATCTCTTTCTTTCACACCAGGGGTGATGCAATGGTGTGCAATGTAATTTAAATACTAATGCTTAATAATTAAGCTAAATAAGAAAGAATATAAAAGTATAAAACTAGGGTTAGTGTGAACTTAACTGTAGCATTTATGGTTTGTGTTCTTTTTCTCACACACTTACCCTCATTCATTCTTCTGGCTTTCATTTCATTCTTGCCTTCTGCACTGCATTCTCTGGGCACCTCAACTTACTATTATTCTTCAGTTGTGGTTGCAGACCTAGCCGAAAGGTTTTTTAGGCCAGGGGAGAATGCAATCATATTGTTGTTAGTAAAAAGGTTTGTTAGTATATATAAAGTAGTGCAAGTTATTATTAACTTTGTATTCTTTCACCCAATTACAGCCGACCGGGCTAGCCGAGTGGGTAAAGTACCTGCCCGGCAACCCAAAGGTCGCGGGTTCGATTCCCGCCTCGGGCTTGGATCAAAGTACTGCAAAAACTTGGGAGGTGCAATATGGCCACAGAAGCCGATGCGCCAACAACTACCAAATCAAAAAAAAAAAAAAAAAAAAAAAAAAAAACCCAATTACATTTTCTCTTCCACTCATTCCCATTCACTGTAACACTCAATCACTCTCTTTCCCTCATGCTGGGTCCATCTTACTTTCACCAAAACTAACATTTATGCCTTTTATCATAATTCCTAATTCACTCTTTTACTCTCTGACCAGCCTGTTCATTCTGTCTTTCATTCTTCTTTCATTCTACATTGCATCCCCTTGCTATCAGCTTACTGATATTTTACAGCTAGTCTGCTTCCCCACGAGTATTTATTTGGTGTGGGGTCCCAGGTTCCTACTTGTGGCAGGGTAGTCCTAGGGAGGTACCCAGGTCAATCCGGTTTTGTCATGTCAGGGCGCAGAATACTGCTGTCCTGACAGTTATTATGTCATCGTCTGGGCGTGTTTGGAGATGTGGGTGATTTTAATTATTGATTATTACTTAATTGCTGGGGGCAACTGAATTTCCATTCTTTGGATAGTTCTGTGCATTTTGAATATTTTCTGTGTGAAGGTTGTAAAGGCTTTATAATTTTCCTCTTCTGTAATGAAGATGTTCTTCACCCCTTGGAAGGGGGGCCGATCTGTGCTATTATCTGTGTTCTGGGAATGATGTCATAAATTATACATTTATATAGAATGTGTGCCCAGTCTTTGCTCTTGCCACAGGTAATACAGTGAGGTAACTTTCCTTGGTGATTTTAACATTCACAACTCCAGCTGGCTTCCGTTTTCTAGTCACACCGACCCAGCAGGTCGAGATGCTGAGGCTTTTGCAATTACTAATGACCTAGCACAGATTGTTCATTTACCTACAAGAATACCAGACAATCCTAATCATACAGCCAATACGCTTGATCTTTTTCTCACAAACAACCCTTCTAAGTACAAGGTTGAAGTGAGAGGTCCTTTAGGCACTTCAGATCACAACTTGGTGATTGTCTCTTCTCCAATGGAACCTTTATCTCATGCCTATTCCCAACCTCGTATTGTTTGGCATTACAAGAATGCAAAATGGGATGACCTGCGAGACTTCTTTTCTTCTTTTCCTTGGTCTGATTACTGTTTCAAAACTTCTGATGTCAACGTTTGCTCAGATCGTGTCAGTGAAATTATTCTTGCAGGAATGGAATCCTTTATCCCACACTCCACTTTAAAATCTCGTCCTTTATCTAAACCTTGGTTTTCCAATAAATGTGCTAAGACTGTCCAAGAGAAGAACGTTGCATATCGTAATTGGCTTGTTTCTAATTCTTCAGTTTCATTTTCTGCCTACACCAAAGCTCGCAACAATTGTAAAGCAGTTATTAATCAGTCCAAACTAGAGTTTGAACAGGCTAAGAGTAGAAAAGTTGCTTCTTGCCCTAATGGTAGCCGAGCATTCTGGTCTCTTGCCAAAGCTATTGGCCGCAACTTTTGCCCATCTCTGCTCCCACCTCTGTCCAAACCAGATGGTTCTGTTGTCACTTCAGCCAAGGATAAAGCTGACCTGCTAGCATCCCATTTTTCTTCGAGCTCATGTATTAATGATCTTGGTAAAACACCTCCCACCATTCCTAACACGCTCCATTCAATGCCTCCTGTGGTCTTCCGTCAAAAGGATATCAGAAGGATTTTGATGAATCTTGATGCTAAGAAAGCTCCAGGTCCTGATGGTATTTCTCCACTTGTTCTCAAAACCTGTGCTCCTGAACTTACTTCTATTCTTTGCCGCCTTTTTTCACTTTCTTATTCCAAAGGTGTTTTTCCTTCTGCTTGGAAATTTGCTCATATCCAGCCAGTTCCTAAAAAGGGTGACAAATCCCTCCCATCCAATTATCGTCCCATTGCAATTACTTCTACTCTTTCTAAAGTAATGGAGAAATCAATTAACCGCCAACTCTTAAACTACCTAGAAACCTTCCGTCTGATCAACGATCGCCAGTATGGATTCCGTCAGTGTCGATCCACTGGTGATATTCTGGCTTATGTTACCCATTTATGGACTAATTCAATGGAAAGGTTCGGTGAAACACAAGTAATTGCTCTTGACATCTCAAAGGCTTTTGATCGTGTTTGGCATAAAGGTCTTCTAAACAAGCTTCCATCTTATGGTTTGCCAACTGTTTTTAGTAATTGGTTATCCAGTTTTCTCTCTGATCGCTCACTGAGGGTGATGGTAGATGGCTCTCTGTCTTCTAACTTCTCCACTAATGCCGGTGTCCCCCAAGGTTCAGTTCTTTCCCCCACTCTTTTCCTCTTGTATATCAATGACCTTCTTCCATTGACTGGAAATCCTATCCATAGTTTTGCCGATGATAGCACATTGCATTCAACTTTCCATTTTGAAAAACCTTGTCCAGCTCAATCAGCTTCAAGTTCTCGAAAATCTGCTGCCAATTCTTTAAATGCCGATCTTCAGGTAATTCTCCAGTGGGGCAAAGACAACTTAGTTGATTTCAACCCTTCTAAAACTCAATCTTGTCTTATATCTCGCAAAAAGGATTCTTCTGCTCCTATGCTTATCTTTAGTGACACTCTGATTTCTAGGCAAAATGATATATCTCTTTTGGGGATTACCCTGACTTCTAATCTCTCTTGGCACAAGCACATTACAAATATTGCTTCCTCTGCATCTAAAAAACTTGGTTTTCTCTTTCGCTCTCGGCGTTACTTTTCTCCCAAACAGCTGCTCACTCTGTATATATCGCAAATCCGCCCTGCCATGGAATATTGTTCCCACATCTGGGGTGGTGCCCCCAAAACCTCTCTCAGGCTTCTTGATTCCATTCAGAAGAGGGCAGTTCGGTTAATTAATGATTCATCTCTAACAGAGTCTCTCCACTCGCTTTCTCATAGACGCACTGTTTCTGCTGCATGCCTCTTCTACAGATACTTCCATGGGCACTGTTCTTCTGAATTGTCTGCCTGTTCTTCCCCTGGCAGCCTGTATGCATGGCTCAGAAAACTTCATATCTGACAGCACAATTACTCCCAGGTCTTTTTCAATTTCTGCCACCTTAAGTGTAGTACCACACAGTTGGTACATTTCTCTGGGGTTACTTCTACCCATGTGCAGTGCTTTGCATTTGTCAAGGTTAAACTTCAGTAGCCACTTCTTAGCCCATCTGACCAAATTATCTAGATCCTGTTCCAGTAGCACACTGCCATTACTGTCATTAAAACTCTGCCAACCTTTGTATCATCTGCAAACTTCAACATTAAGCCAGATACACCTTCATCAATACAATTGATAAATATACAAAACAACAGTGGACCTACACCGAACCCTGTGGGACTCCACTAATAACATTAGTCCACGAAGAGCAGCACCCATTGATTACCACCCTCTGTCTTCTCCCACTTAACGATCCTTTTATCCATTGTAGCAACTTACCCTTAATAACATTCTGCTCCAATTTGTACAGTAGTCTTCCATGCGCAACAGTGTCAAAAGCATTCCTGAAATCCAAATATATGATATCAAAATTATTTTTTGCATCCAGTTCCTTTGTAACCACATCATAATATCCTATCAAATTTGTCAGACAAGACTTTCCCTTAACAAACCCATGCTGTGTCTGAATTATTGCTGCAGTCTTGTCCGGATGATCCTGCAATGCATCTTTAACCAGTGACTCCATTATTTTACCCAGAACAGAAGTTAAACTAACTGGTCTGTAATTACTCGTGTCACCCTTAGATCCCCCTTTGTGAATTGGGGATACATTTGCACATCTCCAGCCATGGGGACTTCCCGTGAATCCAAGGATGCTCTCATAATTATGGCTAAGGGTTTGCTTAGTTGCTTTCCCGCCTCCTTTAATATAACTGGACAGATCCCATCCACCCCAGGTGCTTTTCTTATGTTTAACTTCAAAAATTTCTCCTCCACTTTGCTTTCAGTTATTAGAAAATCATTAAGTATCCTGCTACAATTTGATAACCTTCTGCCATTTTCAAACCTTAATAATTCGTCATGTGTGAATGTAGATGGAAAATACTCATTCAATTTGTTTGCTATCTGAGCAGGATCATCAACAGTTGAACCATCAATGTTAAGTGGACCAATCAGATTCATCCCCTTCCTTTTAGAGTTTATATAAGTAAAGAAATCCTTGCTGTTTTTCTTAGCATCTTTTGCCAAGGATTTCTCTTAATCTGCCTTTGCCTGCCTTACCTCCTTTGTGACCTGATTACAGTCTAGCTTATACCTGCCATAGGCTTCTGAGTCGCTTGATAATTTATATGCATCCCATGCATTTTACTTCTCTGTTACGAGTCTCATTAGTTCATTAGATAACCATTTAGGCCTAAACCTTGAACAATATTTCTTAATAGGTATGAAACTTTTAGTAGCATCCACAATTAATTCCTTGAATGCTTCCCACTTAGAATTTACTGTTCGTTACATCGTCAGTTGATCCCACTGTACAGAATTTAAAAACTGTCAGAGACCACTGTACTCACCTTTACGGAAGCAAAAACCCTTTCCTTTACTCCTGATGGTAATTAAATCTTTTAGTAAATCCCACATCAGTACACTGTGATCACTGCCACCTAGTGGTTCCTTTATCTGCAAATTCTTAATACACGAATGATCACTGCTGATAACCAGATCAAGAGTATTACTTTCTCTGGTTGCCTCTCGAACATGCTGCTGCAGAAAACAATCATCCAATAAATCCACAAAATCTGACTAGTGTGTGAGTGACCAACCCACAAGTTCCAGTCAATATCTGGGAAGTTAAAATCCCCCATTATAAGACATTCTGATTTACTAGCCCACTCTCTTTCTCTGTACAATTGTTCATTGTACTCATTCGAGTCATTAGGCCTATAACACACTCCTACTCTTATTTTTGCTTCCGCAGTGCTTATGTCACACCAAACTGACTCAACAGTGCACTGTTCATCTAAATCAACTGGATGCACTTCTTTTGATTTTGTTTTTCTTAATTAACAGCATAACACCTCCTCCCTTTCTATCTTTCTGTACACATTGTACTCCCCAAATTCCAGTACAGCATTCCTTATATCTGTGTGACACCACGTCTCTGCTATCCCCACAGTATCCGCCTTTGATGTCTTGACCAACACTTCAAATTCATCAAATTTATTTACTATACTTCTAGCATTGGTATACATGCAAGCATACATGCTCCTACTCCTATTTTTAGTTATCCTAACACATCCCATATACCCACCTATTTCAGGATGACTGCTATCCATCCCTGAAACCCCCAACACCCCACGCTCCAGGTCGCTACTTATTCTAATAGAAGTTATGCAAGAATCACCTTCACCTCTCCCTATGGCTACTGTTAAACTATTAGTCCTTGTGTCCCCCCAAGCTATCAGTTTTCCAACCGACCTAACACTGCCTCGATAGCATCAGCAAATATTCTTGCACCCTTTTTATTTAAGTGTATCCCATCCCTATAGAAGCAGTCTATTCTGTTAACAAGTACAGCCCAGGCGGAAAAAAATTCTACCCCTTGAGCCTTGCATATTTTGAGCATGTGGATTTGTGCTCATTCCTGCAGCTGCAAGAGGGCAGCATTTGATCTTCACTTGGTGAAGATCAAATGCTGGTACCTATCTTATGTCTAAAGATAGGCACCAAGTTCTTGGTGCCTGTCATTAGACATAAATCTCCGTGATTATACTTAATGCAGTAATTTTCTTCAATATCTCTTTGGAATTAGGGAAAAGAATAGGATAAAATCTTCTTGGTATTGTTATATATGTTACTTTTAAACCCTGATACCACCAGTTATTACTAGTAAATTAGAAGCTTGTAACAGCATTTGGGTTTTAAATCCAAAAATTGCGCGCGCACACACACACACACACACACACACACACACACACACACACACACACACACACACACACACGAGTTGAGTTGAAAAGTTTAACTAGTTTCGGTTACAAAAAAAATTTTTTTATTTTTAGTTTTAAAACTGTCGGGTCATACATTGTCATGGAGAAGAACTTTATTAAGGTTTTTGTCCAGTCAAACTCTACGAATGTGCATTTCTATTCACTTGCAGAACAACATTCACTCTAGTGCAAAATCATGATAATTGGCTGCCAAGCATTGCGAAGTGGGGGGGGGGAGAGGTACAGATAGATCTGGCGATCATTTGCTGTCCCAAAGATTCATGGGTAAGAGTCTTGTTCTAAAGTTTAACCTTCTCCTCTATTACATTTTATGGTGTTCTTGTGGTTTCTGCTAACTGAAATTCCTAAGGAACTAGTTTTTACTGAAAGGTACATGGTAAGAACCAGTATATTTTAAAAATGTCACTAAATATACTGGGATTACACTTTGGATTGGATTTGGCTTTCTACCAGCAGGTGCAGTGGTTTCTGGTTCTTACTAGTAAAAACTAGTTTTGTCGAATGCTGTCATAAGCGTCTAGTTTTTACGAGTAAGTATTTTTTTCCTTTTTTTCTTTCTCTGTTTATACTCCGGCAGAACAACCAAGTCAGTAGAGTTTACAATCAATCTTCAGTATAAATATTTATCGTATTTAGTAGTTACAGGCTTGAACTCCGGTGCACTCATGGAACGCGTGCTATGCACTCTCGCTCCTGACCTCTCGGCTACGTCCGTACTGGTAGTAATGCATTTTGGGTTTTAACTGTTATATATGTTCAGTTGGGACTATGATTTCAAAAGATATTAGTGATTCATGCTTATAACTGCAGATAGTGATATATCCTAGAATAGGGAGGGGGGTGATTGAAGTGGACTGAACGCTACTACAAAAGGTTTCCTTTAGTCAGTAAGCATTAATTATTGGAATGCTGCTTCTTCGGTAGTTGGGGCTGGTGGCTTGAGAAATTGAAAGCCATTTGTGTCTCTTTGTCCCCCGCACACACACACAGATTTGAGTTAGTCTAGTTTTATTGCATTATGTAGTTTATATAGTAGTACACAAGATTCTATTTATTTTTTTTAAAAAACAAATTTCTTTTTTAGCTGTATGACCATTAATGGTAACATTATTATTTCACAAGAAAAAAATGATCCTGTTGCTTTATTTATAGGAAGCAAAAAGTTGTGCCTTTTCGGGATTCAAAACTGACCCATCTTTTTCAAGGATTCTTTACTGGGAAAGGTTGTGCTACTCTCATTGTTAATGTTAGCCCATGTCCATCTACTTTTGATGAAACTTTAAATGTTATGAAGTTTTCTGCACTTGCAAAACAGGTAATATTTTTTATCCACATCTGACCATTAATAATGAGTAACTGATGATTGTATGAATTAATCTTTCCCCCTACACCCCTGCCACTTACTATATGAGTAACTATAGTGTCTGATGATAGTGGGGAACATAAAATCACTAATTTAACCCATAAATGGTGGCAGCTGTGGTACCTTACAGCTGCCACTTAAAATTAATGTTTATATGTTTGTTAGCTGTTAAAAATTGTTATTTTTAACAATTGTTAGAAATTGTTAGAAAACAATTTCTAACAATTGCTTCTAACAATTGTTAGAAATTGTTTTCCCAACTTTCCTACCTTACCTTCACCTATATCCCATGTTGGTTAACAATGTCACTGCTGTACCAGCTATTCTATGGATTTAAATGTATGCAAGTTGTATATACCAGGTAAGCTGAACTTTAATATCCATATTGGGTACTGATTCCCAGTTCCTTTGGAGGACCCCCTCCTGCCAGTTGCTACCTAGTGAAGACCTTCTGAAACTCTGTAGAGGACTTCTTAAATAAACTTTGTTTCTGCTTTATGTATGCTCCCCTTGGTGTTCGTTTTATTTTTTAACATTTTTGCCACACTGTTTTGCAAATCATTTCGTATGCTACATTGCCCACTCTCTTTGCTCGATTTTGTACTACTTGGAAAAATGGATCAAAGTTCTACATAGTAATAGCCATATGGTGAATGGAAGCTGCAGGCTTTTGCTGCACTGGACAGGGAGTGAGGGTTGAATCACGAGCAGATAAACTGTCAGCTTCAACTACCGGTTCTAGCAATCAATGACTTTCTGGCTAAAAGAAAGCTTCCTAGAATTCAGTTGAAATATCTTACCGTATACTTTTATGTATTCCCTGGAGTTCTGGAATTCTCTGTAACAGTGAAAATTTTTCCTTCATTTTACTAACCCCTCTCAGAGCCTTATAAAGCTCAATCAGGTCACTTCTGAAGTGTTTGGTTGCCAAGCTCTGTAGTCCACATCATCATCTTCATCAGCCATTTTCAATCTACTGCAGGACGAAGGCCTCTCCAGCAACTTTCCAGTTGCTTCTGTTTTGAGCACTGGCCATCCATTTACTACCCAAAAACTCATGAATTTCATCTATCCATCTCCGCCTTTGTCTTCCAGGTTTTTTCCTAGCTACTCTTGGGTACCATTCTGTTATTTTCTTAGTCCATCTGTCATCATGTCTTCGAGCTATGTGTCCTGCCCAAGACCATTTTAATTCTTTAGTTTTGATAAGAATGTCCTTTACTTGAGTTTGCTGCCTAATCCATGTATTTCTCTTCTTATCTAATAGTCTGATTCCCAATATAATTTGTTCCATTCTTCGCTGTGTACTTCTCAGCTTCTCTTCCATTCTTTTGGTGAGTGCCCAAGTTTCCCTTTCATAAGTCATGGTGACTTTCATAAGTCATTTCCCTTTCATAAGTCATGGTGACTTTCATAAGTCATTTCCCTTTCATAAGTCATTGGTTCATTATGTTTAAGACAAATTGGGATATTGCTCCTCAGTATGTGACTATATTTCCTGAAGCTATCTATCCAAAATTTATTCTTCTCTTGACTTCCAGCCATTTATCATTATTACAGCTAATAACTTGTCCCAAATAAGTATATGACTCCACCTTTTCAATTACTTCTCCTTCAATCATTATTTCCCTTTCCGTGGCATACTTGTTCATCATTACTTTTGTTTTAGCCATATTCATCTTTAGTCCAAAATCCTTACCAACTCTGCATAACTGATTAAGATTTTCCTCTAATTCTTTGGGATCATGGCTTATGACCACAATGTCATCTGCAAATCGTAGATGGTTTAGGTACTCTCCATTCACATTGACTCCTTTCTGCGACGATGGCTGGACCCCGTCCATCATCAGGCCCTACGTATTGCTACTGGAGCATATCGCACATCTCCTGTCCAGAGCTTATACGTCGAAGCAAACGAACCACCGTTATCACTTCGACGTAAGCAGTTGTCTTTAAAGTATGCTTTAAAATTGAAATCCCTGCCAGACCATCCTACGTGGCCCTTCGTTTTTGAACCACGATGGGAAAATTTATACAATACCCGTAAGACTGCCAATCGTCCTTTTGGTATTCGTTTCCAAGAGCTACTCAAAGAACTTAATATCAAGGTAGACAAGGTTGCCCAAACATCAAAGCAACCCTTTCCACCCTGGCATGCTCGTGTCCCGGCATGCGACTTGTCGCTTAGAAACTGGGGAAAGTTGGACACGCCATCATGTGTCTACCTGCAGCTTCATTCAGCTCACCGAACTGAATATTCCGACTTCGCGCCAGTCTACACAGACGGTTCGAAGTCGGAATCATATGTGGGATCTGCTGCTGTCTTCACAGACAGCACTATATCAGAGCAGATTCCCTCTGATTGCAGCATTTTTACTGCAGAGCTGCACGCTGTAGAGTTAGCCTTGGATCATATTAGTAAATGCCAATACCAACGGTTCATTTTATATTCCGACTCTCTTAGCATGTTACAGGCTTTAATATCTGTGAGGTATAATCCTCATCCAGTTCTGTCTAGCATTCAGCAGAAGATTCACGTTCTCCATGAACGCGAATATGACATCCGCTTCTGCTGGATTCCCAGCCACATTGGGATTAGGGGAAATGATTTGGCTGACGCCGCAGCCAAATCAGCACTTCCCAATAATAACCGCTGCCTGTTAGTCCCCTATACAGACTACAGGCAAACAGTACATCAAAAGGTACATTCCCAATGGCAGGATTCGTGGAATAGACAGACTGCGAATAAATTACATCGTATAAAGCCTGTTATTGAACCGTGGCAGTCTTGTCTGCGCAGGAATCGTAAGGAGGAAGTTGTTCTTGCCCGGACCCACATAGGACATAGTCATTTGACACATTCTTTTCTGCTGAGGGCTGATGACCCTCCTATGTGTGCGTCTTGTGGCACAATTATATCAATTAGACACCTTTTAATCGAATGTCCAGATTTTAGCAATATCCGTTCTAGCATTTTTAATCATCTGACTGAGCCGTATACACTCAGTCAGATTTTATCCGACAACGACAACGTGTCTGCTGTTTTTAGCTATTTCAAATTAATAAAAGTTTTTAATTGTGTATAAAAATTTACGTTATTGTTATGTATTTATTGGTTCACTTTTTATATCTTTGTTATTATACATATGGACATGGTGGCCTAACTACTTAGGTCACTGAATTTTTTAACCTTTTATATATGACCGGTATTTGGCGCATTATAGCCTCAGTTGCTGATGCGCCAATAAAACACAAACAAACAAACAAACAAACAAACAAACCTTTCTGCGACCAGTCTAATCTTCTGAAAGCTTCCTCAAGGGCAGCAGTAAACAGCTTCAGAGATATTGTGTCTCCCTGTCGAACTCCTTTCTCAATTTTAAATTTCCCACTGTCTTTGTCTAGTCTAATAAAGGAGGTAGCACTCTCATATATTTTCTTCAAAATCATAATATATGGGGGTATCTATGCCTTGTCTTTCCAGTGTCCGAAACATTGCCTTATGCTGTATAGAGTCAGACCTCAATGATACTGGTAAAAATCCTTGCACCACCTTTGTTCAAATGAATACCAACTCTACAAAAAGATTACTTCTACCTACAAGTGAGGACATGCTGATAAAAATTTTTCCCCCTAGATTTTTGCAGATTCTCTCAAGTTAATCCACAAGGCTTTCAGCATATAATCCCTCCTGTCATTTCTGAGCAGAATTGCAGATAGATCCACATTCTGATCTAACTTGCGTCATATTTTTAATAGTGCTATATTTATACAATAAATGGCCAGGTCTTGTTTTTTTTTTTATATTGTTAGTCTCTACATGAATAATATTTACTGTCTTCACTTCCCTTAAAATCTGCCAATCTGTTGTTAACATCATCAATTATTGCACTCTAAAAACTCGCCCTGGTTCTGGTGTACCTATCTTTATTATAAAAAAAATAGCTTTCCAATAAAACTAGACCACCTTCAAGAAGAGCAATATGCACTTTACTCTTCTTATTGTGACCTGAATCGGGGGTGCATCACTTGACAGGTCACGAGATACTCGAGGAACTCCCCGGTGAACTCTCAGTTACATTTGCTTCTAGGGCAATCGCTTGTTTCTTCAGTGAATCAAATTCTTCTCGTAATGCACCAAGCAATATTAAGGGTTGAGGAGCTTCCTGCTTTGGGTGCATCTCGCCCTCTGATGTTAATATAGATTCACAATCAGATAGCAAACTGAGCTCTGCTCCTGTTGTAATTTTGAAAAGAACTGATTACTATGTGGCAGTAAAAATATCTACACAGGAATCCATTCTTCTGAAGCTTTTGTTTGGTCCCAAGTTGGGAATGTAAAACTTTCTGCAACTGCTCAAGTACCTCTTCCTGCTGCTGCTGCTGCTGTTGCTTCTCCACTTTTTTCATCCTTAGATAAGTGAAAAATGTCTTAGCAGTTCCAAGAAAATTCACAAGTATATAACTCAGGAATTTAACAAGGTAACTAAGGCCACTATAAATTTTATTTCTGAAATGTGGTGTGAATTAGAAATTATTCTCAACAATCTCATAACTGAAAACGAAGTGTATGAGGCAAAAATTATTGAAATCTAAAAACTGTAAATGTTCTTGTTTCTTTCACAGCTGTAAAGTGATTATTTTGCCAACTGATAATTTAATTTTTGCAGACAAAGTAAGAACCATATTATCTTCTCTCTCACATGCAACTGATTTGGCTTTTCAATCTTTACTTCCTTCAACTGGCCAGTCTAATTTCACAGTCTAATCTCGATAATCTAAATATTAGATGGATTTCCTGCTGATGAGGCTAGTGATTACACATTTTTTGGGGGGCTGCTAAGAGAAACATTATTTATTGGTTTGAAATGGTTTTTCTCTAACTTTTCATTTAAACTTTGAAGTATAGTATTTATTTTTAATTTCCTGATTAATTTGGTGTATTTGTTCTATACTTGGTCCTTGTTATTGCTTAAAAACCAGTCTACCTCTGCAGGCATTGTGTTGTACATGTGACCTCTGCTTAGTGCAGTTACGTTCCAACTGACATCCACACATGGCAATTCCGTGTTTGGCGGAGTACTGTTATGGCTAGGTTCCAAAACTTTTTATGTAGGAAATTAAAACCATAATCTGTGTTACAAATGGTACAATTTATGGGGGTTTCAAAAATGAACGTCGAGACTAACTTACTCCATAATTTCTCTTCTCTTCTCATTCCATTGATTCAATTGAGTGACAACGAGTTCGTACCCTTAACATAAATGTAAAGGGGGCCCCTATGTTAAAAGATGATGAAAGAAAGCTAAACCTAAAAAAAATCCAAACTAAATTATGAAAACAACAGAAACTTAATCAGGCATATTTTTTTTTTTTTTTTTTTTTATGAAAACCCCAAACACGAAAGGTATCAAAACCTATAGTACTTAGTACCATGCATGGGTTGAAGGAGAAGTATGGGGGGAGGGGGATGCCGGAAACTTTGCTCTACAGACTAAACATGGGTTTGACCACTTCAAGCCTCCAATAAGCAAAGTGGTGGTATTTCACCGGTTGATGAAAGTCATCTACCACCTGGAAATTACATATTATTGGATAATGCAAAATCTTTACATTCCATAAGCTGGTAAAAGTTGACTTATAGCATGCTACCCCACCTTACACAAATTGACAACAACAGCACAGTTACATCATTCAAAAAATTAAATAAGCTAATGTTCTTTTAAATAACAAGTTCTCTTAAAAAACAAAACACATACATAATTAAATAACCTAACCTTTTAACAACAAACACTACAATATGCAACACAGAACAAACTACCAGTAACAATAATGGTTCACTAAACTCACCTTGAGTTGTTAATGTCCCTTAGAAAAACAAGCTATGCAATACATGCATTGCATTACATTTCAAGCACATTTAATTATTAAATGAGAGCCTAAAACCTCATTGAGGTTAAATTTGGTTCAAAAGTCCAAAAGAAGAATATTCTAAAAAATTCTTGAAATTTTGAAAAGGATCACATCTGCTACTGCTCCAGCTTTACCACAATATTAACATGTGCGGCTGGGGGTAGGACTGGGGAATCAAATTATATTTAAAATTCTCCAACAAAGGGCCCGACATATTCCATTCTGAAAATGTTGTGTTGATTCAATGTTTCCTTTTTGAGTAATTTAAATAGTAATACTAGCGTTATATGCCCATCCCCTCTAATAATGCATCTAATACTTACTAAATTTTATTCAAACCATCCATTTCCACAACAATAGATGGAAGTTTCTTTCAACAATTAACTGCTTTCTGGATGAAAGTATTTCCCACATATATCCTGCAACCATCCTTTTTCAATACAAATTTATATTCCATTATGTGTCTCATTTGAGAGAGAGTAAAGATGTCATCAACATTTAGTTTACTCAGTCCATTTAGTTTCAAAGGTCATTATAGTGGAATATTGCTAAATGAACTATGGTGTTCATATAATTTTCAAAGCAGGGGCAGGGATGTTTGAAAATGGTTTCACTGATGAGCTGGGACATCCTGGATTTTCTGTTCATAGAAATTCCAAAGAAACGAGTTTCAAGTTCTGATGCAAATAAAAATATGTATTACCATGCTGCATCTCATTTCATGTCTTTATCCCCCTCCACACCAGTGGAATATACCCCATGGCTTGGGAGGCACTGTACCAAAGTGTCACCAAGAACTGTACTACTGAGGCAGCAAGGAGCACCTTTCTATGATCAGCATTAGATGTAGCGTTCTGACTGGTTACTTGGTGATTTTTTTTTTTTTATTTACTAATGAAAAGATTATGGGACTCTTTAATAATGAAAATTTTCTGCATTTATAGCCAGTAAAATGAAGGAATTCAATTTTTATCACATTTATAAAGACAAAAACTGTTTTAAAATATTTCCAAGATGATATAATTCAAAAAGAACCAGAATGCATGCAACACAGTAGCCATTGACATTAGTGAAACAATATAAATTTGATATTAGTAGAATACACGTAGAATAAATTAGTAGAATAAATTTTGGTAACATAATCAGTTGGTCCCACTGTAAAGAATTTAAAAACTGTCTGAGATTACTGTAGTCAGTAATCTCAGACATTGATATTGTATTGATAGTAAAAAAATACATAATAATATTTCTTATATTTAGTAAAAAATATTAAAAATATATTATCATATTTTACAAATATCAAATATATATTGCTTCAATAACATCAAAAACGACTGCACCACATGCATTCAGATTTTTTTCCGAATTACATGAACTTGAAAATATGTTTACTGTGTCACAGTAAACAGGTTAATCTGGCAATCAAACACACCAAGATAAAGTATACAAATATGAAGGAGTAGTCAGGTGCAGTGAACCTTTGTCAATTTTTCAAATTTGAATTTTTTAATTATTATTAGATGTATCTTCTGTTCATTTGTTGGATGATTGTTTTCTACAGCAGCATGTTCGAGAGGCTACCAGAGGAGTAATACTCGATTTGATTATGAGCAGTACTTATTCATGCATTAAGAATCTGCAGATAGAGGAACCATTTAGTGGTAGAGATCATAGCACACTGATGTAGGATTTACTTAAAGATGTAACTACCACCAGAGGTAAAGGGAAGGGTTTTTACTTTCATAAAGGTGACTACAGTAATCTCAGACAGTTTTTAAATTCTATACAGTGGGACCAACTGATTATGTTACCAAAATCGAATTCTAAATGGAAAGCATTCAAAGAATTAATCTTTGAAGCTACCAGGCTTTTTCATAACTGTTCAAGGTTTACTTGAACAGGTTTGAAATAGTGTTCAAGGTTTAAGCCTAAATGGATATCAGATGAACTAATAAGACTCGTGGCAGAGAAGAACAATGCATGGGATGCATATAAAGTATCAGGTGACACAGAAGCTTATGGTAGATAAAAGCTAGTCTATAATCAAGAGACAAGGGTGGTTAGGCAAGTGAAGGCAGATTATGAGAAATCTTTGGCAAAGGATGCAAAGACTTCTTTGCTTATGTAATTCTAGAAGGAAGGGAATGAGTCAGATTGGTCCACTTGATATTGATGGTTTGACCATTGATGATCCTGCTCAGGTAGCTGATAAATTGAATGAGTATTTTGTCTCTACATTAGCACAAGAGGACTTATTGAGGAAGAGGAATGCCAAAAGTTTATCAAACTCTAACAAGGAGCTGAAGGATTTTGTAATAACTGAGAGCAAAGTGGAGGATAAATCGTTGAAGTTAAACATAAGAAAGGCACCTGAGGTGGATGGAATCTATCCAGTTATATTACAGGCGGCAAAGGAAGTAAGCAAACCCTTAGCCATAATTATGTGAGCATCCTTGGATTCAGGGGAGGTCCCCACTGACTGGAGATGTGCAAATGTATCTTCAAGTTCACAAAGGGTAATCAAACGGTAACATGAATAATTACAGACCAGTTAGTTTGACTTCTTGTCCAAGAAACATTGCAGTGAAAGTGAAAGAAACATTGCAGGTTCATCTAGACAAGACTGCAGTAATAATTCAGACACAGCATGGGTTTGTTAAGGGAAAGTCCAGTGTGACCAATTTGATTGGATTCTATTATATGGTCACAAAGGAACTGGATGCAAAAAATAATTTTGATATCATATACTTAGATTCCAGGAAAGCTTTTGATACTGTTGTGCATGGAAGACTACTGTACAAATTGGAGCAGTATAGTATTTCGGGTAATATGCTACAATGGATAAAAAGGTGGTTGAGTGGGAGAAGAGAAGACAGAGAGTGGTAATCAATGGACTAATGCTATTAGTGGAATCCCCAGGGTTCAGTGTTTGGCCCACTGTTGTTTTGTGTATTTATCAATGATATTGATGAAGGTATATCAGCCTTAGTGTCGAAGTTTGCAGATGATACAAAGGTTGGCAGGGTTGTTAACGACAGTAATGGCAGTGTGCTACTGCTACAGGATCTTGAAAATCGGGCAGATGGGCTGAGAGGTGGTGGCAACTGAAGTTTAACATTGACAAATGTCAAGTACAGCATATGGGAAGCAGTAACCCCAGAGTAACCTACCAAATATATGAGGTACTACACTCAGGTTAGTGGAGAATAAAAAGGACTGGGGGATAATTGTGCAGTCAGATATGAAGTTTTATGAGCAGTGCAGAGAGGCTGCCAGAACAGCTGATATGGTCTTGTCAATGATATACAGGAATTTTGCTATCACGGATAAGGAGGTGATTATCGCCTTGTATAAGTCAATGGTCAGGCCACACCTTGAGTACTGCATACAGGTCTGGAGGCCTCATTTTAGGAAGTATGTAGGGCTACTGGAACAAGTACGAAAAAGGGCAACGAGACTGGTGAGGGGAACAAAGGGTTGCTCTTACCAAGAATGATTTAAGTTCTGCAAATTGCAGTGTCTGGAGACTAGGCACCTGCGAGGTGATCTGATTGAGGTGTATAAGGCCTTGAATGGTTTGGGCAAGCTCAGAGCTGATGAGATTCTTCCTCTTACTCAGATTGCATACCTGAGGGGGCATAAATTCAAGTTGAGGACAGACAGCTGTAGAATAGATATGAGGAAATTTGCTTTTAGCCAGTGGGTGGTTGATTGCTGGAACAAACTTCCATTGGTCATTGTTCTACTAATGCTAGTGCTCATTGTGTACACATTATTCACTATATTGAAAGTTTTTATTTTTGAATCCAAATATTCAGTTTATAAATTCACTGAAATATGCTTCCATTATGGAATCAACATGAATTCCTACTTAAATTTAAAATTAAACTGTATGCTGAAAAAAGTAAAACAATGTAATAATGCTAATTGACCATGAATTACCAACACATATAAAAAACATTCAATTGACGAAACCCCTAGCAGAAGGGGAACATGCTTTTGAAGTTGACTTACAAAATCCATAATTTTTGTCTGTAGCTGTTTTGTCACGATCTTTGTCATGTCAACATAAGACACTATAATATTGTCAGTGCCTCTCTTAATTTTTGTACTCCTCTGAAAGTTTGGATCCTCCTGCATATCTTCTTTAGAATCTCTAATATGGCCTAATGACTGAGTACAAGGAACGATTATACAGAGAAATAGTGGGCCAGTAAATCAGGGTGTCTTATAATGGGGGATTTTAACTTCCCAGATATAGACTGAAACTTGTGGTTTGGTCACTTGCACACTAGCAAGGCTTTTCTGGATTTATGGGATGATAGTTTTCTACAGCATTTGTTTAAAAAAAACAAATGCTGTAGAAAATGAAATTTATTTTTAAGCTATTAACTTCTACAATAACAACAACAGATGGAAGTCTGTTCCGGCAATCAACTACCCGCTGGCTAAATGCAAACTTCCGTACATCTATTCTACAACGCAATTTAAATCTATGCCCTCAGGTTCTTAATCTGAGCAAGCGGATGAATCCCATCAGCATTGAGCCTCCTCAAACCATTCAAGGCCTTGTACACCTTAATCAGATCACCTTGCAGGTGCCTATTCTCCAAATGCTGCAACTTGCAGAAATTAAGCCTCTCTTGATAAGAACTCCTTTGTTCCTCTCACCAATCTTGTTGCCCTTCTCTGTACTCATTCTAGCAAATCTACATCCTTCTTCAGATGAAGCTTACAGACCTGCATGTGGTACTCTAGGGGTGGAATGACCATTGCCTTATACAAAACTACAATCACCTCCTTGTCTCTGCTTGCAAAATTTCTATATATCATTGATAAAACTCCATGACCTGCTCTGGCAGCTCATCTGCACTGCTCAGAGAACTTCATATCTGACTGCACAATTACTAGCCGACTGGGCTAGCCGGGTGGGTAAAGTGCTTGCCTGGCAAACCAAAGGTCGCGGGTTCGAATCCCGCCTCGGGCTTGGATCAGATTTATTGCAAAAACTTTGTGAGGTGCATTATGGCCACAGAAGCCGAAGCGCCAACAACTAACAAAAGGGGAAAAAAAAGAAGCACAATTACTCTCAGGTCTTTTTCATTCCCTGTCTTCCTGAGTTTAGCACCACACAGTTGGTATGTTTCTCTTTGGTTACTGCTACTCATATGCAGTACTTTGCATTTGTCAATATTAAACTAAAGTTTGCCACTTCTCAGCCATCTGTCTAACTTTTCTAGATCCTTTTCCAGTAGCATACTGTTTTTAATATCATTAACAACCCTGCCAAACTTTGTATCATCTGCAAACTTGGACATTAAGCCTGATGTGCCTTCATTGATATTGTTAATATATACAAAAAGCAGCTGTTTGGAAGAAAAATAATGCCTAGAGTGAAAGAGAAAACCAAGTTTTTTAGATTCAGTGGAAGCAATATTTGTAATGTGCTTGTGCCAAAAGAGATTGGAAGTCAGGGTAATCCCGAAAAGAGATATATCATTTTGCCTAGAAATCGGAGTGTCACTAAAGATAAGCATAGGAGCAGAAGAATACTTTCTGCGAGATAAGACTGAGTTTTAGAAAGGTTGAAATCAACGAAGTTGTCTTTGCCCCACTGGAGAATTACCTGAAGATCGGCATTTAAGGAATTGGCAGCAGATTTTTGAGAAGTTGAAGCTGATTGAGCAGGACAAGGTTTCTCAAAATGGAAAGTGGAATGCAATGTGCCATCATCGGCAAAACTATGGATAGGATTTCCAGTCAATGGAAGAAGGTCATTGATATACAAGAGGAAAAGAGTGGGGGAAAGAACTGAACCTTGGGGGACACCGGCATTAGTGGAGAAGTTAGAAGACAGAGAGCTATCTACCATCGCCCTCTGTGTGCGCGATCAAAGAGAAAACTGGATAACCAATTACAAAAAACAGTTGGCAAACCATAAGATGGAAGCTTGTTTAGAAGACCTTAATGCCAAACACGATCGAAAGCCTTTGAGTTGTCAAGAGCAACTACTTGTGTTTCACCGAACTTTTTCCATTGAATTAGTCCATAAATGTGTAACATTCTGTCAACACCGACATAATCCATACTGGCGATCGTTTATCAATTAGTCAGTGGGTAATTGATATCTGGAACCAACTTCCATCTGTCATTTTCGAAATTGGTAGCTTTTATAAATTCAAGGAAGAAGTGGACAAACTTTTGGAGGGAATGGATGGGTGGAAGGTTTTTGTTTTTATTTGGCTGATGCTGTTTAAGCTTGCTTTCTTGCATCATATGTCTATATGTTCTGTACTATACTCATTTATTTATATGTTCTGTACTATATTCTCTCAAACTAAGAATGTTTTGAATTAAAGCTCCAGTTAAGGTTTTGCTGGTTAGATCAGTTTGTAGCTGAGGATAAGGTTATTTAGAATGAGAATAGAGATTTTGATGTTGTTAGATATATCTTTGGTAGTTCACATTTGTTAGTGACTTTATTGTGTGGGTGGATTTCAGATTACATTAGAAGGGGTTGGTCTTTTTTTGAAATATATTTATTATGTTTCTTATTTTTGTTTTTTTTTTTCTTATATCGTCTTCCTTCACGGATTAAGCGGATCCGTCTGTTCCTATCTCAAAGAGGTCTGCATATCTTTTCTTCGGCCTTGCTCTGTCTCTTTTTCCTTTTGCTCTATATGTGTAAGCTAATTTAGGGGATCTATTATCTTCCATTCTTTCTACGTGTTCTTTCTATTTTTTTTTTTTTTTTTCTTATGTGAACCCCAAACATGAGAGTTATTAGAACCTATAGTACTTAGTACCATGCTTGGGTTGGAGGTTGAGAAGAAGAAAGAATATATTTGTTGACATTGGACTTGAACTTCTGTAGATTGTAATTTTCAGGAAATACATATGAACGAACGTTGTTCCAGAAAACAACAGTTGAATGAATAAATGAGGAAGATGAAAAGTTGGTTCTGTGTGTTTGAAGTTGGACAGTAAATGGATGTTGGCTGGTGGTGGCACGTGTTGGGACTGTTTTTAAAGAGAGAACGGGAATTATAGAAGCCAATTCAGAAGAACAGTGCCCATGGAAGTATCTGTAGAAGAGGCATGCAGCAGAAACAGTACGTCTATGAGAAAGCGAGTGGAGAGTGTTAGAGATGAATCATTAATTAACATAACTGCCCTCTTCTGAATGGAATCAAGACGCCTGAGAGAGGTTTTGGGGGCACCACCCCAGATGTGGGAACAATATTCCATGGCAGGGCGGATTTGCGATTTATACAGAGTGAGCAGCTGTTTGGGAAAAAAGTAACGCCGAGAGCGAAAGAGAAAACCAAGTTTTTTAGATGCAGAGGAAGCAATATTTGTAATGTGCTTGTGCCAAGAGAGATTAGAAGTCAGGGTAATCCCCAAAAGAGATATATCATTTTGCCTAGAAATCGGAGTGTCACTATAGATAAGCATAGGAGCAGAAGAATCCTTTTTGCGAGATATGACAAGACTGAGTTTTAGAAGGGTTGAAATCAATGAAGTTGTCTTTGCCCCACTGGAGAATTACCTGAAGATCGGCATTAAAGGAATTGGTAGCAGATTTTCGAGAAATTGAAGCTGGTTGAGCAGGACAAGGTTTCTCAAAATGGAAAGTGGAATGCAATGTGCTATCATCGGCAAAACTATGGATAGGATTTCCAGTCAATGGAAGAAGGTCATTAATATACAAGAGGAAAAGAGTGGGGGAAAGAACTGAACCTTGGGGGACACCGGCATTAGTGGAGAAGGTAGAAGACAGAGAGCCATCTACCATCACCCTCAGTGAGCGATCAGAGAGAAAACTGGATAACCAATTTCTAAAAACAGTTGGCAAACCATAAGATGGAAGCTTCTTTAGAAGACCTTTATGCCAAACGCGATGAAAACCCTTTGAGATGTCAAGAGCAACTACTTGTGTTTCACTGAACCTTTTCATTGAATTAGTCCATAAATGGGTAACACAAGCAAGAATATCACCAGTGGATCGACACTGACGGTATCCATACTGGCGATCATTGATCAGACGGAAGGTTTCTAGGTAGTTTAAGAGTTGGCGGTTAATTGATTTCTCCTTACTTTAGAAAGAGTAGAAGTGATTGCGATGGGACGATAATTGGATGGGAGGAATTTGTCACCCTTTTTAGGAACTGGCTGGATATGAGCAAATTTCCAAGCAGAAGGAAAAACACCTTTGGAATAAGAAGTGAAAAAATGCGGCAAAGAATAGGAGTAAGTTCAGGAGCACAGGTTTTGAGAACAAGTGGAGAAATACCATCAGAACGTGGAGCTTTCTTAGCATCGATTCATCAAAATCCTTCTGATATCCTTTTGACGGAAGCCCACAGTAGGCATTGAATGGAGCGTGTTGGGAATGGTGGGAGGTGTTTTACCAAGATCATTAATACATGAGCTGGAAAAAAAATGGGATGCTAGCAGGTCAGCGTTATCCTTGGCTGAAGTGACAACAGAACCATCTGGTTTGGACAGAGGTGGGAGCAGAGATGGGCAAAAGTTGCGGCCAATAGCTTTGGTGAGAGACCAGAATGCTCGGCTTCCATTAGGGCAAGAAGCAAGTTTTCTACTCTTAGCCTGTTCAAACTAGTTTGGACTGATTAATAACTGCTTTACAATTGTTGCGAGCTTTGGTGTAGGCAGAAAATGAAACTGAAGAATTAGAAACAAGCCAATTACGATATGCAACATTCTTCTCTTGAACAGCCTTACCACATTTATTGGAAAACCAAGGTTTAGATAAAGGACGAGATTTTAAAGTGGAGTGTGGGATAAAGGATTCGATTCCTGCAAGAATAATTTCACTGACACGATCTGAGGAAACGTTGACATCAGAAGTTTTGAAACAGTAATCCGACCAAGGAAAACAAGTCTTGCAGGTCATCCCATTTTGCATTCTTGTAATGCCAAACAACACGAGGTTGGGAGTAGCCATGAGATAAAGGTTCCATTGGAGAAGAGAGAATCACAAGTTGTGATCTGAAGTGCCTAAAGGACCTCTCACTTCGACCGTGTGCTTAGAAGGGTTGTTTGTGAGAAAAAGATCAAGCATATTGGCTGTATGATTAGGATTGTCTGGTATTCTTGTAGGTAAATGAACAATCTGTGCTAGGTCATTAGTAATTGCAAAAGTCTCAGCATCTCGACCTGCTGGGTCGGTGTGACTAGAAAACGGAAGCCAGTTGGAGTTGTGAACATTAAAATCACCAAGGAAAATTACCTCACTGATAGGAAAGTTGCAAAGAGAGGAAGTCAAAGAGCTCCAAGTGATTAGAGGCGTTGGAAGAATGGTAGAGACAACAGATGAATTTGACACAATGAGGTAGAGAGATTTTAAGCCAGAGAAGGTCAAAGAGAGGAGATTCCAAATTGCCAAGTCTCTGACAAGGAATATCAGAACAGACATATGCACAAGTACCACCTTTGAGGCGAATAATTTTGGCATCTGAGATGAGCTTTAGTTGAATCAACCGATAACTGAGATTCTGTCAGAAAAAGTACATGGGGTTTGGCAGACTGCAAGTGGAAATGGACATCTTTGAGATTAGAATTGAGACCACGTATATTTGTGAAATGAATTAGGAAGTGCTTTTGCGGTTTAGATCTTTTTGCAGATAAGCTTGTTCTATTAGTTTTATAATTCATGGTGTATTCAATAGTAAGAAAAAGTGGGCGGGACATGCTGTATGAAGTAATGAAATTTTTGGATATGGCGTACACGTGGTAAGAATATACCCAGATCCTTGACATAACGTGGCCTCGACAATGCTCCCCGCATACACACTATTCGGATTTCCTCCAGTGACTCTCTGGCAGAGTAGAGGTAGCAAATATTCAGAGGTACTGAATATTTTTATTAAGAGTGAGTTATTATGCTTCTTTAACAAGAGATCTAGAAATGGTATTGTATTATCTTTCTCTTTTTCTATTTTAATTTTATGAATGAATGTTCATATATTTAGGTAGTTGTGAAAGTTGTTTAATTCCTCTAACCCATGTGACCAAATGGTTAGAATGTCATCGACATATCTACCCCAGTATATGGGTTTTACAGGGAAACTATCTGAGACTGTCTTCAAAAATGCTCCTGAATATTTCGGCTAGGAGGGGAAAGAGGATTGCCCATACTTTGTCTGACTTTTTGTTGGAAAATTTGAAGTAGCTTGAAGATCATTCATTTGAAAATCTGAATGGTCTTTCAGAGTATAGAGCTGCTGGAATGGATACAGAGAAGGTTACCAAGGCCAGTAAGGAGAACGAAGGGGTGCTTTTATCAAGAATTGAAAAGTAGTAAAAATGTGGTGATGTACTTGATAGGTGTTTTCATGCAGTAATTCTAAGAAAATGCATCCAGTAAAAATTTTCTTTATTTTGAAGATAAAGCAAATTAAAGGTTTTTATTGCCAACCAACAATTAACATGGGCTTATTAGTTTCAGGATGGTCCTCACAAGTATATAGTGCCACCATCTTCATTTAAAGCTTGATTTTGATGGTTGTGACCAGTGATTATTGATTGTTCATAAAAGTTTGGTCTTTGTACCCAGCTTAAATGCTTTTCTAAATGGAGTGATATTTTTCACTCAGGCTTAATTGAATAAATAAATTAAAAAAAAAAAAAAAAAAAAACCAACAATAATAATTCATACTGTGATACCCTTCTGCAATTTAATGTCAAACTTCACTGTAAATCTGTGTTGAGATACCAAGAGTTAACATATACTGAAGTTAATTGTACCAGAATTTATCAAAAGAAACTTGGTATATACCACATCAAATAAAAATAATGGTTAAATTCTTACAGTGCAATTACTGTGTATTGCATTGAAGCAGTGATGCTATTAAGTATTATCTTCTGTATCTGTATGTTCCAATGTTCTCCCCCCCCTCATTTCCCCAAGAGATATATTTAAAGACAGGTAACGGGAATATTTCTTATTAATTAACCTTTTGTAATTTATATGTATTATGTATGGTTTTAAATTATATTCGGATTAACATTTTTCATTTGTTAAATTTTAATAGGTTGTATCAATAGATAAGCAGAATTCCCAGATTTCACTTACTAGTCAGGTACTCAAAAGGCTAACACAGCCGTGGCTGAGATCAAGTCATTCATGGTCAAGTTTAACTAAAGGATGCTGCTCGTCACAAGAGAATAGAAACAGTATTATAACTGATGAGTGTAATACACATGAGGCTGACACTCAGGTAACATATATGTTCATTTAATGTAAACTTGACTTTCAATCTGTGTTTAGTATACCAGGAGATACTGAAATTAATATGTACACTAAAATTGGTGACTACTGTAATAAATCAAAGCAATGGTTATATTATTACAATATAAGTGCACAAATATTAGTTGCAGAAGTATCTGCCAGCTTGATTTTTCTTACAAAAGACATTTAAAGAAAAGGGAGGATCCTTCCTTACATAACCATTATTATTATTATTAGCCATATGGTACAAGGAAGCCTGAGGCTTATGCTACACCAGCCAAAAAAAAAAAAAAAATTCCCGAGTTACCCCCCTGTGTGTGTGTGTGTGTGTGTGTGTGTGTGAGAGAGAGAGAGAGAGAGAGAGAGAGAGAGAGAAGTAGGAAGGCATCACCAAGAAAGAGAAGAATGATGATATCCAGCTCAGGACCCTGGGTTTGCCAAGCCCATACTCACCAGATGTGAGCCCCCGGCGTTATTGTACACTTATCCATAAGGAGAGAGTTAGAGATAGATTTGAACCACAGAGGAGTTGTCATTTTCAAATTACTTACTAATAGCATTTTTGTAATGGCAGTTTGCCTCACAGGAAGATTTCTCTTAAGAGTATGTTTGCTATCAGAGTATGACATCCCACATGATCTTAGTAAACAATTGCCTTCGTCAGTTTTATTACTAGGATATTTCATTTGGCGTAATATATCGTGGGATATTTGGAAAGGGGTAGGAGTATAAAGCATGTACAGTGTCTTCTCCCTCCAAAATGTGGGCTTCAGAAACAATTAGCAATTCTAAAGAAGCTATTGGCAACGTTTTTGGAAATTAGTATACTGCAGTATAGAGTCAAGGCGACTACTTCATGTGCGATCCAACCAAACAGCCATTAAGCTAAATTTCACAAATATTATTTCAGTCTATGAACTTTTTCGTCACTATCTTTGTGCATCAGCTAGAAATAGAACACCACAGTGGCTTGACCCATCTATATTGCTACTAGAGCATTCCACCTTTTCCTTTTCAGAGTTCATATCTTAAAAAAGTGATCTGCATTTGTGTAACAACAGAAGTAATTGAGTTCATTAATAGAAAAAATGTGCATTAATAGAAACATTTTTATGAAATATTTTAAACAGATCACGTGGCCTTGTAAATGGAAAATTTAGCTCTACCAGCTTGATAAACTACTGCAACACGGTTATAGAGGAGTTGTATTTAAGAAATAATTTTGATATTAAATACTTAGAGATTCAAAACAGTGTATGCGGTGGTTCCACATGAGAGGTTGCTGAATGAACTCAAACATGTTATGATTTCAGGCAAGTTCTTAAGTTGGACTGAGGGATTGTAAAGGATAGGAGGTAGTGGGTTAATGTAAATGATCATTCTTCAGAGAGTTATAAGTGTGGTTCCTTAATGTTAGGTTCTGGTGCCTTGTTACTGTTTTTTTTTTTTTTTTTTTTTTTTTTTTGAATAATATTGATCAGCAGTAAAGAATACAATTAAATCTGTAGCACACTTGAAGGTTGAGAGGGCACTTAAATCTCAAACTGACATACCCTTTTGTAGGGTGCACCATTTAATATTGAATTCTTAAATTTCAGAATTTTAATATTCTTTATTTGCAGCTTGTTTAGAACTGCAGCACTGAGTTTCTATATACTGGGGCAATAGAGCTATAAAATATGAGATACAGGTGACCTCCACTTAATGCTGATAATTCGTTCCCAAAAAACAGAGCACTAAGTGAATCCACGCTAAGCAAGCGCCGCATTCCCATAAGGTAACATATGTATTTGTGAGTTGCGGTCGGTGCCATAGGATATTTCCTAATCAATAATAAATGGTAGTGAAAAGATGCGCAAATGTTGGTCAAAATATTTAATATTCAAATATTTGTACATAAAAAATACTCTGCATTACATACGTATAATTATATGGTAACTACTTACGAATCAAAATTAAACTTAAAATTCCAATTAAAATGATGAATTTAATTGATTTCATTTAATTGATGAATTTAATCATGAAAAATGTGTCGATTTTGGGTTGCACTTTGGCCCTCTTCCTGGTAAACTAAAAGGGGTATTAATTTTAAATCCTCCACAGTGTTACAACCTAACAATAAAGTCAACTGATCCTTCACCGCTTTGAAACCTGGCATATTTTTTCCTTCTTTCAATATGAAAGTTCTTTCAGGCATTTGTTTCCAAAAAAAGTGCTGCTTCATCTATGTTAAAAACCTGTTGAGAAGTATAACACATAATACCCTTCTTCAATAATTTTAACAAGTTCTTTTTTGAAAGTTTCGGCTTCCTGATCTGTACTTGCAGCTTTTCCCTGGCCTTATTAGTTTTAAGTGGTTCCAAAAAAATTTTTTTTTTTTTTTTTTTTTTTTTTGTGGTGAGTTTTCTTCAGATCCTCATATAGGCTAATTTCTCTTTCTCTCTCTTTTTTTTTTTATAATATTTAACTTAAATGATTTCTGCATTGGATACTATCTTCAATAAAATTAGTCTCACCATTTCAATCCTAATAGCTGTCTTAGTCCTAGTTGCTTGCAGTGGAACAGCTGTCTTTCCCACTGCTAAAATTAATTCTTGATTTTTTATAATTGTTCTTGCAGTTAAACCTGCCGGTCCTAAATTATTGCACACATCCACTTGTCGTTGACTGGAATCGATTCGCTTCAAAACGTCTAATCTAATTTTCAAATTCAGTCTTTTTCTTAAATTTGTAGTCTTCGTAATGTGTCCAGACGTGGCTTTTTCATTCTTATCCGCCATTATTAACTCTTCAAAAATGAACTCATTGGTTGCATTAATTATGATACAAAGTTTGAGTAAACTGGCCGTTACTCACGATGTCTAATACTGTACAGCGCCTCCATAGCCAAGTGGGCAGGAGCAGCAGTGCGTAGCACACGCTTCTTGATTAGACTGGGGTTCGAGCCCATGATCACCAAATATGGAGGATGCGGAAAGGTCAAGGAATGACCACTGCATATCCCCGGAGCAATATGGCCTTAGTTGCTAATGCTCCTAAAAAACGAAATAACAACAACTAATACTGTACTGAGTGATGAAGACGTCGGATAAATGCATATAACACAAATATTACAAGCAATATAATTCATTTTTTAAAATGTCGATCTGGGAACTACGTAACAAGTCACTGTACTGCAATTAAATTAGTGTGCAAGAAAATTTCACTGAGTGTGGGAAAATTTCTCAAGTCCGCGTGGGAAATGTTTTAATGCTGTTTTGCTATTCATTTTCAAGCTATCAACTCCATGAAATGAAACGATTCCATTAAATATGCCAAAAATCAATCTGTAAAAGAGCATTATAGTGATTTGTGACAGTTATAGTCAGATATGGGTTATAATATAAGAACAGCGTTAGAGCGAACCGCGTTATAACGAGGGTCTGCTGTAGTAATATTAGTATCATGCATGTCACAGTTTTTTAAGTTTTACAATTTCTTGTATAATGCTTGTTTTTAGCTTAGCCTTGAAAAAAATAGTTACCAAACAAAGGGACATGGCCAAACATAGTGTCCTGTTACTAGTATCTAATTTTCGCTTTTGTGGAAAGTGTGCTCCTAGAAACATTCATTGGATCTCAACAAATATTTAGAGTAAATAAAAGAATTTTAACACAGGCTGATAGCTTAATACAATGTAAGTACATGCTTATAATTTGGTAAGGTTTCATTGATCATTTGTTGAGGTAATAAAATTGGTACAGTGAGAGATATTTATTCATAAAATAAAAAAACCTTAAAATTATATATCCTCATAACAATGAATGAATTAATCTTGGACGCTACTAGGCCTTTCATGCCAACTAAGAAATATTGTTCAAGGTTTAGGCTTAAATCTAAGTCAGATGAACTAATGAGACTTGTGGTAGAGAAAAAAAATGCATTGGATGCATATAAATTATCAGGTGACACAGAAGCCTGTGGCAGATATAAGATAATTTGTAATCAAATCGCAAAGGAGGTTAGACAAGCAAAGGCTGATTAGGAGAAATTAGTATTAGTAATTAGTAATGGCCGCATAGTGCAAGAAAGCCTATGGCTTATGCTGCACTAGCCAAAAAAAAAAAAAACCTGTATAAAACAATGATAAAAAATAAATAAATAATAATAATCATTAATAAAAGAAAAGGAAATTAAACCTATCATCCTATGTGCTTCGCTCACCCGAAGGTACTATCCAGATGACCTTTGAATTTCCACAAACTGAAGGCCTCTACCACCCATGTAGGCAACTTATTCCAGTAATTTATAACTCGCTGGCTAAAACAAAACTTCCTGCAGTCCAATTTAAACATTTCCCCCCCGTAACTTGAATTTATGTCCCCTAGTTCTAGCACCATTCATAATCTTGAAAATTTCGACCTCATTCATTTTACTGATGCGTCTCAGAGCCTTAAACACCTCAGTCAAATCTCCTCTAAGGTGTCTAGTTTCCAAACTCTGCAACCCACGTATTCACTTTCTTCATAAGGATGCCCTTTTGCTGATCTCACCAGGCAAGTTACCTGTCTTTGCACCCTTTCAAGAAGCTCGATGTCTTTCTTAGGTGCGGTCTCCATACTTGAAACAGTATTCCAAGTGTGGTCTAACAAAAGCCTTATCGGATTATCACGTCCCTATCTCTACTTGCAAAAGTTCGATAGATCATTGATAGGGCATTATGTGCCTTCCTTGCAACCTGTCTATAATGCTGAGAGAATTTAATGTCTGACCGTATCGTAACACCCAAGTCCCTTTCCTCTAGTACTGAGTTTAGTTGAATTCCACCAAGTGAATCAGTTATTTTGGGATTACTGTTTTCCAGGTGTAATACCTTACACTTTGTGGATTAAAGCATAGCTGCCATTTTTCTGACCATTCCTGAAGTCTATCTAGATCTCTCTCTCTGAAGAAGCTCAGCTTGACAGTGATCATTAACTACTCTACCAATTTTAACGTCATCTGCAAATTTAGACATCGCGCCCTCTATACCTTCATTGATGTCGTTTATGAAAATTAAAAACAACAGTGGTCCTAATACTGATCCTTGGGGAACCCCACTTCTTACATATACTCAATCTGAGGAATAGCCATTTATCACAACCCTCTGCCTCCTGCCCTGAAGCCATCCTGCTATCCATCTAAGGATTTTCCCAGTGATTCCAACCTCTTCCAGCTCATAAAGCAACCGCTCATGTGGGACTTAGTCAAAAGCTTTGCTGAAATCTAAATAAACAATGTCGAAATTAATCCCTAAATCCAGCTTGTGAGTGACCCTTTCAAAATAGTGAACCAGATTTGTTAAACATGATTTTCTCTTTTTTTTGGCAAAGAATGCATAGCAAAACAGCTTATGTGAATTCTAGAGGGAAGGGATAAATCAGATTGGTCAACTTGATATTAATGGTTCAGCTGTTGATGAATTCTAACAGGTGAACTAGACGACTTCATAATGATTGAGAGCAGAAATTGTTGAAGTTAAAAATAAGAAAGATATTTGGGTGGATGGAATCTATCCAATTACATTAAAGGAAGCAGCAAAGGAAGTAAGCAAACCCTTAGCCATAATTATGAGAGCTTCTTTGGATCCATGGATGGATATGTTCAAATGTGACCCTAATTCATAGAGGAAGATCAAAGGGTGACACAAGTAATTACAAAACTGTTAGTTTAACTTCTGTTCTGGAGAAAATAATGGAATGACTGGTTAAAGAAGCACTGCAAGACCACCTAGACAAGACTCCAGTTATAGTTCAGACACAGCATGGGTTTGTTAAGGGGAATTCTTGTCTAACCAATTTGATTAGATACTATGATGTGGTCACAAAGGAACTGGATGCAAAAAATAATTTTGATACCATATGCTTTGATTTTATGAAAGCTTTTGATACTGTTGTACATGAAAGACTCCTGTACAAATTGCAGCAATGTGGCATTAAGGGATGTTCTGCTATTGATAAAGGGATGATTGAGTGGAAGAAGACAGAGTGTAATCAATGTCCAGTGCTATTTGTGGGCTAATGTTATTAGTGCAGTTCCCCACAATTTGGTGTTGGCCCCATTGTTGTTTTTCTACATTTATTACTGATATTGGTGAGGGTATATCAGGCTTAAAGTCCAAGTTTGCAGATGATACAGAAGGTGGCATGGTTGTGAATGACAGTAACGACAGTATTCTCTACTGCCACAGGATCTAGAAAAGTTGGGCAGATGGCCTAAGAGGTGGTAACTGAAGTTTAACATTGACAAATGTAAAGTACTTCATATGGGTAGCAGGAACCCCAGAGTAACTGAGAGTAGTTTTTCATTCTCCACTCAAGGTAGTGGAGAATGAAAAAGACCTGGGAGTAATTGTGCCGGCTGATATGAAGTTTTTTTGAGCAGTTCAGACAGGCTGCCAGAGCAGCTTATGGTATTTTTATCAGTGATATATAGGAATTTGAGTTGTTGAAACTAGGGTTGAATTTAAAAGTGTCTGCAATTCTGCCCAGACACGATAGGAGGGAGTATATGATGAGAGCCCTGTCGATCAATTCGGCCCTGGAAAGATTGTACAAGGCTCAAGGGGTAGAATTTTTTTCAGCATGGTCTGTACTTGTTAACAGGAGAGACTGCTTCTACAGGGATGGGATACACTTAAATAGAAAGGGTGCAAGAATGTTTGCTGATGCTATCGAGGCAGTGTTAGGTGGGTCGGAAAACTGCTAGATTGGGGGGATACAAGGACTAATAGATTAACAGTAGCCACTAGCAGGGGTTAAAGTGATTCTTGCACTGCTTCTATTGGAATGAGCCGCAGCCTGGAAAATAAGATACAGGATATTTCAGAGACTGCTGGGAATCATTGGGGTACAAGTAAACACATGGATTGTGTTAGGGTAGCTAAGAAAAAGAACAGGTGCATGTATATTTGCGTGTACACCAATGCTAGGAGTTTAGTAAATAAATTTGATGAATTTGAGGTATTGCTCAAAACATCAAAGGCAGATATTGTGGGGATTTCAGAGACGTGGTGTCACACAGATGTAAGGAATGCAGAACTGGAATTTGGGGAGTACAATGTCTACAGAAGGGATAGACAGGATAGGGAGGAGGGGTTATGCTATTAGTTAAGAAATACATAAAATCCAAGGAAGTGAAGCCAGTCGACATTGCTGGACAGTGCAGTGTCGAGTCAGTTTGGTGTGACATAAGCATTGGGAGGTCAAAATTGAGAG
This sequence comes from Mastigoproctus giganteus, assembly GCF_048544385.1. Taxonomy (NCBI): domain Eukaryota; kingdom Metazoa; phylum Arthropoda; class Arachnida; order Uropygi; family Thelyphonidae; genus Mastigoproctus; species Mastigoproctus giganteus. The sequence continues at coordinate 141,960,897 of NC_143579.1, read as the reverse complement.
TAGGAGTGTGCTATACGCCTAATGACTCTGATGAGTATAATAAGAAATTGTACAGGGAAATAGAGTGGGCCAGTAAATCAGAGAGTCTTATAATGGGGAATTTTAATTTCCCAGATATTGACTGAAATTTGGGGGCTGGTCACTCACACACTAGCAAGGCTTTTGTGGATTTATTGGATGATTGTTTTCTACATCAGCATGTTCGGGAGGCAACTAGAGGGAGTAATATTCTTGATTTGATTATCAGTAGTGATTCTTCATGCATTAAGAATCAGCAGGTAAATAAACCACTAGGTGGCAGTGATCACAGTGTGCTGAAGTGGGATTTACTCAAAGAGGTAACTACCATTAGGGGTTAAGGGAAGGGTTATTGCTTTCGTAAAGGCAACTACGATGGACTGAGACAGTATTTAAATTCTATACAGTGGGACCAACTGATGATGTTACCAACAGAAAATTCAAAATGGGAAGCATTCAAAGAACGTATCTTGGAAGCTACTAGGCTTTACATACCAACTAAGAAATATTGTTCAAGGTTTAGGCCTGAGTGGATGTCAGATGAACTAATGAGACATATGGCAGAGAAGAAAAATGCATGGGATACATACAAATTAACACGTGACACAGAAGCCTATGATAGATACAAGTTGATCTGTAACCACGTTACAAAGGAGGTTAGGCAGGTGAAGGCAGATTACGAGAAATCTTTGGCAAAGGATGCAAAGAAAAACAGCAAAGAGTTCTTTACTAATGTAAACTCTAGAAGGAAGGGGAAGAATCAGATTGGTCCACTTAATATCGATGGGTCAACTGTTGATGATCCTGCTCAGGTAGCTAACAAACTAAATGAATATTTTGCATCGACATTCACACATGAGGAGTTATTCAGCGAGGGGAAAGCCAGAGGTGTATTCAACTCTGGCAGTAAGCTAGAGAATCTTGTAATAATTGAGTGTAAAGTGGAGGAGAAATTGTTGAAGATAAATACAAGAAAGGCACCTGGGGTGGATGGGATCTATCCAGTTATATTAAAGGAGGCAGCAAAGGAAGTAAACAAACCCTTAGCCATAATTATGAGAGCTTCCTTGGACTCAGGGGAAGTACCCATGGACTGGAGATGTGCAAATGTGACCCCAATTCACAAAGGCGGATCAAAAAGTGACACAAGTAATTATAGACCTGTTAGTTTAACTTCTGTTCCCGGAAAATTAATGGAGGCACTGGTTAAAGAAGCACTGAAGGATCAGCTAGACAAGACTTCAGTTATAGCTCAGACACAGCATGGTTTTGTTAAGGGGAAGTCTTGCCTGACCAATTTGATTGGATACTATGATGCAGTGACAAAAGAACTGGATGCAGGGAATAACTTTGATATTATATACTTGGATCTTGGAAAGGCTTTCGATACTGTTGCACATGGAAAACTGCTGCACATATTGGAGCAGTGTGGCATTGGAGGCAAATTGCTGCTATGGATAAAGGGGTGGTTGAGGGGGAGAAGACAGAGAGTGGTAATCAATGGAACTGCTCATTGTGGACTAATGTTATTAGTGGAGTCCCTCAGGGTTTAGTATTGGGTCCATTATTGTTTTCTGTATTTATAAATGATATTGATGATGGTATATTAAGCTTAATGTCCAAGTTTGCAGACGATACGAAGGTTGGCAGGGTTGTCAAGACACTACTGACACTATGCTACTGCAACAGGATCTGGAAAGGTTGAGCAGATGGGCTGAGAGGTGGCAAATGAAGTTTAACATTGACAAATGTAAAGTATTACACATAGGAAACAGCCGACCGTGCTAGCCAGGTGGGTAAAGAGCCTTCCTGGCAACCCAAAGGTCGTGGGTTCGATTACCGCCTCGGGCTTGGATCAAAGTACTGCAAAAACCTTGGGAGCTGCATTATGGCCACAGAAGCCTATGCGCCAACAACTACAAAAAAAAAAAAAAAACATGGGAAACAGCAACCCCAGAGCAACGTATCAACTCTGTGGTACTACTCTGACAGTGGTAGAGAATGAAAGGGACCTGGGGGTGGTTGTGCAGGCAGATATGAAGTTTTCTGAGTAGTGCAGACAGGCTGCAAGAGTAGCTCATGGTGTATTGTCAATGATATATAGGAATTTTTCTAGCAGGGATAAGGAGGTGATTATTCCATTGTATAAGGCAATGGTCAGACCACACCTAGAGTACTGTATACAGGTTTGGAGGCCTCATTTCAAGAAGGATGTATAGATGCTGGAATGAGTACAGAGAAGGGCAACAAGATTAGTGAATGGAACAAAGGTGTGCTCTTACGAAGGAAGGCTTAAGTTTTGCAAATTACAGTGTCTGGAGACTAGGCACCAGCGAGGTGATCTGATAGAGGTGTATAAAGCCTTGAATGGTTTGAGCATGCTCAATGCTGATAAGATTGTTCCTCTTGCTCAGAAAAATCACCTGAGAGGTCATAAATTCAAATTGAGGAAAGACAGATGTAAAATAGACGTGAGGAAATTTGCCTTTAGCCAGCAGGTGGTTGGTTGGTGGAACAGACTTCCATCCCTTGTCGTGGAAGTTGATAGCCTAAATAAGTTTAAGGCTCAGCTGGACAGGTATTTCGAACGAACAGAGGGGTGAAGTGGAAGTGGTTATTTTTTATTTGTTTTTATTTATTTTAATTTTTTTTTGGCTGATGCTGCATAAGCTTGCTTTCTTGCGTCAAATGCCTCTGCTAATGCTAATGCTAATTTTGTTAACAAGGATAAGGAGGTGACTATCCTGTTGTATAAGGCAATGGTCAGGCCACACCTTGTGTACTGCTTGGAGGTCTGGATGTCTTTTTTAGGAAAGATGTAGAGTTGTTGGAATGAGTACAGAGAAGGGCAACAAGATTGGTGAGGGGGAAACGGGTTCCTCTTACTAAGAAACGCTTTAAGTTCTGGAAATTGGAGCATCTGGAGACTAGGCACTTGCGTGGTGATCTGATTGAGGTGTATAATTCAATGAATGGTTTGAGCAATCTGATTGCGGAATGGATTCTTCCTCTTGTTCAGATTACTGTCTTGATGGGGTATAAATTCAAATTGAGGAAAACAGTTGTAGGATAAATGTGCTTATATTTGCCTTTAGCAAGCGGGTGGTTGATTACTGGAACTACTTCCATCTCTTGTTGTGGATGTTGATAGTTTAAATAAATTCAAAAAACGACTGGCAAACTTTTGGAGCGAAATGGGAAGTTTTTTTTTTTTTTTACTGTTTGATTCTTTCTTTCACTATATGCCTATTCGTGTGTTAATGCTAAATTATGTGATTAGCAATTAATGCAAGTTTTTTGGTGTTTATTGTCAGTATTCATAATGCTATCTGTGCAAATTGTTTTCTTTTGGTGCGCTTACAACTCAAATTGGGCACAGATTTTGATGTGAATTTTGGATGATCCTGTTTCTGGTTTTGTTTGATCTTGAGAAACAGATGGTTAGTCATAGCAATGACTTCTGACTGCTTGGTTAAAACAAGGATACATTTTTTTTTCTACCATTTTAGAATTTTTTAAAAAGTTGGTGCTTGGTGGATGGGGGGGTGGGGGAGGTAAATAAATGAATGAACCTGAAGTTGGATAATGACTCCACAGATTTGAAAAATTTCTGAAAGAACATTCCAGTGATATTTTCAATAATCATAACAGTAATAACTGTTATGCTTATTCAGCATGAGTCTGGTTTTGGTTAAATCAGCAAAATTTGCAATGCTTTGGATTTGAAAACTACGTGGCAAATGACTGACAATTGCATAAGTAATAGCAAAAAATAGAAACAATTGGGATGAATGACGCATGCATATTTCTACACACTAGAATATATCTTTAAGTGAACTCAAGCAATATTAAAGGTAAACATGAAGACCAGCTTTGCACCTAAAGAGCAGATGTTGAAAACTTAAATAATCCCCTTAAATCAGAAGGTGGTATGCCATTGCCTGATGTGGAAATTGAAATGAGGTGATTTGTTAGTTACACTTAATAGTTTGTTATGGCGGAATTGTTATTATTGAAGTAACAAAAAAATTGTTATTTATATTCGGTATGGTTAGTGGTCTTACATAATCGATTTTGTAACACTTCACATCCCTCTTGTTATTGTCGTGGGTGAAATTATTGTGCACATGTAAGCTGAAAAAATGTTCTTGGCTTAAAGTCATCATTAAACTGAGTTCAATGGCATCAATGCAGTTACAGAGCGTGAGAGAAACAATTACTGCTGATGCAACAGGGCATTCATGTGCAGACACTTAGAACAGAACATATGGGGTGGAGAGAGGGAGGGAGGGAGAGGGAGGGAGGGAGGGAGGGAGGGAGAGAGAGAGAGAGAGAGAGAGAGAGGGAGAGGGATGGAGGGAGGGAGGGGGTGAGGGGTGGGAGAGAATTTAAATTAAGGCCTTGTTTCGATTCAACTTAAACTAATAGTTAGCCATGAAACAAAGTTTGAAACTTGTATACAGGAGACAGCATTAACAATGGCAAATGATGCAAGAAAGCAAGCTTATAGAGCATCATAAAAAAAAAAAATAATAAATAAATAAATAAAAGAAAGGAAAAAAACACCTCCCATTGCTGACTTATAAGATCATAGTCATGAATTTTATCATTTGTTGCTTCCTGAAATGAAAGTTGCTGTAGTTCTTTTCCTGCTGAAGATGCTAGGAAAACTGTATTTGTTCATTTGGAAGTGTTCAACGACAGATATTAAAGGCTGCATATAATTCAGAAATAAAGTATTTCACACACATGAACTTTGTATATAACAGGGATGGCCAACAAGTCAATTGCGATCTACCAGTCGATTGGCGCTTTAACTTCGTTAGATCACAAGGAATTTAAAATATATATAAAAATTGATTAGTGAAAATCTAAATTTTATTATTGTTATGCGCCCCACTGCATGCCCTTAGTAAAATCCGTTGAACTGCATGGCTACTCTTGTTGCCACATAGTCGACAAGCCACATGGCTTGTCGACTGAAAATTCGTGCAGTTACATTGTGGAGAGTATTTTTAGACACATTTTTACAAATAACAGATTCTCTTTTTGAAAATTTTAAGAACAAAATGAAATTAAAAGTGCTCTTCAAGGTCTGCAATTATCTCGAAATACTGTGATGCAACGCATCTCAAAAATGAGTAAAAATGTGAGCAAATAATTGCGTGCTCATTTTGCTAATTGTGTGTCCTTTTCTTTACAACTGGATGAATCTACAGACATCAGTGATGCAGCTCAATTGCTCGTTTTTGTTAGTATGGTTTTCGATGATACTGCCACTAGACAAGAACTGCTGGGTATGGTTTCGTTAATCCAGGTCGATTCCGCCCTGTTTTAAGCCTACTTTTAACCCTTCACTTGAAAGTTGTCCCCACCCCCTGAAGAAAACTAATAATTTCCATAATTTCTACTCAATTTACAAAATTGAAACTCTCAATATACATAAACAGAAGTATATTCTTTGATTTCCTACCTTTAGCGCTCAGCAAAAACTATTAATTCATTCTAAAGCAGCATAAATGTACGATCACATTTCAATTTATTAAATTTTGATGTCGGCAAAACAAGATCCAAGCTTTATAGATAAAACGCGTTACAGCATTTGTTCAAAAATTCGCGCCTCGGCCCGGCACTTCTAGCTAAAACGAATCAATACACGCGGAGAGATAATTGACTGGTCCAGTTTACGTCATTAGCATTTCCAAGGTGATCCAAGGAGAAAATAAAACTGTAAACTTTCGTGGAAAACAAACAGTTGAACATCATTACTTGCGAACACTATTTTGCATGGCTCTCTCACAATAGTTTGCTTTACTGCTTTTCGTAATTGTTGTATGAAAGAATTGCAACAATTGGTTTTGAAAAATTAAAATATCGCATTTCCTTTCTTCAGTATATATTGTATCTACTAACAAAAAATCAAGGAAATTCATCTATTGGAAGCTATACTGGAAATGGAAGGGAAAAAAGAAAACTGTCGTAAAACTGATCACCGCAATGCGCATTTCATAAAAAAAAAAAAAGAAGTTCGCTTTATTGTAATTGTTTTTAGAGGACTAAATCGGAACAGCAGTTTCAGGGATGTATATTTGATCTTACGAAATTTCAAGAAAATATTTCTATTCATAGCTGCGTTATAAACTTCGAAAACTGATGCCGAAGGAACTTCACATGCATCTCACCTGGTGTGCAAGCAAAAAAAAAAAATGCTTTGCTAGTAACAGATTGTGAGAACAATCCGTTACTCGTAGTGATGGATTGGGAAATTGTAAGTAATTGTTATTGAATACTTCAATATTTCCTTGATATGTATTTGATACCATCAAAAAATTTCCAGAGAAAAATTGAATTTTCATTATCCCACAACACCCGAAAAATTTACCATAAAATGTCATGTGTTTCAATGCTTGGATTCCATTCTGAGCTGCAACTGTAATAAAGTCACCTCTCTTGCACTGACAAAGTAGCTGTTCACCGAATGAAGAAAAACAGGGTTCATTTTCCTGAAGTTTCCAATTCCCTTCTTTCACTTTGGGGGAGAAATCTCCTTAGGGGAGGGAGTCCACCCTTTCTAGTTTGACCCTGGGGGGGGGGGGAGAGAGAGAGAGAGAGAGAGAGAGAGAGAGAGAGAGAGAGAGAGAGAGAGAGAGAGAGAAAAATAAAAATACCCTTTTGGTGGGGAGAAGGCCAAGAGATTGTCAAAGGTCCAGAGCTCGAACTTTCATTTTTTATTTATTATTATTTTTTTAATTTTATTATTTATTTATTTTATTTTATTATTATTTTTTTTTTTTTCTCTTTCCTTCTCTTTATCTTGTTTTTCTTTCCTCCCTGGGGAACGAGTTTCCCAGGGAGGAGGGCGTGCAGATAGTAGAGAAGGCCTTGCCCTCCTGCTAGGGATGAGTACCTGGAGGCAGTCGTCCAGGTGATCACTGCTTCCAGGTAGCCAAAATGCCAAAATACAACATCACAATACAGAACACACACACACACACATAAGCTGACAAACACAGTTTTTCCTCTCCTGTCACTTTCTCCCGTGCGGGTTGAAAAACTTTATTTTCTCTCTCTCTCTCTCTCTCTCTCTCTCTCTCTCTCTCTCTCTTGCCTTCCATTTCATCTGTCTTCATCCAACATGGGATATTCCTATGTGGGATGAATTGTTTTTTTTTTTTTTTTTTTTTGTTTGTTTTTCAAAACACATACTGGTCTTACCTTGACAGTGTGTAAAAACTGAACAGAGCAATGAGGTGGAGATGAACTTTTGTTCTAGGAGCCGCCCATACAAAAACAAAATAAATAAATAAAAAAAAATAAAATAATAATTAAAAAAAACAGCATTGCAGTTCTAAGTCAGCTTCATCCTAGGATGCCGAAACTGCAATTGTTTTAGAGAACAATATTTTGCATTTTTACTTTCTAACATTATTTTGCATTATAGCTCTGTTACAATATTTTCCTTTGTTTCTTTACATTATTGCTGTAGCCAACGATATCGGTGTGCACGACGTTTCATCACAGAGGCTGAAGTTCTAATTAGTCTGTTCATCCTAGTATGCGGAAGTACTAATAAGTCTGATTTTGATCTGGTGCGCATTTGAGAAAAAATCAACATTGCTTTACTGCCATTATTTTAGGGAACAACATTTTGCATTTTTACCCTAGAGAGAGAGAAAAATAAAAGTATTTTTTCTTTTTTTGTGGGAAGAAGGCCAGGAGGTTGTCAAAGGTCCAGAGCTACCTACTTGGCAATGTTATAATAAATGAAATCCTAATCTTTTTCAGTTTTAGAAAAAAATAGTGTAATAATTAATTATTAGTAAACAATATTATATTATTATGTGTATGAAATGCGAGTAATTTGTAAATAAACAATATTATCATGAGTAGTGTTTGTTCAGTGTATTGCTGTGCTATGCTATTGAATTACAATATGCAATGTTGCATGTGAAAGTTTTTTTCCACAAGAATGGTTGTTTCCTCTTACTGAGTTTGATATGAAAAGATAAGGCTTTTCAAAATCTGATTGCATTCTCTTTTTTATTTTTGATTATGGTATATTAGCATTAGTAGAGGCATATGATGCAAGAGAGCAAGCTTATGCAGCATCAGCCAAAAAAAAAAAAACCTTCCACTTCACCCCTACGTTCATTCGAAATACCTGTCCAGCTGAGCCTTAAATTTATTTAGGCTATCAACTTCCACAACAAGGGATGGAAGTCTGTTCCAAGAACCAACTACACATTGGCTAAAGGCAAATTTCCGCACATCTATCCTACATCTGTCTTTCCTCAATTTGAATTTCTGCCCTCTCAGGTGATTATTCTGAGCAAGAGGCAGTATCCCATTAGCATTGAGCATGCTCAAACCATTCAAGGCTTTGTACACCTCTATCAGACCACCTCGCCGGTGCCTAGTCTCCAGACACTGTAATTTGCAAAACTTAAGCCTTTCTTGGTAAGAGCCGACCGGGCTAGCCGAGTGGGTCAAGTACCTGCCCGGCAAACCCAAAGGTCGCGGGTTCGATTCCCGCCTCGGGCTTGGATCAAAGTACTGCAAAAACCTTGGGAGGTGCAATATGGCCACAGAAGCCGATGCGCCAACAACTACCAAATCAAAAAAAAAAAAAAAAAAAAAAAAAAATCTTGGTAAGAGCAACCCTTCGTTCCATTCACTAACCTTGTTGCCCTTCTCTGTACTCGTTCCAGCGGCTCTACATCCTTCTTGAAATGAGGCCTCCAGACCTGTATACAGTACTCAAGGTGTGGCCTGACTATTGCTTTATAAAAGGGAATAATCACCTCCCTATCCCTGCTAGAAAAATTCCTGTATATCATTGATAAGACACCATGAACTACTCTTGCAGCCTGTCTGCACTGCTCAGAGAACTTTGTATCTGCCTGCACAATTACCTCCAGGTCCTATTCATTCTCTACCACTGTCAGTGTAGTACCACAGAGTTGATACATTGCTCTGGGGTTGCTGTTTCCCATATGTAGTACTTTACATTTGTCAATGTTAAACTTCATTTGCCACCTCTCAGCCTGTCTGCTCAACCTTTCCAGATCCTATTGCACCAGCATAGCGTAAGTAGCGTCTTTAACAACCCTGGCAACCTTTGTATCATCTGCAAACTTGGACATTAAGCTTGATATACCATCATCAATATTATTTATAAATACAGAAAACAACAATGGACCCAACATTGGACCCTGAGGGACTCCACTAATAACATTAGTCCACGATGAGCAGTGTTCATTAATTACCACTCTCTGTCTTCTGCCACTCAACCATCCCTTTATCCGTAGCAACAATTTGCCACTGATGCCACACTGCTCCAATTTGTGCAGCAGTCTTCCATATACAACAGTATCAAAAGCCTTTCTAAGATCCAAATATATAATATCAAAGTTATTCCCTGCATCCAATTCTTTTGTGACTACATCATAGTATCCAATCAAATTGGTCAGGCAAGATCTTCCCTTAACAAAACCATGCTGTGTCTGAGCTATAGCTGAATTCTTGTCAAGATGATCCTGCAGTGCTTCTTTAACCAGTGCTTCCTTTAGTTTTCCTGGAACAGAAGTTAATCTCACAGGTCTATAATTACTTGTGTCAGCTTTTGATCCTCCATTGTGAATTGGGGTTACTTTTGCATATTTCCAGTCTGTGGGTACCTCCCCTGAGTCCATGGAAGCTATCATAATTATGGCTAACGGATTGCTTACTTCCTTTGCTCCATTTGATATAACTGGATAGATCCCATCCACCCCAGGTGCCTTTATTGTATTTATCTTCAACAATTTCTCCTCCACTTTACTCTCAATTATTACAAGATCATCTAGCTCACTGCCAGTGTTTACTTCATGTATAGCATTCCCCTTCCTGAATAACTCCTCATGTGTGAATGTAGATGCAAAATATTGATTTAGTTTCTTAGCTACCTGAGAAGGATCATGAACAGTTGACCCATCGATATCAAGTGGACCAATCTGATTCATCCCCTTACTTCTAGAGTTTACATAAGTAAAGAACTCTTTGGTGTTTTTTCTTTGCATCCTATGCCAAAGATTTCTCGTAATCTGCCTTCGCCTGCCTAACCTCCTTTGTAACTTGGTTACAGATCAACTTATATCTATCATAGGCTTCACATATGATAGGTGTCACATGTTAATTTATATGTATCTAATGCATTTTTCTTCTCTGCCATATGTCTCATTAGTTCATCTGATATCCATTTAGGCCTGAACCTTGAACAATATTTCTTAGTTGGTATGTAAAGCCTAGTAGCTTCCAAGATAAGTTCTTTGAATGCTTCCCATTTGGAGTTTGCTGTTGGTAACGTCATCAGTTGGTCACACTGTATCGAATTATACAGCTATATAAATACTGTCTCAGACCATCGTAGTCGCCTTTACAAAAGCAATAACCCTTCCCTTTACCCCTGATGGTAGTTACCTCCTTGAGTAAATCCCACTTCAGCACACTGTGATCACTACCACCTAGGGGTTTCTGTATCTGCAAATTCTTAATGCATGAAGAATCACTACTGATAATCAAATCAACAGTATTGCTCCCTCTAGTTGCCTCCCGAACATGCTGATTTAGAAAAGAATCATCCAATAAATCGACAAAAGCCTTGCTAGTGTGTGTGTGAGTGACCAACCCACAAATTCCAGTCTATATCTGGGAAATTAAAATCCTCCATTATAAGACTCTCTGATTTACTGGCCCACTCTATTTCCCTGTACAGTTTCTTATTATACTCATCAGAGTCATTAGGCCTATAGCACACTCCTACTCTCAATTTTGATCTCCTAGTGCTTATGTCACACCAAACTGACTCGACGCTGCACTGTGCAGCGATGTCGAATGGCTTCACTTCCTTGGATTTTATGTGTTTTTTAACTAATAGCATAACCCCTCCTCCCTTCCTATCCTGTCTATCCTTTCTGTAGACGTTGTACTCCCCAAATTCCAGTTCTGCATTAATTATATCTGTGTGACACCACGTCTCTGATATCCCAACAATATCCGTCTTTGATGCTTTGAGCAATACTTCAAATTCATCAAATTTATTTACCAAACTCCTAACATTGGTGTACATGCAAGTATACATGCACCTGTTCCTATTCTTAGCTTCCCTAACACAACCCATGTGCTTACTTGTACTCCAATGACTCCCAGCAGTCTCTGAAATACCCTGCATCTTGTTTTCCAGGCTGCTGCTCATTCCAAAATAAGCAGTGCAAGAATCACTTTCACCTCTGCCAGTGGCTACTGTTAATCTAATAGTCTTTGTATCCCCCCCCCCAATCTAGCAGTTTTCCGACCCACCTAAGACTGCCTTGATAGCATCAGCAAACATTCTTGCACCCTTTCTATTTAAGTGTATCCCATCCCTGTAGAAGCAGTCTCTCCTGTTATCAAGTACGGACCAGGCTGAAAAAAATTCTATCCCTTGAACCTTGCACAATCTTTCTAGGGCCGAATTGATCGACACGGCTCTCATCATATACTCCCTCCTATCGTGTCTGGGCAGAATTGCAGACACTTTCAAATTCAACCCTAATTCCCGGCTTTTTTTCAACAGTGACTTGTACTTGTTAAGTAATTCCACCGGTCACCTACTCTTAATATCATTAGTGCCAACTTGTACAACTATATCACATTTTGTGCCCTTAAAAGATGATATCCGCTCTACAACGTCATCAACCTTTGCCCCTGGCAGACATACCCTGGTCCTGTTCCACCTCTCCTTTTTACAAATTATGTTTTCTGTTTCCCTGACAATAGTCACCAACAACTACTAGTTCTCTGGCGTTTGTGTGGGCAGCAGAGCTTGATGGGCCCCTCACTTTTAATCCTTCGAGCGCATCCACCCTGTCCTTCAAGCTCTCATATAGGCCCATAACAACGGTGAGTTGTCACCTGATTTCTTTACACTCCTTGCATCGCGCACATGTAAAGACATGTCCATGGTAGTATCATGTCTCGTACCTGACTGCTCCACAAACATCAAGCAAATAGTGCATTTTAAAAGGCTGTGATTCAGAGGGCAACTGCCCCCCTTAGTTCTCCTCTGAGCCATAGCACTCCCATTAGCTTGAGCCTTTTGCTTTGCTGCTCTGGTCTGAGTCATGATTTTGATTTAATTTCAATAAATTTTCAATTTCAGTCCAAAATTAAAACCCTAAACTTGTATCCCAACACAGTTATAACGCTATATTTATGTTTCAGTATCGAGTGTTATCTACGAAATCCCTTTATATAACTTCTGTGTCAAGTTAAGTATTAATTATTTATTTTTGCTAATTATTTATGTTGCGTAATCTAAGTCATTATATGTGTATAGTTAAAAGTACAATTTAATTGACCATGAAGTTCAACAAGATTAATAGATTTACTGATTAATTGACAATATTATATTATATACTATACTATACTATACTAAGCTTATGTTATCTAGTTCGAGATATTTTGTATTGCGTAACAATGGCGGCAATTTACGAACGGTAAATCTACGGACACTTAAGTATCGATTAACTTCGAAATCTCGCTGTCTCAATTCAGAATAAACTAAGGATCCTTACTAGCTACTTACAGAAAATAATTTGATATAACAATCGATTAATAAATCGGCTAAATATGGTTAAAAAAAAAAATTTCTCGTTCAATGGAGCTGCACTTGTAACACATGGATTTGATACCCTTACCGATACTAAGTAATACCTACAAAATCTCTAAGTTAAACTTTAAACTAAGTATTGTAACTAGGAATATAAAGCTACGCTAGAAAATAAGTTAATATGGCAATTTAAGCTAATAAAACACAAAATAAATCAGAAAAAACTTCTCTGTTCCAGGAGCGGCAATAACTACGTCCGAACAGACTACACTCGTTCTCCTTTGCGAATGCTACTTTTTTTAAAATTTGTCTCTTGTTTATGACATTCTAATGGCTGTAATTTATTGATATTTTCTATCAAAAAAAATAAAAAAAAGTAAATTTTGGCTTGTCATATTTTTAACACAGCAAAGCAAAATGGAGTTCAAGCAAATATTTTTATTTTTATAATAATATGTTAACACTCATATTTACACTCATCATAAAACATAATAGTAGAACTGAAACTAAGCTAGTATATGGTTCATCAGTACATATTTACATTCTGTGTATAACACAAATAGTGCCCAGGTAAAAACAATCAGATCGAAGCAGTTGGTGTTTGTCCAATAGATCAGTATCTTTCGAAAACAAGAGAAGCAAAGGTCTGAAAGGTGGAATGAATTTCTTTTATTTTTCCACAAGATGATGTTACACTCCAGGACGAAAATCTGCAACACAAATTTTTCTCAAGTCCTCATAAATGTCACAGTCAAATAACACATGCTGTCAGTCTTCACGTTGTCCGCAAGAGCAGAAGTTAGTATGAAAAAGTCCGAATGTGGACAGTTTATTGTTTAGCGACAGTGTCCTGTGATGAGATATGACTTCTGCATCGATAGGGAGAACCATTATCTTCTGCCTTTATCCGTTAGGTAGGTAACCGCTGGAGAAAACTTTCTAGTAACCTGCCCGGTCAGCGATGTGTCCCATTGTCTGTCATAAGGTAGAAAGTTTGTTCCTGTTGTTTTTTTTCTCACCTTAGATGTTATGATTATTCATGTTGATTCTAATATCAAAGAAGTCAGTTGGAATTGCTTGTTTTCAATCTGTAACACAACCCTCTGTAAATACATGAAGATCTAGTGGAATAGAGCCTGCCAGCACTCGAAGAGGAGCTGATAAAACTGTACAATAGGCACTGATCTGGGCTAGTAGTATGCTCTTTTTTTATAGAAATTAATTTATTTTGAATTGTTTTATTCTGTAGCCTCTGAAACCAGACTCCAGCGCTGAAGGTTACAATAGGGATGCCTTATTCGAACTTCAGCATCCACTGATGAAGATGACTTCCGAGAAAGTGAACAGCACAGACAAAGCGTGACTATATCGGAAAGAATAAAGTCACCGAATGAAGAAAACTGCTGGCCTCCAAAATATCCACACAGCCCAGAACATTGTCATCTCACAGGTATGAGGGCTGCAACAACATCAATCACTACGGGATTGTCCTTTCGATAATGTAATGTTAACCCAGATAATGAGTCACGCCAGATGTTAGAATAACAGATAACAATGAAATTAGCTTTCTAACAAACTTTTTTTAGGAACTTCATCATCAGCCATTTTCAATCCACTGCAGGATGAAGGCCTCTCCAGCAACTTTCCAGTTCCTTCTCTTTTGAGAACTGGCCATCCATTTACTACCCACAAACTCATGAATTTCATCTATCCATCTCCGCCTTTGTCTTCCAGGTTTTCTTCTAGCTCCTCTTGGGTATCATTCTGTTATTTTCTTAGTCCATCTGTCATCATGTCTTCGAGCTATGTGTGCTGCCCAAGACTGTTTTACTTCCTTAGTTTTGATAAGAATGTCCTTTACTTGAGATTGCTGCCTAATCCATGTGTTTCTCTTCTTATCTAACAGTCTGATTCCCACTATAATCCGTTCCATTCTTAGCTGTGTAGTTCTCAGCTTCTCTTCCATTCTTTTGGTGAGTGCCCAAGTTTCACTTCCATAAGTCATGGTGGGGTTCATTATTTTACGTTTCAGACAAACTGGGATATTGCTCTTCAGTATGACTATATTTCCTGAATGCTAACCATCCAAAATTTATTCTTCTCTTGACTTCCAGCCATTTATCATTATTACAGCTAATAACTTGTCCCAGATAAGTATGACTCCACCTTTTCAATTACTGCTCCTTCAATCATTATTTCTCTTTCTGTGGCATACTTGTTCATCATTACTTTTGTTTTAGCCATATTCATATTTAGTCCAAAATCCTTACTAACTGTGCATAACTGATTAAGATTTTCCTCTAATTCTTTGGGATCGTAGCTTATGACCACAATGTCATCTGCAAATCGTAAATGGTTTTAGCATTAGTAGAGGCATTTGATGGAAGAAAGCAAGCTTATGCAGCATCAGCCAAAAAAATAATAATAATAAAATAAAATAATAAATAAATAAATAAATAAAAAATAACCACTTCCACTTCACCCCTCTGTTCGTTCGAAATACCTGTCCAGCTGAGCCTTAAACTTATTTAGGCTATCAACTTCCACGACAAGGGATGGAAGTCTGTTCCACCAACCAACCACCCGCTGGCTAAAGGCAAATTTCCTCACGTCTATCCTACATCTGTCTTTACTCAATTTGAATTTATGCCCTCTCCGGTGATTATTCTGAGCAAGAGGAAGAATCCCATCAGCATTGAGCATGCTCAAACCATTCAAGGCTTTATACACCTCTATCAGATCACCTCGCTGGTGCCTAGTCTCCAGACACTGTAATTTGCAAAACTTAAGCCTTTCTTCGTAAGAGCACACCTTTGTTCCATTCACTAATCTTGTTGCCCTTCTCTGTACTCGTTCCAGCAGCTCTACATCCTTTTGAAATGAGGCCTCCAGACCTGTATACAGTACTCTATGTGTGGCCTGACCATTGCCTTATACAAGGGAATAATCACCTCCTTATCCGTGCTAGAAAAATTCTTATATATCATTGACAATACACCATGAGCTACTCTTGCAGCCTGTCTGCACTGTTCATAGAATTTTATATCTGCCTGCACAACCACCCCCAGATTCCATTCATTCTCAACCGCTGTCAGTGTAGTACCACAGAGTTGATACCTTGCTCTGGGGTTGCTGTTTCCCATTTGTAGTACTTTACATCTGTCAATGTTAAACTTCATTTGCCACCTCTCAGCCCATCTGATCAACCTTTCTAGATCCTGTTGCAGCAGCATAGTGTCAGTAGTGTCCTTGACAACCCTGCCAACCTTCATATCTTCTGCAAACTTGGACATTAAGCTTGATATACCATCATCAATATCATTTATAAATACAGAAAACAATAATGGACCCAATACTGAACCCTGAGGGACTCCACTAATAACATTAGTCCACGATGAGCAGTGTCCATTGATTACCACTCTCTGTGTTCTCCCCCTCAACCACCCCTTTATCCATAGCAGCAATTTGCCTCCAATGCCACACTGCTGAAATTTGTGCAGCAGTCTTCCATGTGCAACAGTATCAAAAGCTTTTCTAAGATCCAAGTATATAATATCAAAGTTATTCCCTGCATCCAGTTCTTTTGTGACTGCATCATAGTATCCAATCAAATTGGTCAGACAAGACTTCCCCTTAACAAAACCATGCTGTGTCCGAGCCATAACTGAAGTCTTGTCTAGATGATCCTGCAGTGCTTCTTTAACCAGTGCCTCCATTAATTTTCCTGTAACAGAAGTTAAACTCACAGGTCTTGTGTCGCTCTTTGATCCTCCTTTGTGAATTGGGGTCACATTTGCACTTCTCCATTCCATGGGTACTTCCCCTGAGTCCAAGGAAGCTCTCATAATTATGGTTAAGGGTTTGCTTACTTCCTTTGCTGCCTCCTTTAATATAACTGGATAGATCCTATCGACCCCAGGTGCCTTTCTTGTGTTTCTCTTCAACAATTTCTCCTCCTCTTTACTCTCAGTTATTACAAGATTCTCTAGCTTACTGCCAGAGTTGAATACACCTCTGGCATTCCCTTCACTGAATAACTCCTCATGTGTGAATATCGATGCAAAATATTCATTTAGTTCGTTAGCAACCTGAGCAGAATCATCAACAGTTGAATCATCGATATCAAGTGGACCAATCTGATTCATCCCCTTCCTTCTAGAGTTTACATAAGTAAAGAACTCTTTGCTGTTTTTCTTTGCATCCCTTGCCAAAGATTTCTCGTAATCTGCATTCACCTGCTTAACCTCCTTTGTAACTTGGTTACAGATCAACTTGTATCTATCATAGGCTTCTGTGTCACGTGTTAATTTTTATGTACCCATGCATTTTTCTTCTATGCCATATGTCTCATTAGTTCATATGACATCCATTTAGGCCTAAACCCTGAACAATATTTCTTAGTTGGTATGTAAAGCCTTGTAGCTTCCAAGATAAGTTCTTTGAACTTCCCATTTTGAATTTGCTGTTGGTAACATCATCAGTTGGTCCCACTGTATAGAATTTAAATACTGTCTCAGTCCATCGTTGTCGCCTTTACAAAAGCAATAACCCTTCCCTTTACCTCGAATGGTAGTTACCTCTTTGAGTAAATCCCACTTCAGCACACTGTGATCACTGCCACCTAGTGGTTCATTTATCTGCAGATTGTTAATTCATGAAGAATCACTACTGATAATCAAATCAAGAGTATTACTCCCTCTAGTTGCCTCCCGAACATGCTGATGTAGAAAAGAATCATCCAATAAATCCACAAAAGCCTTGCTAGTGTGTGAGTGACCAGCCCCCAAATTCCAGTCAATATCTGGCAAATTAAAATCCCCCATTATAAGTCTCTCTGAATTACTGGCCCACTGTATTTCCCCGTACAGTTTCTTATTATACTCATCAGAGTCATTAGGCCTATAGCACACTCCTACTCTCAATTTTGATCTCCCAATGCTTATGTCACACGAAACTGACTCGACACTGCACTGCCCAGCGATATCGACTGGCTTCACTTGCTTGGATTTTATGTATTCCTTAACTAATAGCATAACCCGTCCTCCCTTCCTACCCTGTCTATCTTTTCTGTAGACATTGTGCTCCGCAAATTCCAGTTCTGCATTCCTTATATCTGTGTGACACCACGTCCCTGGAATATCTGCCTTTGATGTTTTGAGCAATTTACGTACTCTCCGTTCACATTGACTCCTTTCTGCGACCAGTCTAATCTTCTGAAAGCTTCCTCAAGGGCAGCAGTAAACAGCTTGAGAGATATTGTGTCTCCTCGTCGAATTCCTTCCTCCATTTTAAATTTCCTACTGTCTTTGTCTAGTCTAATAAAGGAGGTTGCACTCTCATATATTTTCTTCAAAATCATAATATATGGAGTATTTATGCCTTGCACTTTCCAGTGCCAGAAATATTGCCTTATGCTGTATGGAGTCGAATGCCTTTTCATAATCCACAAATCCCAGGCATAATGGTGTTTTATATTCATTTGCTTTTTCCATTAGCTGTGATATTATGTGAAGGTGATCCGTAGTTGAGAATCCTGTCCTAAAGCCAGCTTGCTCTTTCGGTTGATTCTCATCAAGTATTCTTTCTAATCTGTTAGTAATGTGAACCCTTGTGAACAACTTGTAGATGTGGGATAGCAAGCTAATTGGTCTATAATTTCCAATTTCTGATTTATCTTCTTTCTTATGCAGCAAATCTATGATTGCATTATTCCACTGCTTAGGCATCATACCTTTTCTAATGCACTTTGTGAAGAGCCTTGCCAGTTTTTGTGTTATGTCTCTTCCTCCCAATTTTTTATTATTATTATTATTATTAGCCATAGGGTGCAAGGAAGCCTGAGGCTTATGCTGCACTAGCCAAAAAAATTCCTGAGTTACCCTGTGAGAGAGAGAGAGAGAGAGAGAGAGAGAGAGAGAGAGAGAGAGAGAGAGAGTCAGAAGTAGAAAGGACTCATCAAGAAAGAGAAGAATGATGATATCCAGCTCAGGACCCTGGGTGTGCCAAACCCATACTCACCAGATGTGAGCCCCTGGGGATAAATTTTAACAACTCTACAGTAACTTCATCTTCCCCCGGGGCTTTCTGATTCTTCATTTTCTTCAATGCATGTTCTACCTCATCAGGGAGAATATCGGGTATGTCGTATGTGTTGCTACTTTGCAATCTATCTTCCCCACTGCTGGCATCATTCCCCTGCTCCTTGTATAATTCTCTACATTAGTCTTCTGCTATTTGAATTATGCCTTCTCTGCTGTTTTTAAGTACAACATCGCTATTCCTCAGTTTCAGTATCATTTGTCTTTCTGTATTACTGCTCATGGCTGCTGATTTAAATCCTTTGTTTTCCCTTAATGCTTGTTCTACTTTTCTTGTGTTAAATCTTCTTATGGTCTCTCTGAGTCTCTTTCTAATGGCTTTGCATAACTCAGTAAACTCAATTTTCTCCTTGTCAGTGTTTTTCTTGCTCTTCATTTGTCGTCTTCGGTTCATCATGACAAGTGTTTCTTGACTAATTTTTCTTCTTTGGATTTATTTTCCCCTATAGGTTTCTTGGGCTTTATCATTTTCAGAAAGTTGTAATATTCCTCGCCGATATCTTGGTCCTGAGCAGTCTGCAGAAGCTCAAACTTGTTCTTAAGTTCCAGTACATACTGCTTTTTCTCCTCCTCTGTTATCTCAAAGACCTTTGTATTATTTACTCGAGTGAGTTTTTTCCTTTCCTTTCCTACATTTATATCAAGTGTACATCTTACCATTCTGTGATCACTTCCAACATTTACCTTATTCAGGACGGTAACATCATTCACAATATATCTTCTGGTAGTGAGGATGAAGTCGATTTCGTTAGTTGTTAATCCATTTGGACTCTTCCATGTCCACTTTCTGTTCACCCTTTTCTTGAAAAAAGTGTTCATTGCTGACAATCCTGGAGATTCTGCAAATTCCACAAGTCTTTCACCTCTTTTATTTCTTTCACCAATTCCAAAATTTCCTATAGTTCCTCTTTCTGCACTGTTTTGCCTTTTTCCAACCTTAGCATTGAAGTCCCCCATAATAATAGTGTAGTGGGTTTTCTGCTCATCTAGAAGACTCTCAATTTCGGTTTACTTTTCTTCAACCTCTTCATCATCATGGCTCGATGTTGGTGCATAAATCATTATAATCTTTAGCTTGTACCTCTTAGAAATCTTGAGTATTAGTCTCCCTTGGTGATGTACTTTTGAATTCCGAAATGTTGTTTTTAAAATCTTTGTGGACCAGAAACCCAACTCCGCCTTCACTCCTTTCACTATTTCCATTGGTGTACAGCAGATTTCCACTTGATAAACTTATAAGTGATTCATTTCTTCTTCTTGTTTCAGCCAAACCGATGATATTCCAATTCACATTTTCTAATTCCTTTTCGAGCTCTAATATCCTGTCTTCACCGATGAATGATAATTCGTTATAACAGGCCAAGTTCAGTTTCCGTGCATGGCAGCCTGGGCGTACCCAGAGATTCTTAGAAGAATACATATTTTAGGTTTCATTTGAAATGCTACATCTGGCCAATACTGCTGTATGGTGTAGAAACCTGGACTCTAACATCAGCCACTACAAAAAAGCTCCTGGCCTTCGAAATGTGGCTCTACCGAAGAATTCTGAAAATCCCGTGGACAGCCAAGATAACCAACGTACAGTTCCTGCAGGACATGCACACGGAACGGGACCTGCTCAAAACCATCTTCAGCAGGAAATGCAAATACCTAGGTCACAAAGCTCGGAACCAACAAAAATATCACCTACTACCACTCATCCTGGAGGGAAAGATCGAAGGCAAGAAACGCCCAGGCAAACCAAAAATGGCATGGCTAGATAATATCAACACCTGGCTTCACATGACAACACCACAAATTCTACACGAGCGCTAGACAGAGAACAATATCAAATTGAAGTCGCAAACACCATTCGGCAGCATTAAAGAAGAAGAAGAAGGTTTTATTTTATATTAAATCAGCGACTGCGAATACGCGAAACCGCGAATAGCGGGGGTTTACTGTATTTCCTTTCTTCAATATGTATTTCAATACATATTGTAAATTTCTTCAATATATATTACAATACAAATCGAAGAAATTACAATACATATTCTGTCTACCGACACAAAATCAAGGAAATTCATCAATTGGAAGCCATTGTGGAAACGGGAAAAAGGGAAAAAAATCCAAAAAAAAAAACCCACTTTGCTGTACTAATTGTTTTAGGGAACAATATTTAGCATTTTTACTTTCTAACAATATTTCACATTATTGCTCTCTTACAGTGTTTTGCTTTGTTGCTTTATGTTATTGTTGTAGCGAACAATATCGTGCATGACATTTCATCACTAAGTTCTAATTAGTCAGTTCATCCTAGGATGCGGAATTACTAATTAGTCAGTTCATCCTCGGATGCAGAATTAATTAGTCAGTTCATCCTAGGATGCGAAATTACTAATTAGTCCGATTTTGGTCTTGTGCTCATTTGAGAAAAAAAGCCACAATAATTCCTCTGGAAATATTAGCTAGTGAACTGCATTATAAATTTCAAACATCGCTGTATTGCTTATCCTCTGAGTGACCGCATGTTTTCGCCTTGTACAGATGTTTTATTGTGGACACTTCCTTCCAGTCAGTAAAATCATCAGTAGTCGTCCTTTATTATACCTATAAAGTAATTCCTTATGTTGGGGGAAACCGTTTTTGCTCCTAATTGATGTAGCACTTTCGAATTTTGCAAAGTGGATTATTTGAACACAACATTCATTAGAAGGTCGGTAAAAGAGTTGATAATTGGTGGGCAGCATTCCCACAAACAAATTTTCTGTTTAAAGTCCAGGATGACCACGGTCAGAGATCCCGAAATAGAGAGATACAAGAAACCGCACCACATTTAGCAATTACCGTCTCATCTGCCAAAAACCACAGTAAAACAAAAAAAAGTGATGGGGAGAAATCTATTTTTTAGCGGGGTTTATCTGTTTATTGCAGCTCAGAACAGCATTATGACTGTGGATAGTGAATTTATTCGGCTTCTGAACTAAAACAGAATTTCTCACTTTACGATGACATCAAAGCATAACAAGCAAATATCTTCTAACAATACTTTTTGTGCAGCCGTTTGTTGTAATCTGTCAGCTTTGTATTGTTAGAAATATTGCAGTTTTGTGAACAATACACATTTCAAGAAACAATCCATTATTCATAGTGGATGATTTTTTTTTTCTTTCCCTTGATGCACCAGTTTTCGAAGTTTATAACTCAGCTATAAATAAAAATATTTTCATGAAATTTCATTAGAAGATCAAATATTGTTTACTAAAAACAATTACAATAAAGCAAACTTTTTTTTTTTTTATCAAATGTTCATTGCAGTGTTATCAGTTTTTTACCAGTTTTTTCAATTTCCAGCAGATGAATTTCCTTGATTTTCTGTTCGTAGGAGCAGTGCACCTTGAGGAAAGGAAATAAGATATGTATGCCCTTTCATAAACAGTTGTTGCTACTGTTGTGCTTTACTGACGAACAGTAGCTCGCCGGTGTCTTTTGTTTATTTTCTTAGTATCCCGAAGTAGCCGCGTGGAGACATAAGAACGTTGTTTGGCCCTCTCTCGATGTAGCTGTATCTAGGAAGTGTGACATAACCAATGGCTTCTTTTTCACACCTCACTACACAAAAACAATTTCATTCAGTAAACAGAAACTCCCGCTCCAAAACAAACAAACGAATCAAGTATCGTGTTTCATAAGCCATAGGTTAATTAGGGTGGGTTTAGAAAAATAACAGAAAAAGGCCTAAAAAAATACACACTTGATGTCACATTTTGGTCATTTGCATGAAATTCAATAGAAGATTTTGATAATTGAAGTGGGAAAATTCAAGAAAAAAGTTCTGGCTCCAATTATAATGAGTTTCCACTCTGTAATTAGAGTAAAAATTATAGAATTAACTTTCTGAACCCAGTTGGGGTTGGAACGTACCCCAGCAGACGGGAATACGGTTAATAGAAAGAACTAGAGGTCTTGATATAATTAACGCATTCAAAAATTTTATTGAAAAAATTAAATTATCCGTATTTAAGCTCGTGTCAATAACAACAGATGGAGCTAAAGCAATGACAGGGCATCTTAACGGATTCATCACATTGTGCCAAAAGGATAATGAATCCCCAAATTTTTTGAGTCACCACTGTTATCATCCACCAACAAGTGTTAGCCAAAAAAAGATTAAATACTAAAAGTGAAAATTCACGCAGTTATGTTGCGGAGAGCATAGTGTATGTGTCGAATTCTTATTTAGCTTACTTAATATTAATAACTTAACTGTGTACTTAGGTGTCAAAATTGTGAATTTAATCAGTGGACAATCTCTTCAAAGGAGACTTTTCAAAATGCAACTCGATGAAAATGAACCAGATTTGATATTAGACACAGATGTGAGGTGGATAAATCGAAGTAAGTTTCTACAGAGATTTCGAAATTTGCTGAATGAAATAAAAAAAAAAAAAAAAAAACTGTTGATCAAAGGGAAGATGATTATCAGTAGCTACAAGATAAGGAGTGGTTGTGTGATCTGCCTTTTTGGCAGATTTTACCAGTAAATTAAGTGATCTGAATTTGGAATTACAAGGAAAAAATTAAAATGTGGGTGACATGATTAGTAAATGAAACTTTTAAATTTCTATTTTGGTTCCACATATCTATATGAATCGGCCTTTTCATATTTGAAACAAAGACCAAGAATCTCTCTGCACGGACTGGCATACACAGAAGATTCTTTACAGTTGGCTTTATCACAGTAATATCCATGATTTTGAAAGGTTGGCAGATGACATGAAGACAAACTTCACATAAATTAAAAATTTAAATACATATGAATTTAAAATAAGTATTCTGAATTGTATTTAATTTTGAAATTTATAAACAACGTTATTATTATTATTAGCCATATGGTGCAAGGAAGCTTGAGGCTTTTGCTGCACCGGCCAAAAAAAAATTTGAGTTACCCTGAGAGAGAGAGAGAGAGAGAGAGAGAGAGAGAGAGAGAGAGAGAGAGAGAGAGAGAAAGAAAAAACAAGAGTCAGAAGTAGTAGGGAATCACCAAGAAAGAGAATAAATGATGATATCCAGCTCAGAACCCTGGGTGTGCCAAGCCCATACTTACCAGATGTGAGCCCCTGGGGTTATTTTTTTTTCAATATGTGTTGATTAACTTTTTTTAACCATGTGCGATGAAACCCTTGAGATGGTAGATTGCGGTAGATTGCATCACAAATTAAGTTGGCCACCCCTGGTATATATGAATTAGAAGCATGAAGATAAAGTTTTTCTTAAGGTACAGTGTCTTCAGAAGCACATCTCTTGTTAGGAGAGTAGGATCTAATATTTGTAAAAGGAGCTTCTGGACATTCATTCCTTTTAAGGTTTGTTCTGAAGTCTTCACAGTTGCAGATGAGTTCTAGTTTAGCAACTTTCTGGTTATTAAAGATATTGCCTATGAGCACTTGTTGTCTCATGGATATCTAGACAATGGAAATTGAAAATCATTCTTTGTATCTGTTTTTATAGATGTACGAGGGACATTCAGTGAATTTTCACCAAAGGTACTTCCCATAGTTATATTTGAGTTATTCATGATTTAGCATGTTCCTACCTATCTCAAATTGAATCGTACTAATTTTTATCCCACTATGTTTTTAGCTTTTGCTGCTGTTACCGAAACACTTGTATCAAATTATGAATTTGCTGAAATTGGAGCATCGTTCAGTCAAGTTCCCGCCAAAGAAAAAAATGGGCCAAAGTCCATTCATGAAAGGATGGTAGCTGTGTGTGGCAATAGTGCACCTTCAGAGTACCAGGTGAAATTCTGATCAAAACTATTCAAGCGGGGTAGAGAGTCCATCGAAGGTGATCCATGTCCAGGAAGGCTTGTTACAGCGACCACTCCAGAAATGTGCCAAGCTGTGGAAACCATTTCCATAATTGTTACATGTGATGAAACACGAGTTCATCACTGGGATCCTGAGACCAAGCAATAATCAATGCAATGGAAGTACAAGGGTTCTTCCCCACCCAAAAAAATTTTTGACACAGCATTCAGCTGGCAAGATTAAGGCCGCTCTTTTTTGGGATGCTGGGGGAATTTTGTACATTCACCACTTGGAACACAAACCTACAGTCACTGAGGAGTCATGCATCTCCATATTGTACAGCGTAAGGGATGCCATACGGGAAAAATGCTGTGAAAAAATTTCCAGAGGTGTGCTTCTTCAGAACAGTGCACAGGTCACATGCTGTTGCTGCTGCTTTGAGAGACTGACTTTACAGAACTTACCCATCCACTTTACAAATGGATCTGACCGTCAGTGACTATTTCCTGTTTCGACACCTGAAGAAAAACAGATGGATGTGTTTTGCTGATGATAACGAACTGAAGTCTGCTTGTTTATGCGTTCTTTGATAGACAGGACAAAGAATTTTATTTGTCTGATATTTTTTCCTTGCCAACAAAAAGGAACAAATGTATTGAAGTTCAGGGGAGATACAGTCAGGGGAGATACATTGAAAATTAAAACTAGATTTTTGCCTCTATCTGATTTACTTCTTAGGTTGATAATTTATTGAATGCCCCTCGTAACTGAAAAGCTATTCTTATTTATTGTATAAATTATGAATTATTTATGTCCTCTCAGATGAGTAATCTGAGCAAGAGGAAGAATCTCATCATCTTGCTCAACCCTATTCAAGACCTTATACACTGCAAACTGTTTACCTCGTAGGTGCTAGTCTCCAGATGCTGCAATTTGCAGAACTTAGATTTTCCTGCTAACAGCAACCTTTTGTTTCGTTCACCAGTCTAGTTGCCCTTCTCTGTACTCATTCTAGCAGCTCTAAATCCTTCCTAAAATTGAGGCCTCCAGACTTGTACCCAGTACTCAAAGTGTGGCCTGACCATTGCCTTACACAAAGGGACAATCCTCTCCTTATCCCTGCTAGCAGGGATAAGGGGGTGATTACATGTCACTAGATATTAAGAGGACAATAAATGAGTAAAAGTCAAAACACAACAAAGGTATCCTTATAGAGGCAGGCAGTCAGTTGGCTGGGGGGTGGGGGGAGATAGTGAGAGGACCACATTATCATCACAATTGAACACCAAGTTAGGCATCACTAACAACTGAAGAAAGCTCTTCCCAAGATGATAATATGATTCAGAAACTATTCTTTTTGTTATTGTTGTTATTTTGGTTTTTAGGAGCATTAGCAACTAAGGCCATATTGCTCCTGGTATATGCGGTGGATTTCCACATCCTCTATATTTGGTGGCTCACGGGCTTGAACCCCAGTCTAATCAAGAAGCGTGTGCTACGCACTGCTGCTTCTGCCCACCTGGTTACTGAGGCGCCAGAAACTATTCTAACACAAGAGGTATTCATGGATGACCTGTTCTACAAAAAAGGAAAGATGAATCATTCTTCAAGGAAATGAATGAAAAAGGAATTTTATTGTAAGAAGTCTTGTCACTGCCACAAAATGTAAAAGAATAAAATAAAACTTGATTAAAATGACTGTTAAAAAAAAAAGTACATATAAATGCTAAAAGTGATAAAAGTACTAATAGTAATAAGAGCAAAAGCAGAATATATGTTAAGAAGCTTTTGGAGCAGTTTGCTCCTTAGAATCTAGATTTTTATAATGATTTACTTATATACAGGGTGTAACTTGAGGATATGTGGATCCTAGGCAAAAGTTTTTTTTTTTTTTTTTTTGCCTCTACAAAAATGTTTATTATGAAGTGATATTTAATGTTTATGGATTAATAATAATAATTTGAAAGTATATTTTATTTGCAAATTTTATAAGGAACATAGGTGCACTCATGCTTCTCATTACACTACTGAATATCACCGATTTTGGCTTTATCCATGGCCATTTACGGGCCACTCAAAGTACAGGCTGTAGGCACATGCCTAGTTGCTAGGCCTGAGATAGGTCCTGCTTATATACTACGTGAATATTAAGACAGTTTATTTAGCTATTAATTAAATCACTATGTATTAAGATAACAATACAGGAACCTTGCAGAGCCCATCCTGAGACCATACATAGGCTGTTTTTTAATGGCAGAAAGAAAAAAGAATAAGCAAAATTACTATTATGTTAAAATTAATATTAATAATAATAACTAAAAACAAAGCAGAAGAGAAATTATTGAATTTAAACATAAGTAAGGCACTTTGTCATATGTTCTTATTTGTAGATCTCAGGCCCAAGCACGAGAAATGTGCTCTCTCCATTCATGGCTGAAATATTCAGATGGAAGTGAAGAACAGACTTCCATCTGTTCTTTGGGGGTGGGGGGGGGGGGGTCAGAAATAAATAAATAAATAAAGTGCGAGGATGAAGTTACAAACATTGAAGTACATTGCTCCAATCGTTCACTATACTAAGAAGTGCTGGATTTTCAAGAGACTCTCCGATCTTGAAGGCTCAAGCGGAAAAAATTGCTAAACAATTTGGATGCAGCGATTTCGTTTGGCTGGATTGATTTAAAAACCACATAATATCATTATCCAAAAATTAGTGGAGAATCTCAATCTGCAGATTGAGATCCAATAAAGGCAAATGAATGGATTGACCAAGAATTTAAAAAAAAAATAGGAGTAAGATTTAACTCATCACTGATATAGCGAGTAATGGTTATAATGAGGAAATTGTTGGTCCTTGATGCTCGTTATAACCAAGTTCGAGTGCATATGGTTAATGACGATTTTCAAGTCCAAAATTTGAACTTGAATTTCATTTCATAATTGAAATAAAATTCAAGAATTATTACGAAATATTATATTTCGTAATAATTCAAAGTTCAAAATTTGAACTTGAATTATTGTGATTTGCCTTTTACACCAGAATGTACAGTAAGCAGAGTTGTATCTCCACTTTTTTTCAGACAATACATGCAGAGAGGTGTATAAATATAAAAAGGATGATTTCAGAATTGATTAACAGAAATTTGTCTGCTGTGAGTGATTGACTGTTTGAATAAACTTCAACCTAGCGTTGTGAAAATGCATTCTTTGAATGAGTTTTAAGATATTGTTCTTTTTACAATGGCAAAAACTCCCAAAAATGCTTGATTTAGTTTTAATGATACTTTAATGATAGTGGAACCTACAATTCAGAATAATTCTAAACGATCATTAAGTTTCCTAGAAAACTTAATTTATCAGTTTCACACGACTGTGATACTGTACTGAAATTTTATATGTAGTTACTGTAAATAAAGATGTGAATTCTATGTAAGCAGTTTTTTTTTTTATAAAATTTCTCTTTCACATTGCAGGAATTGCTAAATCTTGTAGAGAGACTCCATTCTGAGTTGAAGAAGGCTTTGCAGAGGAATTCAGACTTAGAAATGGAAATACGAGCAGACGTATGTAAAGAGTATGAGGAACATTTTGTGGAAATTGAGAGGAATTATGAGTGAGTATTGCTTTTTCCTTTTGTTGATTCTAATCAACCATTTTAGACGATTTAGATTGAATCTGAATGCATAGCTGCCATCTCTGTTTTGCTGTAGTAATATTGTTGGTGCCATTGAACTTCTTTATTTCTGAAAAAAACTTTTTCCTCCATCTTTTTCTCTTTGCAAGTAATAAAATGTCATTAAAATTCAAAATTTTAAAATTCTTGTTAATTTTTTTCTTCTGTTTGTTACAATACAAATGTAATAAACTTATGAGAATACACCAATGAGCCAAAACATTGACCACCTACTAATATGATGTTGGTCCTCCACTTGCAACCAAAACTTGTAGTATCCATGCCTAGCTCGTATCCGGCTAGGCATGGACGCTACAAGAATTCTAAATATGTCTTATGGTATCTGGTACCGACACAAAATCAGCAGATCCTTTAACTGCTGTAATGTCCATGGTTGAGACGCCACAGGTTGGAGTTGCTGTTCCAACACAAACCACAGATGCTCGATGGGATTGATGTCTGGGGAATTTGGAGGCCACGGTAAAGGGTGTACCTGGTCAGCAATGATGTTTAGGTAGGTGGTAGACATCAGAGTGCCTGGCACATGGATGACTGGACCCAGGGTATCCGAGAAGAACATTGCTCAAAGCATGACACCGCTGCCGCCAGCTTGTTTTTATCCCACGGTGCAGCCAGGCGCCATCGCATCCCCGGGTAAACACACATAATCGGCCATCCACATGGTGCAACAGGAAACGTGATTCGTTGGACCAGAACTTTCTTCCAATCACTCACAGTCCAGTTTTGATGCTCGCGTGCCCATTGTAGGTGCTGTCGCCAGTGAACCATGGTTAGCATGGGCACTTGGAATGGCCCGTGGCTATGCAGCCCCATTTTCAGCAGGGTTTGGCATACTGTGTGTTGTGACACATTACTCCCGTCACCAGCATTCCAATTACTGGCGAGTTGCACCACAGGTGCACTTCTGTTGCCACGTACCATCCGGGAGAGCCTTCGCTCACCTCGAGCATTGATGAGCTGTAGTCATCCAACATCTCACTGGTGATTTGTGAGTTCCCCCTCCTCGGACCACTTTCGGTAGATACTAACCACGGATGACTGTGAGTACTCCACCAGCCATGCTATTTTGTATATGCTCTGACTCAGTCGTCTGGCCATTACAATTTGGCCTTTGTCAAACTCGCTTAAGTCCGCTGCCTTTCTCATCTGAAGAACAAGAGTGATACTGATTAATATAGCTCAGTATTAGGTGTTTTTTTATACCATGTCCCGACTCGCGCACGCGCTGTAGTTCACCTGCAGTTTCTTCGATTTGCATAACGACCCGATGGTCATAATACTTTGGCTCATTGGTATAGTTTGCCATAAAATTAAGCCCTCCATTACAAGCAAGGAAGCAAACTTTATTCTGCAGAATTTTTATTTGCCATGTAATGCGTATTATGGCCCATGGATGATACCTCTTTCCTTTGAGAAAGCAATAAAGATTAATAAACCAACTTAACCATATTCCTGTCCTCTTGGGTCCACTGGACCCAAGAGGACAGGAATATGGTTAAGTTGGTTCAACTAATAAATTCTATAATTTTTACTCTATTGACGCAGTTGAAATTCACAATAGCTGAAGTCAGAACTGTTTTCTTCTATTTTCCGACTTCAATTTTCAGAAATTTCTATTGAATTTCATGCAAACGACAAAAATGTGACATCAAGTGTGCATTTTTTTAGACCTTTTTCAGTTATTTTTCTAACCCCTGCCCTATATATACTAGGGCTTATGAAACACGATACTTGATTTGTTTGTTGTTGTTGTTGAGAGAGCACGCGTCTCTGTTTACAGAGAGGATTTGTTTATGAGTGAAGCATGAGAACCGTTCACCCCACCATTGTGTTAGTTCTCCGTACCCGATATTCTTCCTGATGATGTAGAACATGCATTGAAGAAAATGAAGAATCAGAAAGCCCCAGGGGAAGATGAAGTTACTGTAGAGTTGTTAAAATTGTGAGGAAGAGACATAACACAAAAACTGGCAAGACTCTTCACAAAATGCATTAGAAAAGGTGTGACGCCTAAGGAGTGAAATAATGCAATCATAGTTTTTCTGCATAAGAAAGGAGATAAATCAGAAATTGGAAATTATAGACCAATTAGCTTGTTATCCCACATCTACAAGTTGTTCACAAGGGTCATTACTAACAGATTAGAAAGAATATTTGATGAGAATCAACTGAAAGAGCAAGCTGGCTTTAGGACAGGATTGCCACCTATGGATCAGCTAATGGAGAAAGCAAATGAATATAAAACATGGTTAGCATGGCCACTTGGAATGGCCCGTGGCTACGCAGCCCCATTTTCAGCAGGGTTTGGCATACTGTGTGTTGTGACACATTACTCCCGTCACCAGCATTCCAATTACTGGCGAGTTGCACCACAGGTGCACTTCTGTTGCCACGTACCATCCGGGAGAGCCTTCGCTCACCTCGAGCATCGATGAGCTGTAGTCATCCAACATCTCACTGGTGATTCGTGAGTTCCCTCTCCTCGGACCACTTTCGGTAGATACTAACCACGGCTGACTGTGAGTACCCCACCAGCCATGCTTTTTGTATATGCTCTGACTCAGTCGTCTGGCCATTACAATTTGGCCTTTGTCAAACTCGCTTAAGTCCGCTGCCTTTCTCATCTGAAGAACAAGAGTGATACTGATTAATATAGCTCAGTATTAGGTGTTTTTTCAGACATTTGTGGATTATGAAAAGGCATTCGACTCCATACAGCATAAGGCAATATTTCTGGCACTGGAAAGTGCAAGGCATAAATACTCCATATATTATGATTTTGAAGAAAATATATGAGAGTGCAACCTCCTTTATTAGACTAGACAAAGACAGTAGGAAATTTAAAATGGAGGAAGGAATTCGACGAGGAGACACAATATCTCTCAAGCTGTTTACTGCTGCCCTTGAGGAAGCTTTCAGAAGATTAGACTGGTCGCAGAAAGGAGTCAATGTGAACGGAGAGTACGTAAATTGCTCAAAACATCAAAGGCAGATATTCCAGAGACGTGGTGTCACACAGATATAAGGAATGCAGAACTGGAATTTGGGGAGTACAATGCCTACAGAAAGGATAGACAGGGTAGGAAGGGAGGACGGGTTATGCTATTAGTTAAGGAATACATAAAATCCAAGCAAGTGAAGCCAGTCGATATCGCTGGGCAGTGCAGTGTCGAGTCAGTTTCGTGTGACATAAGCATTGGGAGATCAAAATTGAGAGTAGGAGTGTGCTATAGGCCTAATGACTCTGATGAGTATAATAAGAAACTGTACGGGGAAATACAGTGGGCCAGTAAATCAGAGAGACTTATAATGGGGGATTTTAATTTGCCAGATATTGACTGGAATTTGGGGGCTGGTCACTCACACACTAGCAAGGCTTTTGTGGATTTATTGGATGATTCTTTTCTACATCAGCATGTTCGGGAGGCAACTAGAGGGAGTAATACTCTTGATTTGATTATCAGTAGTGATTCTTCATGAATTAACAATCTGCAGATAAATGAACCACTAGGTGGCAGTGATCACAGTGTGAAAAGGCATTTGACTCCATACATCATAAGGCAATGTTTTGGGCACTGGAAAGACAAGGCATAGATACCCTATATATTATGATTTTGAAGAAAATATACGAGAACGATACCACCTTTATTAGACTAGACAAAGACAGTATGAAATTTAAAATTGAGAAAGGAGTTTGACAAGGAGACACAATATCTCCTAAGCTGTTTACTGCTGCCCTGGAGGAAGCTTTCAGAAGATTAGACTGGTTGCAGAAAGGAGTCAATGTGAATGAAGAGTACCTAAACCATTTGCGATTTACAGATGACATTGTGGTCATAAACCAAGATCCCAAAGAATTAGAGGCAAATCTGAACGTTATGCAGAGTTAGTAAGGATTTTAGACTAAAGATGAATATGGCTAAAACAAAAGTAATGATGAACAAGTATGCCACAGAAAGCGATATAATGATTGAAGGAGCTGTAATTGAAAAGGTGGAGTCATATACTTATCTGGGACAAGCCATTAGCTGTAATAATGATAAATGGCTGGAAGTCAAGAGAAGGATACGTTTTGGATGGATAGCATTCAGGAAATATACTCACATACTGAGGAGCAATATCCCAATTTATCTTAAACGTAAAATAATGAACCAATGTATATCCCCACCATGACTTATGGAAGTGAAATGTGGGCACTCACCAAAAGAATGGAAGAGAAGCTGAGAACTACACAACGAAGAATGGAACAAATTATATTGGGAATCAGACTGTTAGTTAAGAAGAGAAGCACATGGATTAGGCAGCAAACTCAAATAAAGGACATTCTTATCAAAACTAAAGAACTAAAATGGTCTTTGGCAGGACACGTAGTTCGAAGACATGATGACAGATGGACTAAGAAAATAACAGAATGGTACCCAAGAGGAGCTAGAAGAAAACCTGGAAGACAAAGGCGGAGATGGATAGATGAAATTCATGAGTAGTAACAGGATGGCCATTGCACAAAACAGAAGGAACTGGAAAGTTGTGGGAGAGACCTTCATCCTGCAGTGGATTTAAAATGGCTGATGATGATGAAAGTGTTTTTTTTATCAAATGTGCACCGGACCAAAATCTGACTTATTAGAACTTCGGCATCCTAGGATGAAGCCGACTTAGAGCTATAAATGCTATAATATTATTCCCTATAAAATAGTTACAGTTAAGCAAAGTGGTTTTTGACGTTAAAAACATTTTTACTGGTGTTATTTGGAAAAAAAGCATTATGATTACCTAGAAATCCTCACGAAACCCGATGCACATGCATTGTACTTTTTGCATGCAGTGACGTAACAATGCATGCGGCCAAGAAAACTGAATTGTATGCAAACAAGTTGCAGTTTCATAACAAGTACAATTGAGCAGTGAAGTGTTGTGTTATACCATTATATCACATTAATGATTAATATATGAGTGACTGTGCCAAAATCTACAGCCCAGCGTTCAAAGGAATATCATGAAAATAAAGAAAGGGAAGTTGAACAGAAATGTGAATCCAGATGAAATTCAACAAGAGTGTTGCCTGGGGGTTCTCAAGCTAACCCCAAAAAATCTCAAGCTAAAATAATGAAGGAATATTGTGAATGGAAGAAAAGGAAATTAGAAATTTTAAATTCTGAATCATAATGAAATTCAACCATACAGTTCTACTATGCCTGATACTTCTCAACCACAGAGTTCTACTATGCCTGATACTTGTCAGGATTCTAAAGAATATCCTGACATGAGCGTTAAGTGTAGATGTATTGAATTCTGTGGAGATGAGTTCACAAGAGGCAGCTTTGTATTTGTTATGATACCCAATGTTCGTGTCTTCAAGAGTGATTGAATACATGCCAACGGTATGGCCCCATGGGTGCCTCCATAGCCAGGAGCAGCAGTGCGTAGCACACACTTCTTGATTAGACCGGGGTTTGAGCCCTTGACCACCGAATACGAAGGATGCGGAAAGGTCAGGGAATGGACCACCTAATATCCCCGGAACAATATGGCCTTATTTGCTAATGCTCCTAAAAACCAAATAACGAACAAACATGGCCCCATGAGAGTCAGAAATTACGTAAATCAAAAGCTGAATTGGGATGAACAACAAGTTGACAGTGAGCCTTTGGATGTATGGAAAGATAGTATTTTTGATAAATATGAAAATGTGAATTCATAGTCACTCAGGAATTAAAATCATTTGAGTGTCAAAATTATATATCTTATTTCAGTTACCGCAGACCAATAATTTTAGTGTTATTATAATATATTTTATGCAAATTATTTCATTGTAAACTAGTACTATGAAAAATTCCATTCATTGTATTTTATTGTACTGAAATTATTTTTTCAATAAATATAATTCATCATTACTTTTTTATTTATTTTACTGTACCAGTTTCATAATGTTTTATTTTACTGTACCAGTTTTGTAAATGAGTTCCTGCAGTAAAGATGTTTTTAGTGGCTGCCGCTGTGACATTATCAGTGACACTATCGGTCTCAGAGTAGAGTGGCAGCAACTCATTATGTACCTGATACATAATTTTAATTATGAAACTTTTTTTTTTTTTTTTTGCTGATGCTGTATAAGTTTGCTTTCTTGCATTATATGCCTCTACTAATGCGAATGCTAAATTTTAGGAGGGTATGGAGGGATGGATGATTGTGTAGTCTTTTACCAGGCGCCTCCGTAGCCAGGTGGGAAGGAGCAGCAGTGCATAGCACACGCTTCTTGATTAGACCGGGGTCCGAGCCCGTCAGGCTCGAACCCCGGTCTAATCAAGAAGCGTATGCCACCACCAAATACAGAGGATGCGGAAAGGTCAGGGAATGACCACCACATATCCCGGAGCAATATGGCCTTAGTTGCTAATGCTCCTAAAAAAACAAATAACTAACAAACAAATAGTCTTTTACCAATGCCATACATTCTTGCATCATTTGCCACTACTACTATTACTTTTATTGTCACCCTTGATATTTTAATATCAAGGGTGACAATAAACTTCATAAAATCGCTAGCGGCAGAAAGAGTGCTAGAACTGCAATTTAGCCAGAAATCATTATTCAGACCCATAACAGCAGGGGTTTCTCAAGATGTGATGTGCTGTGAGGATAACTGTTTACTGTTATGTTGCTACCATTCCTTAAAGGAGAGTCATGTTTGATAATCTGTGTTGGTGATATCAAGATGTTGACAACAATTTAGGCACATCATGATCGCAAATTATAATCCAACTAATTAACCACCAGCCATTGGAATACTTTGCCAGTTATGGAAGGAAAATAAATCCTACTAAATCCACAATTGTAGTGTTCCCCCTGAGATGATACCAAGCTGAGCCCCCTTGATGCAATCTCTATCTCCCCAGCAGAACAACACACTGATTTAGGAATTATTTTTTACAGGAAGCTCATATTCAGTAATCACCTTGATCTCATCATAGCAAGGGTGCAGAATTTGAAATGGAATGAAAAGCATCATCTGTTAAACATTAATATGCATTGCATAACAAAGTGCTATATAAACACCATCATTTTGTGCGGAAGTTTGCCTTTAGCCAGGGGGTGATTGACTTGTGGAACCAACTTCCATCTGTCGTTGTAGAAGTTGATAACCTAAATAGATTTAAGGATTCAAGGCAGAACTTGACAAATATTTGGAGCGAGTGGATGGGTGAAATAAGTTTTTTTTTTTTTTTCTGGCTGATGCTATATAAGCTTGCTTTCTTGCATCATGTGCCTATGCTAATGCTAATTTACTTCTTTATGGGGTAGAGCTGTGGAGATCTGCTGCCTCCTACCAATGGTGAGCTGTAGTGGGCTCGCCAGAGCCCATCGTTATTTTTTTTTTTGAAAATTTGCGAGCCCATTGTTGAGACAATCATTTATTTTGCAAATGAAATCCTGATTGCAATTATTGAGTATTGAGAGCCGAAACTAACGTGCGGCGAGCGGGACCCCATTCCCAGCATTTTAATACTGCAATTGTACTGGGCGATTCCATATCAAGTGGCCTAATTTTGGAGATGGTCCTTGCTCGACCATCTTCAGTTTTGTTGAAACTTGGTGTAGATGTTTAAACAAGTTTTCAAAGAAACTGTGCAAAAATTCAGTTCAAAATATAGTATGCTTGAGGTACCAGCACCTTTTTTGTGGAGGTCATTTGTGTTACGCAGAGCAAATCACAAAAAAATTTTTCAAAGTTTTAAGTGTTACTGTTGCACAACACTGAGAGGTGCTGTGAAACTTGGTATACCTAGTTAACTTTTGGCAGAGAATGCAAACCTTTTGGTGTCCAGGCTCAAAAACCTTCACATTTTTTACAATGCGGTCTAAAACTGGCACCAAAAATTTGTTGCAGCAAATTTAAGCAACACTTTTGAAAGTCATAACTTTGAAATAGAAAACTTTGGTATCTTCTTCTTTGGGCATTCCATTTAACATCTGCATGAATTCAGCCTAACTAAATAGGAGCTCTTATACTTGTTTTCTGGCTGAGATATTTTCCTTCAAAGATACTCAATTTGAAAGTCAAAATTTTACCTATCTTTAGAGGCAAATATCCTAATGTGAGGCACCTTCAGTTCTCTCGTTTTTTCCACCATTGGAAAGAGCAGAGTTGAAACGACAAGAATCATAGTTTTTACTTTTGTCTTGCTACTTAAGGCCTAAAAAATGGCCTTAAACATTTTATATTTTCCACATATTATTTGCATGCTTATTTGATGGTGAAATTTCACATCTCAATAAGGACAGAACTATTGCATTTACAAGAGTGAAATTTTCTACAATTTCTTTGCCTTTTGGTTTAAGGAGAAAGGGTATATTGCCAATGCCCAAAAATATTTGTATTTTTTTACAATGGGGGTAAGAAAATAAATTGCATGGGTTTCTTTAGTGCAAGTTCCCAATCCTGAAAAAATGGTCTTTATTCAGGGTTCCAAGCAAAAAGATGATGTTCTATTGGTTTAAAAGCTTGAAAGAAGTTATTATTATGTTATTGTTATTATTTGGTTTTTAGGGGCATTAGCAACTAAGGCCATATTGCTCTGGGATATACGGCGGTCATTCCCTGACCTTTCCGCATCCTCCGTATTTTGTGGTGACGGGCTTGAACCCCCGGTCTAATCAAGAAGCATGTGCTACGCACTGCTGCTGTTCCTTCCCACCTGGCTACAGAGGTGCCAGAAAGAAGTTAACTGCAACAAAATTTATTTAAAACACAATACAATTTGAAATATGCAAGTGAGTGTGAAGATATTGAATCACTGCTTCCTAATGGACTGGAATTTTTCCATTGATGGTTGATATTACTGCTTCAGGCAAGCTATATTGTCATCCCATTGTCGTTCTTTTTGGAGCTGGAGGATTGGCAATAATCTGTTGTTCAGGAATCCAGCAGACATCTTGTCTAGCAGGCCAGTGAAATGAGCGAGCTGCTCCATGAGGATTAATAAAATTTACCAATACATCATGTTCTTCAAATGAAATTTCACAAATATTTCCAATCCACCGATTATTGTCGTAAATACAGGCAATGTATTGGCCAGTTTGTAAATTAACAATTGGCACATATTGAATATTGGTTTCACTAGTCTGATCTACATGAACTACAAATGATGACGGTGTGTCATTTGATACTCTACAAACACGAATCTGTCTTGCATCAATAGGAATCAAGTAATGATTTTCGCTTGTTCCAGCAATAGTGTGACCATCTATGAATCCTTTCTCTTGAAATGGCCTTACTTGCTAAATTTCCTCTTTAGAAACAAAACAGAATTTTATTTCAGTCACATGCTTGTCACAAAATTCAAACATGTTTCTTGGCGTCAGGATTTGGTTTTCAATTGGGCATTGGAGACTTGCACGTGCTGCCAATCGTTTTATTGTTCCACCGATTCCATCACATGGTGATTTGCCATAGCTAGTGCCAAAGAAATTCCATTCAGCACTGATATCAAAATCCTTCTTTTGATGACATAAGTTAATAAAATTCTTGAAATTCTTGTATTGAGCTGCAGAACCATCACTGAAGTAGTAAATGTGCCTGATTTCTGTCATGAAACTTTTCAAATATTCAATTCGGTTGGTTAGAAAAACTTGCACTGCAATTGTGTCGTGTTGAAGGCAGTCACTGATTGTGCAGAAACTTATATTCTGAAGTTCAACATTCTTGTAATTAATGACAAATGGATGCAATGTAGCCCGGCTATTCTCCCAGCGGAACCCTTGAATGGCATCTTGCACAACAAATGAATAATTCTCTGCAAAATTCATCAAGATGACCAATTGTCTTGTCATTAGCCTTTCCTTTTTTTACTTCAAATGATAGCTTTGATATTTATCAATGTAGTGATGACAGGAAAGGTTAAATATCTCTGTACTCAACTCTTCAATATAATCTTCTGTTGTTAATTGCTTTGTGTCCAGTGTACCTCTGTCAGTGTGTATCCATTGCTTGAATTTAAAAATATTCTCTAGAAACTTTAAATTCATCTATTCCTGGGCATTTTTCACACCGATGAAGCATACAATCTTTTGACTCCAAATCACAGACTTTTACCAATGAGAACCTTGTAATCACATTCAACAGGACTTGCTGCTAGGATTAACTTTACATTTTGATGGATTGTTCATACACATACAGAATGTGTTCCTGGTGCACCAACTGTGACACACCCCTTGGTTTGAAGTTCACAAAGTTTAGAAAATCCAATGTCAGTTCCACTTCTATATTGATAAGTTATAAACATTTCCTTCAAGTTGCTGAGTAGTAGTAGTCACTTGCATTTGCATTTTTATTCCATCTGCATTTCTAATGGAAATGTAATCCTTCTTTCTAGGGCATATCCAACTAAATTCATAGTTTTCAAAAATTCCATCACCTTTTGCTTTACTTGCTCAGAAATCTTTTTTCCTTGCTTTTTTCCAGGTATGGCCATGATTCCTTCTTCTGCTTTAAGTTTTCTAGCCTTCTTGACCATTCTTTCTGCGATACTAAACTCTTCCATTGATGGAACAACTAACTGGTGCTAGTGTTAATATTTGAAATTTTTTCTGAATGACTTGATACCATCAACTTTTCTTTCAGCATCTGATTGTAATCTAAGCAATTTCCAAGCAATTTCTGATGACTTGCACTTGGCTCCATGATGTCATTTGGATCCAAACCACCAATAGATGCAATTTTACTGGCAATTACATCTTGTACTTGACTTGCCTTCTCTTTGGCATAGCCTTGTGAGTCTCTCTTAGCCATTTGCTGAAATTTCACAGGAGAAATACCAATAACCATCGCACTTGTATTCAAGGTTTCAGTCACATGCATTTTGTCATCATGGTCTGATGCAGATGTTCCTTTTGTTGCTTTTTCGCTGTTAGACTCTTTTCGGCATGATGGGTACAGCTTCTGGCCTTGTTTTATGTCTACCTTTGTTGGGGCTACCTAACAAATGTAGACATAGGTGTTATGTCTACCTTTTGTTAGATCTTTCAGGTAGTCTGCCATTGACAAATCAGTTGGTTGTAAACTTTTTTCACCATATGATTTTTCTTCCGGAATTACTACATGAATACAGCAAAAATTCAAATTTTGTCAAAAAGAAAGCTTCACAATGCAGACAAACTGTGTCTTCTTCACCCAGTTTTTTTTATTTATTATTATTAATAATAGCCGTATGGTGCACGGAAGCTGCACCAGCCAAAAAAAAAAAATTCCCGAATTACCCTGAGAGAGAGAGAGAGAGAGAGAGGAATCACCAAGAAAGTGAATGATGATGATATCCAGCTCAGGAGAGGAGACCCTGGGGTTGTTTTTAATCCACGTCAACCTATCAGCTGTTATTCTTCAAATTCAACTTCTTTAAATAATTTTAACCCAGTTTTGTGTGTATAGGATAGTACTTGACATTTAGAATTATCTATCTGACTGATGGTGCATGAGTCCAGCTTATCTCCAGAAAAATCATCTGATTCCATGGCTTTCATGCTGACTAATAAGTGGATGTTTCTGCAAGTAATGAAAACTTAATTAACTTTATTACAATCAAACAATAAAAAATAGAGAAACAAAACAAACAAACTGTTCTTCATGAAGATAAAACATGTTAATGCAGCATGGTTCAAATATCAGCTATTTATATATTTTTTTGTATGATTCTAGAATGTTCAACAGTTTTTTTTTGGAATTCACGAATATTCTAGAATGCTTTGAAATTCTGGAATATTCTATAATTCTTGGGTATTCTTCTAGAATTTTCCAGAATTCTAGAATATTCTATAATTCTTGGGTATTCTTCTAGAATTTTCAGGAATTCTAGAATACTCTATAATTCTTGGGTATTCTTCTAGAATATTCTATAATTCTTGGGTATTCTAGAATATTCCAGAATTCTAGAATATACTCTATTTCTAGATTATTCTAAACATTAGGCAGAATTAAGGAAGTGTTCTGCAATAAAAAAGATCCCACGAAATAACAATATGGCACATAAAAGTACTTGATGTTTAGGCTTAATTTAATGGTCTTATGGGCAAAGACACAAAGTAGATAAACAATGATCCTTGTAGCTGAAACTCTGCTCTTTCCTGTGGTGGCAAAAATGAGAGAATTGATGGTGTCCCATATTTTCAGGTCATATTTGACTTTAAAATTTTGAGTCAATCTTTGAAGGAAAATATTTCAGTCAGGAAACAAGTATAAGAGCTGATATTTAGTTAGACTGAATTCATGCAGATGTTAAGTGGTATGCCCAAAGAAGATGGTACCAAAGGTTTTTATTTCAAAGTTATGACTTTTATCAAAATTCTTGCTTAAATTTGTCGCGACAAATTTTTGGTGTCAGTTTTAGACCGCATTGTAAAAAATGTGAAGGTTTTTGATCTCGGATACCAAATGTTTTGCATTCTCTGCCAAAATTTAACTAGGTATACCAAGTTTCAGAGCACAACCTCTCACCATTGTGCAACAGTAACACTTAAAATTGTGAAAATATTTTGTGATTTATTCCGCATAACACAAGTGACTTTCACAAAAAAGGTTCTGGTGCCTCAAACATACTATATTTTGAACTGGAATTTTGCACAGCTTCATTTGAAACCTGTTTAAACATCCACATCAAGTTTCAACGAAACTGAAGTGGTAAAGCAAGGACCCCTAGGCCACTTGACATGGAATGACCCTATTTTAAAATTGCTTCATTTTTGATTTAATTACAGTGTGACCTTGTTTAACGAACTTTTTTATAGCAAATGTTTTTGATTCCCCCTGATAATTACATTTAAAATGGTTTCCGCTGAATGAAGAAAATTTCCATGTAACGAACGGATTAGGAGAGACAACTTTGTTTGCATTGTTGTCACCTTCGACCTTTAGGCAATTTAAGTAATTGTAAAGTGCGAATTAAGGGATTGCCATTTCACAATGTTAGTGGTGTCCGTTAAACCTGTGCAGTCACATACTGAGAAGTTGCGCTAGTCAATATGCTTTCCATAGCCAGTCAGAGGATTAAGAAGATTCTCGACACGGATTATAGCCTCTGGTCAACCTGTGTTGTGGTTTCCCTTTACTCCAACAAACATGCATATGTTTTTCGGAGAAGTGAGTGTTCCAAGCCTTCCAGTAAATTTTTCCTGTCTATGTTTATGTGGTCACAGTAGCTGAATATCAGTGTGATTCCGACATTTTGCACTGTATTCAAATAACTAGTGAGAGTAGCAATGTGGGGGGGGGGGGTTGAGCCAACTAAACTTTGCGAAGATGAAATTTTGGCAGATTTTGAAACTTTGTCGAGACTTTCACTGTGTAGAAAATGTTCTAAAATATAATATCATACAGGCAGTAATTAAAAAAAAAAAAAACCTGTATTACCAATCTCCAAAAAACTAGTGCGAATTAAGGATGATTGCTAAAGAACTTGATGTGGAAATTATAAAGATCGGTTGTGTGTTCGGGCCACGATGAGCAGCTTGTAGCTTGTGGATGGCAATTGTGGGTTGGAGGAATTATCCCGCTCTGTGCAAACATTTTGAATCAGAAGTTAAGTATTCCCGATTATTAAATCGACTTTTAAATTTGGAATTTCTTAACCATTTAGTACTAATGATTGACATCCTGCAGGAGCTGTCTTACCATTCAGAAGCTTTACAGAACCACAATGGTAAAAGCATTTAAATTAATTATTCGAACTATCAGTGCTATTGCTAATTTGAAAAATTCTGAAGGTAATTATGAAGCTAAAATTGAGAGCATGTTGAAGTGGAAAGAATTTGAATGAATCAAAATCAGATGTAAAAAAATTACTTTGTGACAAGTTATTAAATGCATTGTTTTATCCTTAAAGGATAAGTTATTAAGGCAACAGAGTGATTTTAAATTAAATAAAGAAAATGACGGTACCATTGAAAGAAATTTTGAACATATGCTACCCGAAATCATGGAATGTGAAAGAACTTTTGTATCAGTGGCAAGACGGTGAAAACCGAATAAGAAATTTAAGTTTTCTGATAAAATATGAATTAGTAAATTAATAAGAGGAGTTTACCTCAATATAGTACGTGGAACACTTCCGTATGATACCCTCCAGAAATTAAAACGGAAAAAACGAAAAAATCGACAACTTACCAGTACAAATGTACAAAAAACGAAAAAATCGACAACTTACCGGTACATTTGTACCGGTAAGTTGTCGATTTTTTCGTTTTTTCCGTTTTAATTTCTGGAGGGTATCATACGGAAGTGTTCCACGTACTATATTGAGGTAAACTCCTCTTATTAATTTACTAATATTATTTTCAACGTAGAACATATTGAGTATTACAGCTCTGATTCATACTATCTAGATAAAATATGAAATAAAAATTAATGATTTTGTCAGCGACAGTTTATCTTTAAAATCGAGTGAAATTCCCTTTTCAATTAAGAAAGCCAGAAAATATCTTTGAAAAAACCATTGCGATTAGCAGTGCTGAAGCTGAGTGAACTTTCAGCGTAATGAATAATATTGTGACAATTAAACACATTGCGGATTATGATGGCCATACATCTAAATGGAAAACCATTGCTTCAATTTGATCGGGATTGTTAAGTCAAATCATTCCTCTGTAATCAGATATTGAGCAAAGCAGAAGATCGATAACAAATATTGATAAAGAAGTAAATTCTATATGGCAAATTTTAGAATAAATTTTTCTTTACTATTTGTGAAATAATTTTTTTTTATGTAATATTTGTTTTTATATTGTGGAATGATTTGTGATAGTTTTTAAGTTATTTGTGATATAGAAAAAATTTCTTGTTATTTATTATTTGCAATATTAAAATTTTATCATGAAAAAAATGTATCCAGTATATTCCCCTAGTTGTTAAAAAAAAAAAGGACGAATAGAAAAGTTATGCGTGTGCCGAGCACACACGGTAGATGGTTTATGCGAAACATCCACATTTCTTTTAGGTATATTGATTACGAAATAAGAGGTGTTTTTTTTTTTTTTATTGTAAATATTTTATCGATCATTCACAAATTTTCATAATTTCTGGAAGACAACTATGATAACTAAAGTAAAAGATGTATACTTGCAGTTGCAACGTATCTAAATGTCTCTGTAAAATAGCACCGATTGATGTACCAATCTTGTAGTGAAGTGACATATGCAGCTGTTAGGGACACCTAACAGTGGAATGTAATGAAAATGCGAGACAATAAAAGAAATTGTTGACAAATATTTGTATTGTTGCAATCATACTTACTGCAATAGTAACTTTGGGAAGCATGATTGTGATGTCATACTATTCAAAAATTCTAAAAAGTTAGGACTCCAGTCACTGTTGTATCTAGTTATCATCATAAGGCAAGGCATGGTGAACAGGTTTTTGATTTTTTTTTTTTTAGATAGACCTAGTAACGTTTTACACATTCACTTATATGTATGGTTAAGGGGGTAATTAACCTCATCTCTCCACCCCCCCCCTAATCAGCCTCTGATTCAAGATAAATGCGTTACGTGCTCTAATCACACTACTAGTAGTGCAAGCATGGGAAGCGCCTCTGGTGGAAGCCACAGATGATGCCGCTTCTGTTTGTTTGTTTGTTATTTGGTTTTTAGGAGCATTAGCAACTAAGGCCATATTGCTCCGGGATATGCGGTGGTCATTCCCTGACCTTCCCGCATCCTCCGTATTTGGTGGTGACGGGCTCGAACCCCGGTCTAATCAAGAAGCATGTGCTATGCACTGTTGCTCCTTCCCACCTGGCCACGGAGACGCCGATGCCGCTTCTGTTACCGATCAAATTTACTCTGTAGAAAGTCGGAAAAACTGCGAGACCATTGTTAAATATTCACAGCTCACCACTGCCCACTACTCAGAAATGCAATACCAACCTCACAACCGCAGTTAGTTATTCTAGATTGCCAATGAGAATAAGAGACGTTATCTTTAAGCTTCTTGTTGGACACTACCATTTCTGATGTTACTGTTGTAGGAATTCTGCCAGTGGAGGATCCCCATTTCTGGCCTAAGGGCTTGCCCATGCATGTATCACAATAAACACAAACTACACTTTACAGACAATATTATCCCAACTCATTTGCTCAGCCTGGTTGAAAAGCTGAACTGTAATTTCATCAGATTCTCCAAAGATCCAAGGTATTGAAAAAGAATCCTAGATCAAATCAACCATGAACTCTAATGCTTAAGACACCATTGCACTGCTGCCTTCTGCTGATGGTAACCTGCCACCTCACTGGTGAAGAAACTGCAAGACTTTGGTGAATGTTGCATGCCTTAGGCATAGGGGCCAATTTGAAAAATTGGA
Source organism: Mastigoproctus giganteus (assembly GCF_048544385.1). Taxonomy (NCBI): domain Eukaryota; kingdom Metazoa; phylum Arthropoda; class Arachnida; order Uropygi; family Thelyphonidae; genus Mastigoproctus; species Mastigoproctus giganteus. Next base: position 141,916,324 of record NC_143579.1, on the reverse strand, counting down.
GGCAGTCTTCCAAGGAAGACAGTGGAGCAAGTGGTGCTGTTCCCTATATGGCTACCACAAGGAAAGGGCATGGCCATCTATCCCAAACAATTGGAAGTGCTTCCTGCACAGTGATCACCCAGGAAAGAAGAAAACAACAACGTGTGAAGTAGAGCATTGAAATGAATACATTAATCATGCGAGCATACTACGAAATAAACAAGCTAGTGATCGATATAACAATGTACAGGCTGAGACTACATACCACGTGGTTGGAATGAATCCTGGATATTCAGGTCATTGAATAGTGGAAGAGAGAAGGACCATCATGAAGAACTGATAGCTCCTGCAGTATTTGAAAAAATTATGCAGGACACGTGCCATCAACTGCAAAGACCAAAGAATATGGATAACATGGAGCCAGAGGTGAGCGAGCAAGAAGAAATACAACCCAGAGCAACTGAAGTAGAAAGAGATAACATGTCTAGAATAGAAGAAGAGTGGAAGAAGGCCCTAAGGGAATTCAAAGGAATGGACACAACAAAGATCCATGTGATACTGAAGAAGAGACCAATAGAATCTTGTGGAGAATATCAGACCACCTCAATTGGCAAATAATGCCAACTTGTCTCAAGTTGCAACATTTGTGGCTAACTGCAGAACTGTATACTGTGTTGCTGTAGCAGCCACTTGGACTAATGGAAGATAAATGAGAGACCAGCGGCAGAAGAACCAAAAAACAAGGAACTGCCAGATTGGGAAAGAAGACTTCAGCAAAAGATAGAAGAATTAGCAGTCAAGATTGGCCAATTGACCCAGTACCAATGGGGTAATAGGAGTACAAAATTGATTGGAAATGTGAAGAGTATCCACAGCAAACAAGAGACCAGTGCAGACAGGCTGCCAGGGCAGGTCATGGGGTTTTGTCAATGATATATAGGAATTTTGCTAGCAGGGAGAAGGAGGTGATTGTCCCTCTGTATAAGGCAATGGTTAGGCCACGCCTTGAGTACTGCATACAGGTCTGGAGGCCTCATTTTAGAAGGATGTAGATTTACTTGAGCGTGTACAGAGACGGGCAACAAGATTGGTGAGGGGAATGAAGGGATCCTCTTACCAAGAGAGGCTTAAGTTCTGCAAATTGCAGTGGCTGGAGACTTAGGCACCTGCGCGGTGATCTGAGTGAGGTGTATAAGGCCTTGAATGAGTTGAGCATGCTGAATTCTGATGGGATCCTTCCACATGTTCAGATTACAAATCTAAGGGGGCAAAAATTCAAATTAAGAAAAGACAGATGTAGAATAGATGTGCGGTAATTTGCCTTTAGCCAGTGGGTGGTTGATTGCTAGAACAAACTTCCATCTGTCGTTGTGGAAGTTGTCAGGTTAAATAAATTTAAGGAGGAACTGGACAGGCATTTGAAGGGAATGGTGTGATTTTTTTTTTTTTTTTTTTTTTTTGGCTGATGCTGCATAAGCTCATACACTTGCTTTCTTGCATCACATGCTACTACTACTACCACCAAAAATCGGAGAAACAGAGAATGCTTACACACACTGAAGCAGAACCTTCTCGTACTCAGCAAAAGACTACAAGGGTACAAAGAGAGCTCCCAGTGAAAAGTAAACAACCAAATCTTAGATGAAAATCAAAGAGCCTTCTGCAGAAGTATCAGATAAGATGGGAGAGATGGAAATGTAGCACCCAAGCAGATGATTGAGGACTTCTGCGGCAACATATGGAGCAATGAAGTAAAACATAACAGCCAAGTCCCTTGGATAGAACTAAAACGGAAGAAAACCAAAAACATACAAGAGATGAAAAACTATGAGGAAGAAGTACAGCAGTCGATCAGTAAGTGCCGCAACTGGTGAACTGCAGGAATGGATAATGTTCACAACTACTGGTACAAGAAACTCAATTGTGCACACACGAAGCATCTATCAGAGCAGTTCACCTGAATGATAAGGCATCCGGAGACAATCCCGGATTTCCTTACACAAAGAATTGTATATCTGAAGGCTATAGTATCAGTATAAAGCCATATAGGCCAAGATACAAGAAATCCCATGAAATACAGGCCCATGATCACCTGTCTCCCATGAACTTGGGTGTCATGACCTTAGTCGTCCATACTCAATAAAAACTGAAATCAAATCAAACCTGTCTCCCAGTGATGTAAAAATCCTGAGCAACTGCATAACTAAGACGAAATCAGACCACTCTGAGAGCCAGAACATCATGGCTGAACTGTAGAACCCAAGCACGGTACTAAGTACTATAGGTTCTAATACCTCTCGTGTTTGGGGTTCACATAAAAAAAAAAAAAAAAGAAAGAAAGAATGCAAGGAGCAAATTAGCAATTGATGTTGCAGTTATACAGCAAGCCTACAAGAAGCATTGCAACTTGTACACAGCTTACATTGGTTACCATAAGGCCTTGGTGCCTTATGGTAACCGATCTACAAATTAAATCTGACAGTGACGAACTTCCTAGAAGCAACCATGAAAAAAGGGAGTATGACCATCAAGGTCAAGAGGAATCTTTGAAGGATATGCTGAGTCCACTTTGGTTCTGTCTAGCACTTATTTCACTATCCACAATGCCCAACAACAGCTATGGTTGTACAGTCAAATAAGGAAGGAAAAACTGCAAAACCATCTCCCACCTGATGTACAGAGTGATATCAAGCTCTAAGTTTGTTTGTTTTTTTTTTTTTATGAAAACCCCAAACACGAGAGGTATTAGAACCTATAATACTTAGTACCGTGCTTGGAATGGAGGTTGAGAAGACGAAAGAATATATTTGTTGACATTAGACTTGAACTTCTGAAGACTGTAATTTTCAGGAAATACATATAAAGGAAGGCAGTTCCAGAAAACAGCAGTTGAATGAATAAACGAGGAAGATGAAAAGTTGGTTCTGTGAGTTTGAAGTTGGACAGGAAATCAATGTTGGCTGGTGGCAGCATGTGTTTGGATTGTTTTGAAAGAGAAAGTGGGAATTATAGAACCCAATTGAGAAGAAGTAACAGCATAAAGGCATGGAAGTATCAGCATAAAGGCATGCAGCAGACAGTACATCTATGAGACAAAGATTGGAGAGACTGTGTTAGAGCGGAGTCATTAATTAACCTTACTGCCCTCTTCTGAATGGAATCTAGAAGCCTGAGAGAGGTTTTGGGTGCACCGCCCCAGATGTGGGAACAATATTCCTTGGCAGGGTGGATTTCCGATTTTTACAGAGTGAACAGCTGTTTGCAAGAAAAGTAATGCCGAGAGCGATAGAGAAAAACCAAGTTTTTTAGATGCAGAGGAAGCAATGTTTGTAATGTGCTTTTGCCAAGAGAGATTAGAAGTCAGGGTAATCCCCAAAAGAGATATATCATTTTGCCTCGAAATTGGAGTGTCACCAAAGATAAGCATAGGAGCAGAAGAATCCTTTTTGAGAGATATAAGACAAGACTGAGGTTTAGAAGGATTGAAATCAACTAAGTTGTCTTTGCCCCACTGGAGAATTACCTGGAGATCAGCATTTAAGGAATTGGTAGCGGATATTCGAGAAATTGAAGCTGATTGAGCAGGGTGAAGTTTCACAAACTGGAAAGTGGAATGCAATGTGCTATGATCAGCAGAATTGTCGAGAGCATTTCCAGTCAATGGAAGAAGGTCATTAATATACAAGAGGAAAAGAGTGGGGAAAAGAACTGAACCTTGGGGGGGGGGACACCAGCATTAATGGAGAAGTTAGAAGACAGAGAGCCATCTACCATCACCCTGATCAGAGTGATCAGAGAGAAAACTGGATAACCAATTACAAAAAACAGTTGGCAAACCATGAGACGTAAACTTGTTTAGAAAACCTTTATGCCAAACACAATCGAAAGCCTTTGAGATGTCAAGAGCAACTGTTTGTGTTTCCCTGAACTTTTCCATTAAATTTGGCAATAAATGGGTAACATAAGCCAGAATATCACCAGTGGATCGGCACTGACGGAATCCTACTGGCTATCGGTGTTCAGGCGGTTTGTAGGTAGTTTAAGAGTAGGTGGTTAATTGATTTCTCCATTAAAATAGAAAGTGTAGAAGTAATTGAATGGGACGATACTTGTTTGGAAGGGATTTGTCACCCTTTTTAGGAACGGCTGGATATGAGCAAATTTCCAAGCAGAAGGAAACACCTTTGGAATAAGAAAGTGAAAAAAGGTGGCAAAGAACAGGAGTAAGTTGAGGAGCACAGGTTTTGAGAACAAGTGGAGAAATACCATCAAGACATGGAGCTTTCTTTGCATCAATATTCATCAAAATCCTTTTGACGGAAGACCACAGGAGGCATTGAATGGAGCGTGTTGGGAATGGTGGGAGGTGTTTTACCAAGATCATTAATACACGATTTGGAAGAAAAATGAGATGCTAGCAGGTCAGCTTTATCCTTGGCTGAAGTGACAACAGAACCATCTGGTTTTGACAGAGGTGGGAGCAGAGAAGGGCAAAAGTTGCAGCCAATAGCTTTGGCAACAGACCAGAATGCTCGGCTACAATTATGGCAAGAAGCAAGTTTTCTACTCTTAGCCTGTTCATAATCTAGTTTGGACTAATTAATAACTGCTTTACAATTGTTTCTAGCTTCGGTGTAGGCAAAAAATGAAACTGAAGAATTGGAAACAAGCCAATTACGATATGCAATGTTCTTCTCCTGTTCAAGAGAAGAACATTACGATATGCAATGTTCATCTCTTGAACAGCCTTAGAACATAAACCAAGGTTTAGATAAAGGACGAGAATTTAAAGTGGAATGTGGAATAAAGTATTCCATTCCTACAAGAATAATTTCGCTGACACGATCTGAGCAAATATTGCCATCAGAAGTTTTTAAACAGTAACCCTAAAAGAAATGAAGAAACGAAATCTTGCAGGTCATTCCATTTTGCCTTCTTGTAATGCCAAACAATACGAGGTTGGGAATTGCCATGAGATAAAGGCTCCATTGGAGAAAAGACAATCGCCAATTTGTGATCTGAGGTGCTTAAAGGATCATTCACTTCGACCGTGTACTTAAAAGGGTTGTTGGTGAGAAAGAGATCAAGCGTGTTCGGCTTTATATTTAGGATTGTCCGGTATTCTTGTAGGTAAATGAACAATCTTTGCTAGATTATTGGTAATTGCGAAAGCCTCAGCATCTCGACCAGCTGGGTCGGTGTGACTAGAAAAGGAAAGCTAGCTGGAATTGTGTGCTTTAAAATGCCCAAGGAAAATTACCTCACTGTTAGGAAAGTTGCAAAGAGAGGAAGTCCAAGAGCTCCAAGTGATTAGTAGATTTCGGAGAACAGTAGAGACAAAAGATGAATTTGACAGAATGAGGTAGACAGATTTTAAGCCAGAAGATCAAAGAGAGGAGATTCCAAATTACCAAGTCTCTGACAAGGAATATCGGAACGGACATATGCACAAGTAGCACCTTTGAGGCGAAAGGAATCATACAGCGAATAATTTGGGCAACTGAGAAGAGCAATAGTTGAATCAATCAATAACTGTGATTTTGTCAGAAAACATACATGGGGTTTTCCAGACTGTAAGTGGTCATCGTTGAGATTAGGATTGAGACCGTGTATATTTGTGAAATCAACTAGCAAGTGTTGGGGAGGTTTAGATCTTTTTTCAGATAAGCTAACTCTTTTGAGGTTATGATGAAAGTCGTGGCGAGATCCAATATTCCTTACATTTCAGGGGTGGTCGCAGGCCGGCCGCTAGTTAGTACACCGGACCAAAACTATTGGTAACTCTCTAGGAGGCTTCCGGATCAGCTAATGTATAATCTTGCTACTTCTACTCTGTCAGATAGTGACTGGATGGAGTCCGACTAGTGTGTATGTGGGGAGCATTGTCGAGGCCACGTTATGCCAAGGATCTGGGTATATTCTTACCACGTGTACACCATATCAAAAAATTTCATTACTTCATACAGCATGTCCCACCCACTTTTTCTTACTATTAAATACACCATGAATTGTCAAACTAATAGAGCAAGCTTATCTGCAAAAAGATCTAAACCTCCCAATCACTTCCTAATTCATTTCACAAAAATACGTGGTCTCGATTCTAATCTCAACGTTGTCCATTTCCACTTGTAGTCTGCCAAACCCCATGTACTTTTTCTGACAGAATCTCAGTTATCGGTTGATTCAACTACTGCTCATCTTAGATGCCCAAATTATTCGCTGTATGATCCCTTTCACCTCAAAGGTGGTACTTGTGCATATATCCGTTCTGATATTCCCTGTCAGAGACTTGGCAATTTGGAATCTCCTCTCTTTGATCTTCTCTGGCTTAAAATCTCTCTACCTCATTGTGTCAAATTCAACTGTTGTCTCTACCATTCTCCCAACTCCACTAATCACTTGGAGCTCTTTGACTTCCTCTCTTTGCAACTTGACTTTCTCCAGTCCAACTTTCCTAACAGGGAGGTAATTTTCCTTGTTGATTTTAATGTTCTCAACTCCAGCTTGCTTCTCTTTTCTGGTCACACCGACCCAGCTGGTCGAGATGCTGAGGCTTTTGCAATTACTAATGATCTTGCACAGAATGTTCATTTACCTACAAGAATACTGGACAATCCTAATCATACAGCCAATACGCTTGATCTTTTTCTCACAAACAACCCTTCTAAGTACACAGTCGAAGTGAGAGGTCCTTTAGCCACTTCAGATCACAACTTGGTGATTGTCTCTTCTCCAATGGAACGTTTATCTCATGGCTATTCCCAACCTCGTGTTGTTTGGCCTTACAAGAATGCAAAATGGGATGACCTGCAAGACTTGTTTTCTTTGGTCGGATTACTGTTTCAAAGGTTCTGCTGCCAACGTTTGCTCAGATCGTGTCAGCAAAATTATTCTTGTAGGAATGGAATCCTTTATTCCACACTCCACTTTAAAATCTCGTCCTTTTTCTAAACCTTGGTTTTCCAATAAATGTGCTAAGGCTGTTCAAGAGAAGAATGTTGCATATCTTTATTGGCTTGTTTATAATTCTTCAGTTTTATTTTCTGCCTACGCCAAAGCTCGGAACAGTTGTAAAGGAGTTATTAACTAGTCCAAACTAGTGTTTGAACAGGCTGAGTAGAAAACTTGCTTCTTGCCCTTATGGTAGCTGAGCATTCTGGTCTCTTGCCAAAGCTATTGGCCGCAACTTTTGCCCATCTCTGCTCCCACCTCTGTCCAAACCAGATGGTTCTGTTGTCACTTCAGCCAAGGATAACGCTGACCTGCTAGCATCCCATTTTTTTTCCAGCTCATGTATTAATGATCTTGGTAAAACACCTCCCACCATTCCTAACACGCTCCATTCAATGCCTACTGTGGTCTTCCGTCAAAAGGATATCAGAAGGATTTTGATGAATCGATGCTAAGAAAGCTCCACGTTCTTATGGTATTTCTCCACTTGTTCTCAAAACCTGTGCTCCTGAACTTACTCCTATTCTTTGCCGCATTTTTTCACTTCTTATTCCAAAGGTGTTTTTCCTTCTGCTTGGAAATTTGCTCATATCCAGCCAGTTCCTAAAAAGGGTGACAAATCCCTCCCATCCAATTATCGTCCCATCGCAATCACTTCTTCTCTTTCTAAAGTAAGGAGAAATCAATTAACCGCCAACTCTTAAACTACCTAGAAACCTTCCGTCTGATCAATGATCGCCAGTATGGATACCGTCAGTGTCGATCCACTGGTGATATTCTGGCTTACGTTACCCATTTATGGACTAATTCAATGGAAAGGTTCAGTGAAACACAAGTAGTTGCTCTTGACTTCTCAAAGGCTTTCAATCGTGTTTGGCATAAAGGTCTTTTAAACAATCTTCCATCTTATTGTTTGCCAACTGTTTTTAGTAATTGGTTATCCAGTTTTGTCTCTGATTGCTCACTGAGGGTGATGGTAGATAGGTCTCTGTCTTCTAACTTCTCTACTAATGCCGGTGTCCCCCACATTCAGTTATTTCCCTCACTCTTTTCCTCTTGTATATTAATGACCTTCTTCCATTGACTGGAAATCCTATCCATAGTTTTGCCGATGATAGCACATTGCATTCCACTTTCCATTTTGAGTCAAATCCAGCCAATCAGCTTCAAGTTCTCGAAAATCTGCTGCCAATTCCTTAAATGGCGATCTTCAGGTAATTCTCCAGTGGGCAAAGACATCTTAGTTGATTTCAACCCTTCTAAAACTCAGTGTTGTCTTATATCTTGCAAAAAGGATTCTTCTGCTCCTATGCTTATCTTTAGTGACACTCTGATTTCTAGGCAAAATGATATGTCTCTTTTGGGTATTACCCTGACTTCTAATCTCTCTTGGCACAAGCGCATCACAAATATTGCTTCTTCTGCATCTAAAAAACTTGGTTTTCTCTTTCGCTCTCGGTGTTACTTTTCTTCCAAACAGCTGCTCATTCTGTATAAATCGGAAATCCACCCTGCCATGGAATATTGTTCCCACACCTGGGGTGGTGCCCCGAAACCCTCTCTCAGGCTTCTTGATTCCATTCAGAAGAGGGCAGTTAGGTTAATTAATGACTCATCTCTAACAGTCTCTCCACTCGCTGTCTCATAGATGCACTGTTTCTGCTGCATGCCTCTTCTACAGATACTTCCATGGGCACTGTTCTTCTGAATTGGCTTCTATAATTCCCGCTCTCACTTTCAAAACAGTCTGAACACGTGCCACCACCATCCAACACTGATTTACTGTCCAACTTCAAACTCACAGAACCAACTTTTCATCTTCCTCGTTTATTCCTTCAACTGCTGTTTTCTGGAACAACCTTCCTTCATACATATTTCCTGAAAATTACAGTCTACAGAAGTTCAAGTCCAATGTCAACAAATATCTTCTCGACCTCCAACCCAAGCACGGTACTAAGTACTATAGGTTCTAACACCTCTCGTATTTGTGGTTTACATTAAAAAAAAAAAAAATAAATAAAAACATGGGTTCCATCACTTGAAGCCTCCAATAAGCAAAGTAGTGGTATTTCACCGGTAGATGCGAGTCCTCAACCGGTAACTACCTAGCATTGCCTGGTAACAGAGAGGGGTGCATCCCTCCACGTGGTATGGGGTGCCACACCTCGACCCCTGCTTACATTAGTTCACACCTGGTGGTCACCCACAGTATGCTTGTGCATGGAGGTTATACCTGGGAGAACATCTACAAGGAACCTCTGAACACATGTAGGTTAGTCAGAGAGTTTCTCGACCCGCAGTAACACAGAGCTGACAACTACCAGACTTTATAACTCTTGTTGACAAGAAGAAAAGGCAACCTGTGCACTTTGTAGCAGTACCCATCGTGGGGTAGAATCCCTATCATGCAGAATTAATATTAACGATAATATTATTAATTTATATTATTTTTTAGCTTTATCAGGATGGGATTTGGCCTAGACAAATGTAAGGTTCAATGATTACGTCAGTGAAAATTAGTTTTGGGGAAACTACCATCCACAGACGGATAAAGAGATTGAAGCCATGATGGGGGAGAAATCTACAAGCGCTTTGGGATGATGGAAGCTCAGCAGTTAGAGCCCAAGGTTATCAGGCCAGTCTATCTAAAAAATGGTATCAGGGACTCAAAGCCTGGTCATAATTAAAGCCATAAACACCTATACAGTCCCACTGGGAATAAATTCCTTTGGGATCATAGATTGGATTAACACCAAGCTGGAGCTTATCAGAAGGAAGACAAAGGCAATTATGGCCAAGCGCTGTGAACACCTATCAAAATCATTTGTGGAGACTGACAAGAGCTCGGAAGTAAGGAAGGTGTAATTGACCTGATAGACCTCATTGAGCAAAAGAAGACAGCCATAGCTAATCTGATGGATTCCTTCCAGAAAAACAGAAGTGTACCAGGCTGTAAGGAAGATAAAAAAGCACTATATCCCATTAAACCTAAATGCAGATCACGGCAACAAATATACCCACGGACTAGTGGTTTATATCCTCCAACAGCTCTCAGAACCCTCAAACAAAATAACGCGTCTAGAACTCACTAATCCGGATAACTTCGAAAATCCGAAATGGATACAAACGTGGTGGGAGAACAACACTAAAAAGACTGTGACTCTGACTGTGAACAAGTTAACCCTAAACACCAATTCCATACTCAAGAAGTTAAACCGACACCTTTGGCTAAAAGAAAAAATAAAATAAAATAGTCCCTAATTCGGACAGAGCAACTAGAAGCCAGAGCCAACCAAAGGACGCTCATGATGATCCTGGCTCCCTGTAAAACCAGGAAAACAAGTTGAAACTAAGCCGAAGGATTCCCCCCCCCCCTGGACCCTGCACTCTCAGAGGGATCTCCCTTGGATCAAGCACGCACTCTCAAGACAGCCCTAGAAGACCTATTTAGAGACCAGAGCAACAGAATCTCTGCAAGCCTCAGGGGCCAAATTGTTACTTTATGGAATAAAATGGAGTCCGTTTTATTCCAAACATATTTAGAACCTGAAATAACCACAGCTAAACTGGAGGCTTATAAGGAAGCAGGAGCAAAAAAAATGCCACAGCGCACTCCATCCTATGCAGATGTGCTGAGGACACCGGCTCAGTGTGACCACACAGCCACCCAACCAATATAAGCCAAGGAGAAATCCACCACTCGGCCACCTAACCTTGTAGTGTTGAGACCCCTTAATAAAGAGGACAAACATTCTAGTGAAGGCATTAAGCAGGCAATAATTGATAAACTCTCCGATGACCTAAGGACCACGAAAAGAAAATCGGTACGAAAGACAAGGAATCCAGGCGTGGTCATCAAAACAGAGACCACAGAGGAAATAAACGAAATAATAGCCAACCCCAAGATCGCAACCCTGGGGCTCAGAGCTGAACCCCCAAGAAGGAAGGGGCCCTCCATCCTTATGTACGATCTAGATAAGGACATCAAACCCCAGGAAGTCGCAAGAGAATTGTTTGATAGAAATCTGTCCAAACATTTGCCAGATCAAAATCTAAATGATCATATGACACCCAAGCACACCATCAAGACCAAGTCCTCGAGCACAGTCAACTGGTCTGTAGAACTGAGCCCGGCAGCTTGCCAAATACAGTAAACCCCCACTATTAGCGGTATCTGTATTCGCGGTCACTGATTTAATATAAAATGAAACCTAAAAAAATGTGAATTTTAAAGTGCCGTGAACATTTTCCGCCATAAAAAAACATGGGCATGGCTAAAATTATCTTCACCGGTCGAAACAACGCTCGGTGGGTGAGGGGAAGAGGGGTCACAAAATTGCGAGCGTGGATGTTTCTCGCTAATCCTTGTTCAATATGTGTCATGGAAGGTTTCGTCGTTTGCTTTTAATTTATATGCTTATAAATTGAATAAATTTATCAATTTATAAATTTATATGCTACAAAAGTGATAAATCTACCGTTTTGGTGTAAAACAGACTTTTTCGAGCATGTTAATGGAAGAAAGTGACTTTATTATGGACAAGTTCTTTCTAACCCGTACAAAAATATGGCTACAAATAACAAGGGAAATGTGAAAAGATCAAAGAAAGTGATGACATCAGCGAATAAAATTTAGTTATTAGACAAAATTTCTAATGGTGAAAGTGTCTCTTCAGTGGCAAAACATTATAAAATCAATGAGTCAATGATATGATCAATCAAGAAATCGGAAGAAAAAATCCGACGTATTGTCCGTGAAAACATGCTAATTGCTTCAAAAATTTGCTCTGTAACTTGTGATGTTAAATTAGAAAAAATGGAAAAGGCTTTAAATCTGTGCATAGAAGACCGAACTCAAAATAAAATTCCATTAAGTTCACTTATCATTCGTGAAAAGGCCTTTATCAACACTTTAGCGAAACTGGTGATAGCACTGGTGGAATAAGTTTTTTAACTAGCAAAGGTGCTGGATTGAGAGATTTGTTTGAAATTTCTAATAAATATTACATTTAATATTAAATTGTTTCTTATTTTCATTTCGATGCCTTATGCTTGCATTTCACCATGTACTGTCTATGTACATAGTCATATTATGATGATACCTATAATACATACATAGACAAAATTTTAGACTAGTTTTTCTTATATATTTCATACTTTGGAACGGAACCCCTTTATTACTATGGGAGCCATAACTCAGTATTTGTGTTTTCGGTATTCGCGGAATTTCTCAGGGACGTAACCCCTGTACTTATAAATGAGACTGAGGTTTACTGTACTTATAAATCAGACTAGAATTTATATACATTGGGGTGGCCACCGATTCCGCAAACATGTGGCTGTCATCAAATGCTACAACTGCTGCAAGTTCGACACACATCACACATATGCTCCCAGGCTGTGCAAACCTGCGGCCATTGTGCTGGCAAGGGCCACAACTTCACTGACTGTCGAATTAAGAGCACAGATGCCATTTATGCTAACTGCAGAAGTCAGTAAATGGATGCCTCCCATTCCCTCAGAGACAGCATGTGTCCCATATACCAAAAATACAAGAGCTTGACCCAATCCAGAACAGATTATGGCACCACACCATAAACAATTCAACACTAAAGTAATCAAATTCTTCCAGCTAAACGCTCATAGAACCAGGGCAATGGCCGACCAGGTCAGGATGAAAGCCGACGACGCAAATATAGATATCATCATACTCCAAGAACCATATACAGCCGCCAATCAAGTAAGGAGATACCCCCCCCCCACACACACACACACAATACAAGATCATACAGCCTGAAAATGAAACCCCCAGGCTGCTATTGCGGTCAGAAACCCAGATATAACAGTTACCAGGATCACTCACCTCGGCACGGCCTGTGCAGTCTGTGCACATCTTATCTCAGCACTGGGAGCCTTCTACGTTGTAGCCCTTTATTGCCGCCCTGGAGTGGACATAACAATGGCTACAAGGTACCAGAACATGTAACAAATATCCTCCCTGACCAGAAACTAATAATAGGGGCAGACGTGAACTGCAGGTCACCAGCTTGGTACAGTCATACCCTGGACAGGCAGGGAACAAGGAATGGGCAGCACCTGGAGGAATTCCTAGCAACATCAACGATAACAGTGCTAAACCAACCTAATCAACTACCGATTTACTGCAACCTACGATGGGAATCAACCATTGATGTCTCCCTAGCCACTCGGAACATTGCTGGCAATATAGCAGACTGGACGGTTCAGGATGCCTGGACAACGTCCGATCTTCCAACTCAACAGAGACCATCAGAGACAATATCCTGAGAGAAAAATGCTGCACAGATATGCGCTGAACACTGAAAACTGGAACCAATTCAGAGACACTCTAATAGCAGAAAAAGATACACAGCAAGCTGCAATTCAAACAAACCAAGACCCTGACCAACTCCAAAAAACAGTCGCAGCGATCATTACTAAAGCAGCGAATGCTGCCATAAAATGAAGAAAACCTGCCTCAGGTGCTGAATCATGGTGGAGTCCAGAGCTCCAAAGGCTCCGAAGAGAAGTCCAGGACAAACGAAAAGCATTCCCGAGAGCCAGATGCTCCTGGCCTGCCCCTGAAGTGGATGCACTGTGGGAAATCTACAAGGAGGCCAGAAACCAGTACACCTTGCTCATATGCAGAAGTAAACAACTCTAGTGGGAAAATCTGGTTGCAACCACTGGCAACACTGACCCCTGGGGGAAGTGGCCTACAAAGTAACCACTAATAAACTTCCCAGGGGAGAGGTAATTTCAACCACCACAGGGAGATGCTACCAATTCTTGGGAGGCATCTGTTTACAATATTTTGGATGCAACCTTCCACCCTCATGTAGACCCGCACACACCCCAACAAATCACGATGTGCACAGAGAATGACACCTACCAAACAGAAGACAGGAACCGGATTTCACAATAGAGGAATTACAAACAGCTGCGCACCTTATTAAAAGTAAGAAATGTCCGGGTCTGGACCTCTTGGAGCCGGAAATCATCAGGAATGTGGTAGAGATAGCCTCCGATATGCTATTGAACCTCTTCAATCTATGTCTCCAAACTGGGACCTATCCGAAGGACTGGAAAAAAGCAAATATTGAACTCATAATTAAAAACCCGACAAAACCACCAGACCAACCGACTTCCTACAGACCAATGGCCCTACTAACAGTCTGCAGTAAACTCTTGGAACGACTCCTGTTAACCAGAATACAGGCTCACTACCTACAGGCAAACCTAATGTCCCCAAACCAGTACGGCTTTAGACCGGGAACGTCGACTGTAGATGCCCTGAAGAACCTCCTTGTATGTGCAGCTGCCACAGAAAACAAATACTTCCTGGCTATCTCTATCGACTTCACTGGGGCATTCGACACCCTTTGGTGGCCGAGCATCCTGGCCTGGCTTTGGGGGAGTAGGATGCCAGGCAACCAGGGGCTCACATCTGGTGAGTATGGGCTTGGCATACCCAGGGTCCTGAGCTGGATATCATCATTCTTCTCTTCTTGGTGATTCCCTTCTGCTTCTCTCTCTCTCTCTCTCTCTCACACTCTGGGTAACTTGGGAATTTTTTTTTTAGCTGGTGCAGCATAAGCCTCAGGCTTCCTTGCACTATATGGCTAGTAATAATAATAATAATAATAATAAACCTCTATCGAGTAATCCAAAGCTACCCCTCCAGTAGACTCATCATGGTGAATGCTCCATACAAAATACTCACCAGAAAAATCAACAGAGGTTGTCCACAAGGCTCCGTTTTAGGACCCACGTTATGGAACATCGTCTTGGATGAATTCCTAAATACCGATATTGGAGAGGCATTTTCACAAGCCTTTACAGACGACCTCATTCTGATGATAGAGGCAAACAGCAGAATCCAGCTGGAAAGAAAGGCAAATCATGCCCTTGAAATCCTACAAGAGTGGACCAATATCCACTTTCTTAGGATCTCTGCAACCAAAACGGACTCCATTCTCCTCAAGGGTGCCCTAGATTACAGGAGACCCCCACAGATTAAGATTGATGGTATCATACTATGACTGTCCAAGGAACTTAGATACCTGGGAGTAATACTGGACCTTACACCTAAATGTTGAGTCTCCTCCTGCCAGATGGAACAAATTAAGCTAGACAGATTGGAGTCTGCTGACGAGGCTACTAGAGACGGTCGTGTTCCAAGCCGATAAGTGGATTTTTCTTATTTATTGATTTGAAATTATTTTTTTTCTAAAACTTTTGATTTAAATTTAGTAGTATAACATTATTTTGTGATTTCCTGATTAACTTGGTGTATTTATTCTTTACTCGGCCTTGTAATTGCATAAAAGTATCGGTAAAGGTTTCCACGTGTTTCAACTCCGCTACCGTTCGTAATTTTCCCGCCATTGTGATACGATAGTTGTGTGCCGTACTAGATAGCGTTACTTGAACTTCATTAGCAGTTAAATTGTATGTTTAAATAAATACATATAACGACTTAGATTACAAACGTAATATAATTAATTATATTTAACATAATTAATAACATAACATAATTAATTAATAAATTAATAGAATCATGACTCAGACCAGAGCAGCAAAGCAAAAGGCTCAAGCTAATGGAAGCGCTGTGGCTCAGAGCAGAACTGAGGGGTGCAGTTGTCCTCTGACTCACAGCCTTATAAAATGCACTGTTTTCTTGATGTTTGCAGAGCAATCGGGTACGGGACATGATACTGCCAAGGGGGATGTCTTTGTGTGTGCGCGATGCAAGGAGTGTATCGATATCAGGCAACAACTCGGCGTTCTTGTGGGCCTATATGAGAGCTTGAAGGACAGGGTGGATGCCCTCGAAGAAACTAAATTGAGGGGCCCATCAAGCTCTCAGCTGCCCACATCAACGCCAGAGCTTGCACTTGGGCATCGTGTGACACAGAGACAACCCCCAAGGCAGAATGCGCTGGTCCCAAAGGAACTAGTAGTTGTTGGTGACTCTATTGTCAGGGAAACGGGGAACATGCTTTGTAAAAAAGATAGGTGGAACAGGACCAGGGTATGTCTGCCAGGGGCAAAGGTTGATGATGTTGTAGAGCGAATATCATCTTTTAAGGGCACAAAAGGTGATATAGTTGTACACGTTGGCACTAATAATATTAAGAGTAGGAGACCGGCAGAATTACTTAACAAGTACAGGTCACTGTTGAACAAAAGCCGAGAATTAGGGTTGAATTTGAAAGTGCCTGCAATTCTGCCCAGGCACGATAGAAGGGAGTATATGATGAGAGCCTTGTCGATCAATTCGGCCCTGGAAAGATTGTGCAAGGCTCAAGGGGTAGAATTTTTTTCAGCCTGGACTGTACTTGTTAACAGGAGAGATTGCTTCTACAGGGATGGGATACACTTAAATAGAAAGGGTGCAAGAATATTTGCTGATGCTATCGAGGCAGTGTTAGGTGGGTCGGAAAACTGCTAGCTTGGGGGGAGACAAAGACCAATAGATTGACAGTAGCCACTGGTAGAGGTGAAAGAGATTCTTGCACTGCTTCTATTAGAATGAGCAGAAGCCTGAAAAACAAGATGCATGGTATTTCAGAGACTGCTGGGAGCCATTGCGGTACAAGTAAACACATGGGTTGTGTTAGGGTAGCTAAGAATAGAAACAGGTGCAGGTATACTTGCGTGTACACCAATGCTAGGAGTTTAGTAAATAAATTTGATGAATTTGGGGTATTGCTCAAAACATCAAAGGCAGATATTGTTGGGATATCAGAGACGTGGTGTCACATAGATATAAGGGATGCAGAACTGCAATTTGGGGAGTACAACGTCTACAGAAAGGATAGACAGGATAGGAAGGGGGGAGGGGTTATGATGTTAGTTAAGAAACACATAAAAACCAAGGAAGTGAAGCCAGTCGACATCGCTGGACAGTGCAGTGTTGAGTCAGTTTGGTGTGACATAAGCATTGGGAGATCAAAATTGAGAGTAGGAGTGTGCTATAGGCCTAATGACTCTGATGAGTATAATAAGGAACTGTACAGGGAAATAGAGTGGGCCAGTAAATCAGAGAGTCTTATAATGGGACATTTTAATTTCCCAGATATTGACTGGAATTTGGGGGCTGGTTACTCACACACTAGCAGGGCTTTTGTGGATTTATTGGATGATTGTTTTCTACATCAGCATGTTCGGGAGGCAACTAGAGGGAGTAATACTCTTGATTTGATTATCAGCAGTGATTCTTCATGCATTAAGAATCTGCAGATAAATGAACCACTAGGTGGCAGTGATCACAGTGTGCTGAAGTGGGATTTACTGAAAGAGGTAACTACCATTAGGGGTAAAGGGAAGGGTTATTGCTTCCGAAAAGGCGACTACGATGGACTGAGACGGTATTTAAATTCTATACAGTGGGACCAACTGATGTTACCAACAGCAAATTCAAAATGGGAAGCATTCAAAGAACGTATCTTGGAAGCTACTAGGCTTTACATACCAACTAAGAAATATTGTTCAAGGTTTAGGCCAAAATGGATGTCAGATGAACTAATGAGGCATATGGCAGAGAAGAAAAATGCATGGGATACTTACAAATTAACACATGACACAGAAGCCTATGATAGATACAAGTTGATATGCAAACAAGTTACAAAGGAGGTTAGGCAGGCGAAGGCAGATTACGAGAAATCCTTGGCAAGGGATGCAAAGAAAAACAGCAAAGAGTTCTTTACTTATGTAAACTCTAGAAGGAAGGGGATGAATCAGATTGGTCCACTTGATATTGATGGGTCAACTGTTGATGATCCTGCTCAGGTAGCTAACAAACTAAATGAATATTTTGCATCGACATTCACACATGAGGAGTTATTCAGCAAGGGAAATGCCAGAGGTGTATTCAACTCTAGCAGTAAGCTACAGAATCTTGAAATAACTGAGAGTAAAGTGGAGGAGAAACTGTTGAAGATAAACACAAGAAAGCCACCCGGGGTGGATGGGATCTATCCAGTTATATTAAAGGAGGCAGCAAAGGAAGTAAGCAAACCCTTAGCCATAATTATGAGAGCTTCCTTGGACTCAGGGGAGGTACCCATAGACTGGAAATGTCCAAATGTGACCCCAATTCACAAAGGAGGATCAAAGGCTGACACAAGTAATTATAGACCTGTGAGCTTAACTTCTGTTCCAGGAAAAATAATGGAGGCACTGGTTAAAGAAGCACTGCAGGATCATTTAGACAAGACTTCAGTTATAGCTCAGACACAGCATGGTTTTGTTAAGGGGAAGTCTTGCCTGACCAACTTGATTAGATACTATGATGCAGTCACAAAAGAACTGGATGCAGGGAATAACTTTGATATTATATACTTGGATCTTAGAAAGGCTTTTGATACTGTTGCACATGGAAGACTGCTACACAAATTGGAGCAGTGTGACATTGGAGGCAAATTGCTGCTATGGATAAAGGGGTGGTTGAGGGGGAGAAGACAGAGAGTGGTAATCAATGGACACTGCTCATCGTGGACTAATGTTATTAGTGGAGTCCCTCAGGTCTCAGTGTTGGGTCCATTATTGTTTTCTGTATTTATAAATGATATTGATGATGGTATATCAAGCTTAATGTCCAAGTTTGCAGATGACACAAAGGTTGGCAGGGTTGTCAAGGACACTACTGACACTATGCTGCTGCAACAGGATCTAGAAAGGTTGAGCAGATGGGCTGAGAGGTGGCAAATGAAGTTTAACATTGACAAATGTAAAGTACTACACATGGGAAACAGCAACCCCAGAGCAACGTATCAACTCTGTGGTACTACACTGACACTGGTAGAGAATGAAAGGGACTTGGGGGTGGTTGTGCAGGCAGATATGAAGTTCTCTGAGCAGTGCAGACGGGCTGCAAGAGTAGCTCATGGAGTATTGTCAATGATATACAGGAATTTTTCCAGCAGGGATAAGGAGGTGATTATTCCATTGTATAAGGCAATGGTCAGGCCACACCTAGAGTACTGTATACAGGTCTGGAGGCCTCATTTCAAGAAGGATGTAGAGCTGCTGGAACGAGTACAGAGAAGGGCAACAAGATTAGTGAATGGAACAAAGGGGTGCTCTTACGAAGAAAAGCTTAAGTTTTGCAAATTACAGTGTCTGGAGACTAGGCACCAGCGAGGTGATCTGATAGAGGTGTATAAAGCCTTGAATGGTTTAAGCATGCTCAATGCTGATGGGATTCTTCCTCTAGCTCAGAAAAATCACCTGAGAGGGCATAAATTCAAATTGAGGAAAGACAGATGTAGGATAGACATGCGGAAATTTGCCTTTAGCCAGCGGGTGGTTGGTTGGTGGAACAGACTGCCATCCCTTGTGGTGGAGGTTGATAGCCTAAATAAGTTTAAAGCTCAGCTGGACAGGTATTTTGAACGAACAGAGGGGTGAAGTGGAAGTGGGTTTTTTTTTTTTTTTTTTTTGGCTGATGCTGCATAAGCTTGCTTTCTTGCATCAAATGCCTCTGCTAATGCTAAAGAAGACACCCCATGATAGACATTACAATGACTTCCATCAAGCACCATGGGCAGAGTGTCATTCATTTCTAGTGATCAGTTAATTATAAAGCAATTTCTAAAGTGATATCTAGAGTTTCTATACCAAGGAAATTCTCTATTCTATATATATAGCTGCTGGAAAGTATCAGTGCAAAGTTTCCTAAGAAAGGAAAGGCACCTTTCTTTTATTTATATCCTAGTCCTACTAACTACTAATCTATTTCTGCTTGGTCACTGCTCCTGCCTCTCTGTGGCTGGGCCAGAAACCTGAGAGGAAAATCTCTCAATCCCAGGGCTTAAAATGAGGAAACATGAAAGATCCAAACATAACAACCATGGATTCCAAAGATCTGTCGGAAAAATGAGGAAAATGAAATGATTATGACTAAAAGTCAAAAAAAGGACATGACATTGCTTTGTGCACCTACTTTTCTAGACATCAGAACAGCCATTAGGAAAACTGTCGGCATTTTTCATCCAGAAATGTTGCGGGAAAGTGTGGCTGGAACACCTAAAAATGTCAAGCAACTGAAATCAGGCGATATTCTAGTCAAGACAGCTAATCCAAAACATGCAGAAAGGCTGCTTCAAATGATAACTTTTGGTGGAATCCCAGTATAGGTCTCTCCCCATAATACCCTAATCATGTCAAAAGGTGTAATTTATGAATGGGACATTATTGGCGTCTCCAAAAAGTAATTAAAAATGAGCTAGAAGATCAAGGTGTCCTAGTTGTGAGAATGATTAAAGTAACTAGAAATGGGACACTTACTCAGACAAGAAATCTCATGCTGACCTTGAACACACCCAAACCACCTACATCAGACCATACATTCCGAATCCTCTCTGCTGCTTTAAATGATAAAAGTATGGTCACTCACAAATGGCATGCTGTAGTATTGCTATACGTTCCTACTGCAGAACACAACAATCATGAACTATCCAGCCGAGACACCAAAATGTCCAAACTTCAAGAGGGACCATTCTGCCTATACCAAGAACTGTGAATATTAGAAAAGAGGAAAGAAGATTCAACAATATAATGTAGAACATTCTGTCACATACCAAGAAGCTAAGAGAACTGTACTCCTGACTGTCTTAAACAGACCTTCCTATGCACAGATCATAAAAAATCGGCATACAATAGAGACCCAAACAGATATCGCAATTGCTCCAATGACATTTCAGACTGGGCACGAGCTCTACTTATAACATCCCAGCCAAAACAAAAAGAGAAACTCACCCACACACACCACTATCTGTACCTCCTAATGCAAAATACTCAGAAACATAAGCCCCAGAAAAATGTAATGTCATAAGCCAGGAGTGAACAGAACAAATGGGTACAGAAGTGACCAATCAAGCATACGAATTGGTACTAGAGATTTTTTGCAGAAAAAGATATGGATATCAGTAAATCATATTTTCCAAAGTCAAAACCTAAGTTCAAAAAGCTTAAAGCAACAGACTAGAAAACAGACTGAAAACTTCTCCAAAGCCAAATAATGAGAAGTATAATCTAATGGAACTGCAGAGGATGCTGCACTAATATACACGATAAATATGATCTGATTGCACAGCATACCCCACTGTATCTTTGCTTACAAGAAATACATCTCAGACCTCAGGACTCTCCCACAGTAAAAAACTATATCACATACTGTAAAGACACAGCCAATGGTGGTGGGGCAATTCTGCTAAATCACACATTGCTGCCCAGATTCTTCCACTCAACACAACCCCCTGAAATGGTTGCAGTATGCATAGCCACTAAATCTCTTTGGGCTGTAAATTCTATGCAACACTAAAAAAATCACATTTTTTAGTGTTGCATATAATTTTTTATATGCAACACTAAAAAACCTTCAGAAAAAAAATCTCTCAATGCTAGATTTACTTATAAAATTAGAAAGCAGCGTACGGAATGCCTTAATGCAAAAGGAACATCATGTCATGATCTGTTTTGTTATAGAAAAAGGTTACAATGCAGTATGGCATTATGAAATTCTCCAAAATCTATAGCTCCTTGGACATCTTCCTAAATATATTAAAATTTCTTTTATAACACAGGACATTCCAAGTTAGGCTGCAGACACAACCCCTTCAAATGTTTCCACCCAAGAAGGTGTGCCTCAGGAGTCTGTGCTTAGCACTACCCTTTTTGCTATTAAAATAAATACCATAACTGAGCACATTCCAAGAACCATTGATGCAGCTTTATATCGCACATGTAATGCAGTAAGGCCGCATCTCAAATTTTTATCAAAACTGAGTTAACTGTCTAACATCTTTTAATCCAAAAGTGCCTGTTATATATAAAATAATATATATGGCCATAATGCCTTAAATTTAAGAATGATAATTATTATCATTCTTAAATTTAAGGCATTATGGCCATAGATGAATACGCAAAATAAAACATTCAGTGCAGTACAGCCTTATCTCAAAGATTTTTTGAAAGTCTAAATAATCTACAATAATTTTAGCAATCATTTAAAACTTAGATTTCAATGAAATGTGGTCACCAAACATGGAACTGTAACTTAATTACATAATTTATTATCATGAACAATCACATTCAAATCATTGCTGTGTAAAATATATAATGTTTGGACATGTGGCCCTACTGCATTACATGTCCGAAATGTTGACGATTTCAGCATTTCCTACCACTTTCAGAATATGCAAAATATAGAATGGCAGCTACGAGGAACAATAAATAAAATAAGAAATGGGCTCAAACAAATGGCTTTCGGATTTCCACACAAAAAAATTGCATGTATACACTTCTGCAGAAAACGAAACCTACATCCTGATCCTGAACTGAAACTTGACGGATGTATGATCCCAGTCGTACCATGCATGGTACTCATACCAGGAGTGCATAGTCAAAGTACATACCCATCACAGTGTGGAAATCCCATCAGGGAAAAATAGGACAGCAACAATAGTAATAATAATAAACACACAACCATATCAAAATGAAGGATTACTGTCAAAGTCAAGAACATCATGACTAGACCAGTACCCATTAGAGGAAGAATCTTCCAGGGAGATGCCCTGAGCCCATTATGATTCTGTCTATCACTCAACCTACTGTTCACCACATTGCAAGTATACCCTAAATGAAGGGAGAAAGTCTTGTCACATACATGGATGACATCAAACTCTATGCAGCAACTGAGAACCAACTCTAACAGCTACTGCGGATCACTGAGGAGTGCAGCGCTGACATCAGAATGCAAGACCTTAAGATTGCATCAGGGATATCTAGTCATATGAAAGTATCTAGTGAATACAGTTGAAGAGAGTGATGCCATGACAGAGGAAGAGACATATACAGATATCTGGGGATGATGCAGGCGAACCAGTTAGAACACCAGGAGATCAAGACCTGCCTCACCTCACTGAGAATTACAATCAAAGACTGAGGTCTGCTAAAATCAAAGCTGAATGGCAGGAACATGGTTGCAGCCATAAACACTTAAACTGGTCGAGTACTCTTTCGGGATGATAGATTGGACCAATACCATGCTAGACAAGATTATGAGATCGAGCAGGGTAAGGATAACCTAGAGCAACCAACACCACCCAAAGTTGGCCATTGAGAGACATATCCCATACAGAAGATGGAAGGGGATTTGATTGACATCATTGCACAAAATAAAAGAAAGGCTATTGGGCACCTGTGGGATTACTTTCAGGAACACACTCCACCATGTACCAAGCCATAAGAAAGATAGATAAACAGCACACAACAATGAACCTCAACAAGTGGACCAGACTTACACAGACAGAAGAAACAAAGACAGAACGGCAAAGAAGACTTCTATGGAAGACACTGTGATGACCTCAGTGAAGACTACATAGATAAGATGGCTTCCATTGCTTGGCTCACAAGGGAAAGTTCTTCCCAGAGACTAAGGGATTCATGCTTGCCATCCAAGACCAGGAATTATACTAAATACGTCAATAAGGATCCTGGAGTAACAGAAGACACATGTTGTTGATGCCGCCTGGCGCCAGAAGTAATCCGTTACATCACTGCAGGATGCATCGTGATTACATTGACAGAGTACACTCACAGACATGATCGGGTGGCCTGGATAATACCTCAGAAGTTAGCAAAAATAGTAGCTGATCAAAGAAAGTTTAACTGTATTGCAAGTAGTGCTGGTAGAAGTCCCTAGTGTGGCCTCAGGCTATACTGGGACCGTGCCATCATAATCGACAAGACAATCCAGCACAACAACAATAACCCTTATCGTAAACGAAGAAAATGGCTACCTATGTGATTGACATAGCAGTGCTCAACACCAGAAACCTCCAGAAAGTGCCACTCTCCTCCATATGGCTATCACGAGAGAAGGGCAAAACTATCCAGCCCCACTCACTGTAAGTGCTTCCTGTGCAACTTCACTAGTGACAACCACAGGAAGTGGAGCATCGGAATGAATATGTACATCATGCAAGCATATTATGAAATAATGAAGCTGGAGAGCGATATGGCAACGTACTGGGCAAGACTACATATCAAGTGATTTTAACGATTCCCTGATATTCAGGTCAGCAAATAGCGGACCAGAAGGACCATCTTCACGAAGAACCTGATAGCTCCTGCAATATTGCAAAAAATAAAGCAGGATGTGAGCGATCAACTACAAAGGATGAAGAATATGGTCAATATGGAACCAGAGGAGGAAGAGCAAGAGGAAGAGCAACCCACATCAGCTGATGTGGAAAGAGACGAGGTCCTGATATCCAGAAAAGAAGACTAGTGGAAGAAGGACCTAACAGAACTCGAAGGAATGGACCCCGCAAAGACCTATGTGATACTGAAGCAGAGGCCCAATAGAACCTTGTGGAGAGTCACAGACCACCTCAATTGGCAAATAATACCACATTACGTTGACAACAATGATGAACACTGGAGATCATCCCCACAGTCATATATTGTCCTGCCATAGCAACCACTAGGATGAATAGAAGAGAAACGGGAAACCAGCAGCAGAAGAACCAAAAACAGAAAGAACTGCCAGCTTGGGAAAGAAGACTTCAGCAGAAGATAGAAGAATCAACAGTCAAGATAGGCCAATTGATCCAGAACAACAGGGTAATAGGAGTAAGAAATTGATTGGAAAAGTGTAAAGCATCCTCTTGAGAAACAGCATCCAGAGCAAACACGAGACAATAAATCGGAGAATAGGAGAGTACTTGGACACACTGAAGCAGGACCTCCTCGTATCAGCAAGAGATTACACCGATACAAAAAGAGCTCCCCGCGGAAATAAACAACCGAATCTTTGATGAGGACAAAGAGCCTTCTACAGGAGTCTTGGAGAAGACGAGAAAGAAGAAAATGGACGACCCAAACAGAAGACGATTCATGAGCTCTGGAGCAATATATGGAGCTGGAAGTAAGGCGTAACAGCTGAACCCCCTCGGATAGAACCAGAATGGAAGTAAACCAAGGACGTACAAGAGATGAGGGAGTAGTAGATTAAAGAGGAAGAAGCAAAACAGACGATCATGAACTCGAACAACTGGCAAACCCCGGGCATAGATAACGCCTGCAACTACTGCTACAAGAAGCTCACTTGCATACACAAGCACCTGGCAGAGTAATTCACCTGAATGATAAGGCACCCAGAGACAAGACAATCCCGAAACTTTTCACTCAAATAATATCACATCTGAAGCCTAAAGACGAAGATACAAGAAACCCGGCGAAATACAGGCCAATCACTTGCCTCCCAGTGATTAGCATTAGCATTAGTAGAGGCATATGATGCAAGAAAGCAAGCTTATTCAGCATCAGCCAAAAAAAAAAAAAATAAACACACCACTCCCATTTCACCCCTCCATTCGTTCGAAATACCTGTCCAGTTGAGCCTTCAATTTGTTTAGGCTATCAACTTCAACAACAAGTGATGGAAGTCGGTTCCACCAACCAACCACCCGCTGGCCAAAGGCAAATTTCCGCACATCTATCCGACATCCGTCCTTCCTCAATTTGAATTTTTGCCCTCTGAGGTGATTATTCTGAGCAAGATGAAGAATCCCATTGGCATTGAGCATGCTCAAACCATTCAAAGCCTTATACACCTCTATCAGATCAGATCACCTCGCCGGTGCCTAGTCTCCAGACTCTGCAATTTGCAAAACTTAAGCCTTTCTTCGTAAGAGCAACCCTTTGTTCCATTCACTAATCTTCTTGCCCTTCTCTGTACCCGTTCCAGCAACTCTACATCCTTCTTGAAATGTGGCCTCCACACCTGTATACAGTACTCAAGATGTGGCCTAACCATTGCCTTATACAAGGGAATAATCACCTCCTTATCCCTGCTAGAAAAATTCCTGTATATCATTGACGACACCATGAGCTACTCTTGCAGCTCGTCTGCACTGCTCAGAGAACTTCATATCTGCCTGCACAATTACCCCCAGGTCCTTTTCATTCTCCACCACTGTCAGTGTAGTACTGCAGAGTTGATACGTTGCTCTGTGGTTACTGTTTCCCATATGTAGTACAGTAATACCCCGACTTACGCTACCCCGACTTAAGCGAACTTGGAGTTACGCGGTTCTTGATTTTTTTCGTTTGGCAACGCTGCCGCCCACTATCTTCAAGGTCGTTTTTCATATGTTATCGATATACGGTGCGACGGCGGAGAATGAGAGCGAAAGATGAACAAAATTCAACTTTGCTGCTTTTATGTTTTTTATATCAGTGAAGGGGAAACACATTTCACCATAATAACGTAAAAAGCAACACAATTCCAGCTATCGGTATAATCGCAAATGCAATTAGATCGAGTTTACTACCAGTTTATAACAGATTTCACTAGCAGAAACGCAACTGGATTTTTATTGTTTTATGGTAGTAACCCCTAGAAATGTGAGGTGTTAATAGTGTATCTCTGCATTTATGGTGTTGTTTATTCAGTTGCTACATGCGCGAAGCTTTGTTTATGCGTATCAAGCGTGCCTTCTCGTTTTGTAATTGTGCTTTATTCCCTAAAAATGAGTAAAATACTTAATTAAAAGGTGTGAAAAGGAAGCGTCCTGGTGAAGACACTGCAGATTCAGAGAGAAAAAGAAAAGCAATTATCGATAAACAGAGGCAGACTGGGTCAAAAATTCTTCACCGGGAAAATTTATAGTGGCGTCATACTATGGTTTATGTCCATAATCACACTGGCCCACCGGGGTTTCCCCGGTAAGGCTTATGGCCAGTCCACCTCTGTCGATAGAGAAAAAATATGAAATTGTGAAACGCTTTGAGCGAAATGAAAGACCATGTGATATTGCACGTGCTACAGGCCTAAATGAAGCAACGGCGAAAAGCACATGACAATTGCAAACTTGACAGGTTGAAAATTGAAAAGGGCTCAATTGTAAAGGGCTTAAAAATTTTAGAAAACAGACTCCAACGAAGAACGCGTTATAGCTACAAAGCAAGGAATAAAAAAATTATTAGCTTGCTACGAAGAAATTCTGCATGAAAAAAAGAACGCGCTGTGTCGTCAGACGAATTTGTTAGATTTTATGAAGCCATCGACATCGAAATAACTTTTTTTACGTAAGTCATTTGTTTTTTTAATACATATTTTGTATTAATATGTATAAAGAACTGCAATTTTATTAATATTTTTCTTCTAAACTAGTATTTTTGTTAGTCCTTGGTCCCAATTAAGCAAAATTTATATGTATTTATATGCAAAGTTGTACCCCGACTTACGCGAATTCGACTTACTCGATTTTCGTCGGACCCACCTATCGCGTAACTTCGGGGTATTACTGTACTTTACATTTGTCAATGTTAAACTTCATTTGCCACCTCTCAGCCCATCTGTTCAACCTTTCCAGATCCTGTTGCAGCAGCATAGCGTCAGTAGTGTCCTTAACAACCCTGCCAACCTTTGTATCATCTGCAAACTTGGACATTAAACTTGATATACCATCATCAATATCATTCATAAACACTGAAAACAACAACGGACCCAACACTGAACCCTGAGGAACTCCACTAATAACATTAGTCCACGTTGAGCAGTGTCCATTGATTACCACTCTCTGTTTTCTGCCACTCAACCATCCCCTTATCCATAGCTGCAATTTGCCTCCAATGCCACACTGCTCCAATTTGTGCAACAGTCTTCCATGTGCAACAGTATCAAAAGCCTTTCTAAGATCCAAATATATTTGTATAATATCAAAGTTATTCCCTGCATCCAGTTCTTTTGTGACTACATCATAGTATCCAATCAAATTGGTCAGGCAAGACCTGCCCTTAACAAAACCATGCTGCGTCTGAGCTATAACTGAATTCTTGTCTAGATGATCCTGCAGTGCTTCTTTAACCAGTGCCTCCATTAATTTACTTGGAACAGAAGTTAAACTAACAGGTCTATAATTACTTGTGTCAGCCTTTGATCCTCCTTTGTGAATTGGGGTTACATTTGCACATCTCCAGTCTATGGGTACCTCCCCTGAGTCCAAAGAAGCTCTCATAATTATGGCTGGGGGTTTGCTTACTTCCTTTGCTGCCTCTTTTAATATAACTGGATAGATCCCATCCACCCCAGGTCCTTTTTTATGTTTATCCTCAACAATCTCTCCTCCACTTTCCTCTCAGTTATTACAAAATCATCTAGGTCACTGCCAATGTTTACTTTACCTACGTCATTCTCCTTCCTGAATAACTCCTCATGCGTGAATGTAGATGCAAAATACTCGTTTAGATTGTTAGCCACCTGAGCAGGATCCTCAACTGTTGAACCATCAATATCCAGTGGACCAATCTGATTCATCCTTTTCCTTCTTGAGTTTAAATAGGTAAAGAACTCTTTTCTGTTTTTCTTTGCATCCTTTGCCAAGGATTTTTCGTAGTCTGCCTTTGCCTGCCTAATCTCCTTTGTGACTTGGTTACAGACCAACTTATATCTATCATAGGCTTCCTTGTCACCCATTAATTTGTATGTATTCCATGCATTTTTCTTCTCTGCCACATGTCTCATTAGTTCATCTGACAACCATTTAGGCCTAAACCTTGAACAATATTTCTTAGTTGGTATGTAAAGCCTGGTAGCTTCCAAGATTAGTTCCTTGAATGCTTCCCATTTTGAGTTTGCTGTTGGTAACATTATCAGTTGGCCCCACTGTATAGAATTTAAATACTGTCTCAGACCATCTTAGTTGCCTTTACGAAAACAAAAACCCTTCTCTTTACCTCTGATGGTAGTTACCTCCTTGAGTAAATCCCACTTCAACACACTGTGATCACTGCCACCTAGTGGTTCATTTATCTGCATATTCTTAATGCATGAAGAATCACTACTGATAATAAGATCAAGAGTATTGCTCCCTCTTTTTGCCGCACGAACATGCTGATGTAGAAAACAATCATCCAATAAATCCACAAAAGCCTTGCTAGTGTGTGAGTGACCAACCCACAAATTCCAATCAATATCTGGGAAATTAAAATCCCCCATTATAAGACTCTCTGATTTACTGGCCCACTCTATTTCCCTGTACAACATCTTATTATACTCATCAGAGTCATTAGGCCTATAGCTCACTCCTACTCTCAATTTTGATATCCGAATGCTTGTGTCACAGCGAACTGACTCAACACTGCACTGTCCTGCGATGTCCACTGGCTTCACTTCCTTGGATTTTATGTGTTTCTTAACTAATAGCATAACCCCTCCTGTCCTGTCTATCCTTTCTATACACATTGTATTCCCCAAATTCCAGTTCCGCATTCCTTATATCTCTGTCTCTGATATCCCAACAATATCTGCCTTTGATGTTTTGAGCAATACTTCAAATTCATCAAATTTATTTACCAAACTCCTAGCATTGGTGTACATGCAGGTATACATGCACCTGTGTTTATTCCTAGCTACCCTAACACAACCCATGTGTTTACTTGTACCGCAATGACTCCCAGCAGTCTCTGAAATATCCTGCATCTTGTTTTTCAGGCTTCTGCTCATTTCAATGGAAGGAGTGCAAGAATCACTTCCTCCTCTGCCAGTGGCTACTGTTAATTTATTAGTCTTTGTATCCCCCCCCCAACTAGCAGTTTTCCGACCCTCCTAACATTGCATCGACAGCATCAGCAAAAATTCTTGCACCCTTTCTATTTAAGTGTATCCCATCCCTGTAGAAGCAATCTCTCCTGTTAACAAGTACAGTCCAGGCTGAAAAAAATTCTACCCCTTGAGCCTTGCACAATCCCTCCAGGGCCGAATTGATCAACCTGGCTCTCATCATATACTCCCTCCTATCGTGTCTGGGCAGAATTCCAGACACTTTCAAATTCAACTCTAATTCACGGCTTTTTTTCAACAGTTACCTGTACTTGTTAAGTAATTCCGCCGGTCTCCTACTCTTAATATCATTAGTGCCAATGTACAACTATGTCACCTTTTGTACCCTTAAAAGATGATATCCGCTCTACAACGTGATCAACCTTTGACTCTGGCAGACATACCCTGGTCCTATTCCACCTATCCTTTTTACAAAGCATATTCCCCGTTTCCCTGACAATTGAGTCACCAACAACTACTAGTTCCTGTGGGACCAGCGTATTCTGCCTAGGAGGCTGCCTCTGTGTTGCCTGATGACCAAGTGCAAGCTCTGGCTTTGATGTGGGCAGCTGAGAGCTTGATGGGCCCCTCAATTTATTTCCTTCGAGGGCATCCGCCCTGTCCATCAAACTCTCATAAAGGCCCATAACAACGCTGAGTTGTCGCCTGATTTCCCTTCACTCCTGATGTACAGGATACTGACCATCTGTATAACCAAGAAGATATCCGACTACTTGGAGAGCCAGAACATAATGGCCGAACAGCAGAAAAGATGCAAGCGGCTGAGCAAAGGATGGAAGGATCTATTAACCATAGATGCCGTGCTTATAGCGAAACCTTACAAGAAGTTCCGCAACCTGTACACATCCTAAATTGATTACAGCAAAGCCTTTGACTCCTTGTCAATCCGATAATTACAAACTTCCTAGGAGAAACCATGGTGAAATGGAGTATCACTATTAATGTCCAGAACATCACCACCAGGCCAATCCCCATCAGGAGAGAAATCTTTCATGGAGATGCCCTGAGCCCACTGTGGTTCTGACTAGCACTTAACCCGCTATCCACCATGCTCAACAGCAGCAAGTACGGATATAACTTCAATAAGGAAAGAAGAATCTGTATACCCCTCACCCACCTGATGTACATGGATGACATCAAACTCTATGCGGTAACTGAGAAGCAACTCCAGCAACTACTCTGGATCACCGAAGAATTCAACAATGATATTAGAATGGAATTTAGTCTAGACAAATGCGAGTCCCACGGATTGCACCAGGGAAAATTAGTCAACCGAAATTACAAACTGTAGACTGGTAAAGAGATTGAAGCCATGGGAGAGGCCTACAAATATTTGGAGATGGTGCTGGCTCAGCACTTCCTAGGAGAAACAGGGAAGTTTTCTCCTAGGTGCACAAGGAAATTAAGGCCTGCCTGACCAAAAAATAACATCAGAGACTCAGAAGCCTGCTGAAAGCACAGCTGAATGGAGAGAACACAGTTAAAGCCATAAATACCTATGCAGTCCCAGCGCTAACATACTCCTTCAGGGTCATAGATTGGACTAACACCGAGCTGGAGGATATCATGAGAAGGACAAGGACAACGATGAACAGGAGTTGCCAACACCACCCGAAGTCAGCTGTGGAGAGAGACAGTTGCTCAGAAAGAAGGAGAGAAGGGGCCTGATAGACCTCATCGAGCAACAGAAAACAGTGATCGCTAACTGAATAATTACTTCCAGAAACACACAGCCGCACTCCATGAGGCCATAAGGAAGATAGACAAGCAGTATACCCCATTCAACCTAAGCAAGGGGTTCTCTCCCATCCAGTAGGCACAAATGAAGCTAGAAAGATGGTCAAAGAAGACATTCCATAATGACCTCCATCAAGATCACATAGATAAAATTGCTTCCAATGCATGGCTCACGAACGAGGCGCTCTTCCTCGAGACTGAAGGATTCATGCTCGCCATCCAACACCAGGTAAGCAATACCAGAAACTATAGAAAAAACATTGCCAAGAAGCCCGGATTGTCCGATGACTCGTGTCGATGGCCTCAAGCAATTGGACACATCACCGTGGGATGAAAGGTGGTCACCCAGACTCAGTGCACTCGTAGGCTCGACCAGGTAGCCATCAGAAGCTAGCAAGGAAATCCCAGTTGATTAAACAAAGTGTATCATACTACAAGTACGAACCCCAGGCAGCACTATAGAGACTCCAAACCACAGGTACTGGGACCACAGCATAGTAATGGATAAGACAATCCTGCACAACAGACTGGACATAACCCTTGTGGACAAGAAGCAAAAGGCTTCCCATCTGATTGATATAGCAGTTCCCAACACTGGCAACCTGCAGAAAACTCATGAGAAAAAAATCAGTAAGTATATGAACCGAAGACAGGAGATCAAAGATGCCAAAGACCCTATCTAACAGCCTATTAGCAATAGGTCTCCCAGTGAACACCTGCAAGGAATTCCAGAAAGGTGCAATCCTGTATGCCTGTAGGATAATCAGAGAGTTCCACGACCAACAGTAACACCAGACTTAACAACTATCATCCTGTATACTTGGTAGCAATACCCATCACGAGGTCTAATCCACAATCAGGGAGAAATAATAAAGAAAAAAGAAAAATAATAATAATAATATCATCTTGTAAACTTCTTGTACCATAGCTGGTACAAAAAGTTCACTTGCATACAGAAACTCGTAGCAGAGCAGTTCAGCCAAATGATAAGTCACCCAGAGTTTTATATTCCCAGAATGATGAATGAGAAGGCTAAATACCACGATACAAGAAACTTGGTGAAATACAGGCCGATCACCTGCCTCCCAGTGATGAACAAGATCTTAACCAGCTGCATAACTATGAAGATATATTACCATTTCATGAGCCTGGATATCATGACAAAACAGCAGAAGGGGTGGAAGAGAATTAGCCAATGATGCACGGATCATTTAATCATTGATACCTCAAGGTATAGGGCAAGCATACAAGAAGCACTACAACCTGTGTACAGCCTACATTGATTACTGCAAGGCATTCTACTCCTTGTCTCATTGCTGGCTAAAAGAGATTTTTTTTTTTTTTTTTATGAAAACCCCAAACACGAGAGGTATTGGAACATATAGTACTTAGTACAGTGCTTTGGTTGGAGGTTGAGAAGACAAAAGAAGATATTTGTTGAAATTAGACTTGAACTTCTGTAGACTGTAATTCAGGAAATACGTACGAAACAAGGCTGTTCCAGAAAATGGCAGTTGAATGAATAAATGAGGAAGATGAAAAGTTGGTTCTGTAAGTTTGAAGTTGGACAGTAAATGGGTGTTGGCTGGTGGCGGCACGTGGACTGTTTTAAAAGAGAGAGCTGGAATTATAGAAGCCAATTCAGAAGAACAGTCCCCATGGAAGTATCTGTAGAAAACACATGCCAAATGAGATCTATCAAAAATAAGATAAATAAAAAATTGCCAAATGAGATCTATCCCCAAAAGAGATATGTCACCAAAGATAAGCATAGGAGCTGAAGAATCCTTTTTGCAAAATATGACAGGACTGATTCTTAGAAGGATTGAAATAAACTAAGTTGTGTTTACCCCACTGGAGAATTACCTGGAAATTGGCATGTAAGGAATTGGTAGTGGATATTCGGGAAGTTGAAGCTGATTGAGCAGGAAATGGTTTCTCAAAGTGGAGTGGAATGCAGTGACATTCTTCTCAATAGAAGAGGGTCTTTAATATACAAGAGGACAAGAGTGGGAGAAAGAACTGATCCTTCGGGGATACCAGCAGCAGTGGAAAAGTTAGAAGATAGAATGCCAACTACTGTCACTCTTATTGAGCGGTCAGAGAGAAAACTGGATAACCAATTACTAAAAACAGTTGGCAAATCATAAGATGGAAGCTTGAATAGAAGACCTTTATGCCAAACACGATCAAAAGCCTTTGAGATGTCAAGAGCAACTGCTTGTATTTCACCAAATGTTTCCATTGAATTTGTCCATAAATGGGCAGAAGCCAGAATATCACCAGTGGATCGACACTGACTGAATCCATACTGGCAATCTTTGATAAGACAGAAGGTTTCTAGATAGGTTTAAGAATAGGCGGTTGATTGATTTCTCCACTACTTGAGAAATAGTAGAAGTAATTGCAATGGGGCGATAATTGGACGGGAGAGACTTTTCACCCTTTTTAGGAACTGACTAGATATGAGTAAATTTCCAAGCAGAAGGAAAAACTCCTTTGGAATAAGAAAGTGAATAAAGGCGACAAAGAACAGGAGTAGGTTCGGGAGCAGAGGTTTTGAGAACAAGCGGAGAAATACCATCAGGACATGGAACTTTCTTAGCATCAAGATTCGATAAAATCCTTCTGACATCCTTTTGAAGGAAGACCACATGAGGTATTGAATGGAGCATGTTAGGAGTTAGTGGTGGGGAAATGTTTTAGGAAGATCAGTAATACATGAGGTGGAGTAAAAATGGGATGCTAGCAGGTCAGCTTTATCCTTGGCTGAAGTGACAATAGAACGATCTGGTTTTGACAGAGGTGGGAACAGAGATGGGCAAAAGTTGCGGCCAATAGCTTTGTTAAGAAACCAGAATGCTCAGCTACCATAAGGGCAAGAAGCAAATTTTCTAATCTTAGACTGTTCAAAATCTAGTTTGGACTGATTAATAACTGCATTACAATTGTTGCGCTTTGGTGTATACAGAAAATGAAACTGAAGAATTTGAAACAAGCCAATTACGATATGCAACATTCTTCTCTTGTAAAGCCTTAGCTCATTTATTGAGAACTAAGGTTAAGATAAACGTCGAGAATTTAAAGTAGAGTGTGGAATAAAGGATTCCATTCCTACAAGAATAATTTCACTGACATGATCTGAGCCAAGATCGTGACAGTGACACGATCTTGGCTCATATCGTGTCACTTGATTCCGACCAAGGAAAAGAAGAAAAGAAATCTTGCAAGTCATCGCATTTTGCATGCTTGTAATGCCAAAGAGCACGAGGTTTGGAATAGCCATGAGATAGAGGCTCCATTGGAGAAGAGACAGTCACCAAGTTGTGATCTGAGGTGGCTAAATGACTGCTCACTTCGACTGTGTACTTAGAAGGGTTGTTTGTGAGAAAGAGATCAAGTGTGTTGGCTGTATGTTTAGGATTGTCCGGTATTCTTGTAGATAAATGAACAACCTGTGTAAGGTTATTAGTAATTGTAAAAGCATTGCATCTCAACTAGCTTGGTCTGTGTGACTAGAGAATGGAAGCCAGCTGGAGTTGTGAACATTAAAATCACCAAGAAAAATCACCTCACTATTAGGAAAGTTGGAGAGGAGAAAGTAAAGTTGCAAAGAGAAAGTTAAAAAGCTCTAAGTGATTAGTGGAGTTGGGAGAACAGTAGAGACAACTGGTGAATTTGACAGAATGAGGGAGAGCGATTTTAAGCCAAATAGGGTTGAAAAGAGGAGATTCCAAATTAGTAAGTCTCTGACAGGGAATATCAGAACGGACAAATGCACAAGGACCACCTTTGAGATGAAAGGAATCATACAACGATAATTTGCAGAACTGAGATGAGCAGTGGTTGAATCAATCTATAACTGAGATCCTGAAAAAAGTCAGAAAAAGTACATGGGGTTTGGCAGAATGCAAGTGGAAATGGACATCGTTTAGATTAGAACTGAGACCATGTATCTTTTAGATTATAACTGAGACCATGTGAAATGGACTAGGAAGTGTTTGGGAGGTTTAGATCGTTTTGCAGATAAGCTTAATCTATTAGTTTGACAATTAATGGTTATTCAATAATAAGAAAAAGTGGGGGGGGGGGGTACATGCTGTATGAAGTAAGGAAATTTTTGGATATGGCATACACATGGTAAATATATATCTAGATCCTTGACATAATGCGGCCTTGACAAAATGTCCCCCCCCCCCCACACACACATACACACTACTCGGACTCCCTCCATTCACTATATGGTAGAGTTGAGGTAGCAAGATTATACACTAGCTGATCTGTAAGCCTCCTAGAGAGTTACCAATCGGTTCAGTCTGGTGTTCTAACTAGCGGCCTTGCCTGCGAACACTGTTTTAGTGCTGTACCCTCGAAATGTAAGGAATGTTGGATCTCATCATGATGTCCATCGTAACCTCAAAAGACATCAGTCATAGTGCATGATGGAAGAGATGGGGAAGGTTTGACTGGAACTTAGCTCTGGAGCCTAAACATGGGATCCACCACTTCAAGCCTCCAATAAGCAAAGTGATGGTATTACACTTGTTGATGAGTCATCTGCTACCTAGTATTGTCTGGTAATACAGAGGGGCAGCATTCCTCCATGTGGGGCCCACACGGAGGAAGCATTTTAGAGAGAGAGAGAGAGAATGATAGAATATCTGTGACAAATGTTGCAGATCTGCAAAGTCAATCCGACTGTGACAAACTTCGTAGAAGCAGCCTTGGCAAAATAGAGTACCCATACCTACTTCAAGAATATCATAAACAGATCGATCCCTGTCAGGAGAGGAATCTGCAGGGAGTAAGGGGGTGCCATGGCCCATAGTGTTTCTGTCTAGCACTGAACCTGCTATCCACCATGCTCAACAATAGCAATTATGAATATAACCTCAAAGATGGAAGGAGAAACCTGTGCACCCTCTCCCACCTAATATTCATGGATGACAGCAAACACAGGAACTGGAAGCATCTGAAACAACTACTTTGCATCATTGAAGAATTCAGTAATGAAAGGATGGAATTCGCAGTAGATAAAAGCAATGAGGTATGGATTGCAGCTGGAAATTATTTGGCCAAACTGCCAACTGTAGACTGAAAAAGAGATTGAAGCCTTGACAGCGGGAAAGATCTACAAATTCTTGGGAATGATGCAGTTACATTAGTTAGAACACAAGGAGATAAAGGAGATCTACTTTACCGAAAAATACCAGCGGGGACTCAAAAGCCTGCTCAGAGCAGTGCTTGAATGGTGGGAACTCAATTGATTAAACAACTATGCAGTCCCAGTGCTAACACACTCCTTTGTGATAATCTTTTTGACTAATACCATGCTGGAGGATATCATGAGGAAAGATATGTCCTTGCGGAGGATGAGAAAGATGAGGACAGTGATGACCAAGTGCAGCCAACTGCACCCAAAGTGAGCTGTGCACCCAAAAGACTGACAGTAGCTCGGAAAGGAAGAGGAAGGGACTTTATTGCCCTATTTGAGCAACAGAAGACAGTGATATCTAATCTGAAGGATTACTTTCAGAAAAACATGGCACCACTCCTCTAAGCCATAAGGAAGGTAGACACGTGACTTACTCCACTCAATCTAATCAAGGAGACCGCTCCCACCCAGATGGAAGGAATGAAGCTAGGAAGTTGGGCAAAGAAGACTCTCTACAGTAGACACTACATGACCTCCATCAAGACGAAATAGATAAAATGGCTTTGAGTGTATGGTCCCTTTTGCAGGATGCTGTTTCCAGAGACATTAGGATTCATGTTTGTGATCCAAAACTAGGTATTCATCACCTGGAACTATAGAAAATTCATTGCAAAGGAGCTTGCAGAGTGAGATGACACATGTTGAATATGACACCTGGCCTCGGAAACAATCCAACACATCACCACAGGATGCAAAGTGATCATCCAGACAGAGTACACTCGTACACACTCCAGCTAGCCAGAATAATACATCAGAAGCTAGCGAGAAAATATCATTTGATCAAAGAAAGTGTACTGTATTACAAGTACAAATTGCAGACTGTACTGGGATTGCACCATAATAATGGACAAGACAAGTATACATAACAGACTGGACATAGTCGACAAGAAGGAAAAGGCTACCTATCTGATCGATATATAGCGGTGCCCATCACTGGTAATCTCCAGAAACCCACGAGGAAAAGATCAGGAAATACACAGTTCTAAGACAGGAGATCCAAGAGACGTAGCATATAGAATAATTGGAACGTAGAATAATTGGAATAATGATCATTCCAATTATTGTGTGAACCACCAGTATGGTGCCAATGTTCCTACACGATCCTAGCTGCAGTAGTTCTCCCTCATAATACTGGAACTCCAGAAAGCCGCATTCCGGAACACATGTAGGATACCGGAAAATTCCTCGACCAACACTAACATCAGACATAACAATCACCCTATTTTCCTTGCACCAGTACCCATAATGGAGTGGATTACCCAATAAGAGAGAAATGATAATAATAATAAAAAATTGGACATGAGGAGAAGGAAGGCAACATTACACCCCAACAAGAACAAGTTGTGAGACAACCTATGGAGCAGTGAAGTTAGCTGTAATGGCTGTGCTCCTGGACATAGATCTAGAATGGAAGAAAAACAAGAACATACATCAGATGATGAATGGGAGATTCAGGAGTAGGAAGTACAAGAGTTGATTGGGAAGTCCCAAAACTGTCGAACCCCAGGAATAGATAACGTGGTACTAGTTCAACTGCACACACACACACACACACATGGAGCAGTTCACCCAGATAATTAGGCATCCTGACTCAACCCCAGCGTCTCTGACTCAAGGAATCACCGACCTAAAGGCTAAGAGCAAAGACACAACAAACTTGGCAAAGTACAGACCAATCACCTGACTGACTGTATGACTAAGAAGATATCAGACCACTTGGAGAGCCAGAACATCATGGGTTAGCAGTGAAAAGACTGTAAGCAGATGAGAAAAGGATTCAAGGAGCAATTGACAATTTACATTGCAGATATGTTGCAAGCCTACAAGAAGCACCCCAACCTGTACACTGCCCTCATTGGCTACCACAAAGCCTTTGACTTTGTGCCCCATATCTGCCTGACGGAGACATTGAAGATCTACAAAGTGAACCCAACAATGACACATTTTCTAGATGCATCCATGGTAAAATGGAGGACCATCATCAAGGTTGAGAATATCATGACTAGACCAATACCCATCAGAAGAGTAATCCTCCATGAAGATGCCTCGAGCCCACTGTTTTTGATTGGCACTCAACCTACTGTCCACCATGCTCAATAACAACAATAACCTAAAAGAAACAAAGAAGAACCTATACACCCTCTCTCATCTGATATTCACGGATGATGTTAAAGTCTATGCTGCAACCAGGAATCAACTGCAATAGCTACTCCAGATGCAAAAACAATTCTGAGGGTAATCCAATGTTCTCTTTCCAGCATGGTGCAACAGAAGTGAACTGAGGTGAAGGATCCTTAGCAAATTATAGCCCCAAAGGGACCATTTGATAACATAGGAATGACTGCAAATAAAAGCTGAAAGGTAATGATTCACTGCTTAATCCAGCAAGGTATATATTTTTAAAAGATGCTATCTTTATAACAATATCTATCTTGAAATATATGCCATAAGAAAATAATGGGAAATGGTTGTGGGTGTTTGTATGATCTTACTGTTATTTCTTTGGATTCTGGCTGAATGAAAAAATCACATTGCAGGAAGTCCTTTATGTTGCTGATCCACAGGAAACAAGTAAATTCCTTCACAACACAACCTGCAGTAAGAAAATAACCTGGCCACACAAAAATAGTTAATTGTTCATCTTAGCCATTAAAAAGTTAACACTTGGTTGGCAATGCTTAGAGAGCCAGTACAGTTAAAATGCTTTAAATTCTACGAGAGAGAGAGAGAGAGAGAGAGAGAGAGAGAGAGAGAGAGAGAGAGAGAGAGAGAGAGAGAGAGAGATCGATCATCAGAAAGTTTAAAGATGGAGTGTTATATACACAGTTACCTCATTTACCAGTGAATATATCTGAGCTTACAAAGTGGAGGCTGTTAATTGTAACGATTGGTTTGCTAATGTCCAAGGTGTCTATCACTGCATCACCAGAGTCAGCAGTGACTTCAGTTTAAGTGATCTTTACTTTCCTTTCACCTACTCAAGAATAACAATGCCTATTTGACCAGGATGCTGATTTAATCACTCGCACCCTAGATTAGCCACTGTATTTTTCAAATTGACTGACTTGAGTATGCCAAATCTGCAAGCTGGAATACCTGCATGGGCTTTTGTATGCTATGACCCTTGTTTGTACCACATGGTAGAAACAAGGTACAAACATGGTACAAACAAGGCCCATAGTGACCCATGCCACATGGGTCACTATATGGGCCTTGATGACTTGGCCTGGACTCCAAGAGAACCATTGTCAGTTCCTAAGTTAGGTAGTAACTTGGTCTACCTAACTTAGGAACTTAGCATCTAATAATAGACTGGGAATATCAAATACATGTGTGATGAACTTTCTGCTGGTGTCAAGATTAAGGCCCTATGACTTTAATCTTCTCTTTGCTCTCCCCTGTAGTTCCCAGCCCAAAGGTTCCTCACATCTGATTTCCCCCCCCCCCCCCCGAACGGGTTCCTTCTACTTCCATTCACCTGAGCTCCCACCCTAATTCTTCTACTGTCTCCGTAATCCTTTCTCTCTTTTTATTTTTCTCCTTTTTTATTTTCTTCTTTATATATATATATATATATAAATGAAACACATTTTCAAAGTTTGTCTAATAAAGAAGTTAATTGCTACTGATTATTATTGGCCTTTTCTATGACCAAAGAATGCTGTTTAATTTCAGGAAACATATGAAAAGAATTGAAGAAAATGCAGAGAAGCTCATGGAAAAAAGGCTTCAGATTATAGAGAAAGCAATACCAAAAAAACGACAACGATCTTTAAGTCCTGTTGTGGTAGAAAATTATGAAGATGTTGGTGGAAACAAGGTGATTTATATAAATATGAATTAAAGAGAATGGAATAATTTGTTCATAAATAAATATTAGATATTCCATGATAACTAATAGATATAACTCCTTACTTATTAATCATACTAAACTCCTGATTACATTTTTTGATCTGATAAAACTGTTAATTGAAGCCAATTATATCACCTTCCAAGGTAAAGTTTTCAAACAGTTTTATGGTCTACCCATGGGGTTAAATCTAAGTGGTTTACTAGCAGAAATATACCTTACCACTATTGAAATAATACGTTTAACGCCCTTTCTTCCGCATGTCATGTACTATGGTAGATATCTTGATGATATACTTTGCATCACAGATGCAGGGCACCATACAAGACGTTCTACAGAACTTTAATAATATTCATGCAAGATTAAACTTTATACAGCAGGCCCCCGTTATAACGCGGTTCGCTTTACGCTGATTCACTATAACGCCGTTCTTATATTATAACCCGTATCTGACTATAACGCTGTGACAGATCACTATAACGCTCTTTTACAGATTGCATTTTTGACATATTTAACGAAATCGTTTCATTTGATGGAGTCGATAGCTTGAAAATGAATAGCAAAACAGCATTAAAACGTTTCCCATGCTCAGTGAAATTTTCTCGCACGCTAATTTAATTGCAGTACAGTGACTTGTTAGGTAGTTCCGAGATCAACATTTTAAAAAATGATCAAATATATTGCTTGTAATATTTGCGTTATATGCATTTATCCGAAGTCTAGTCATCACTCAGTACCGTATTAGACATCGTGCGTAACGGAAAGTTTACTTGAACATTGTATCATAATTAATTCAACCAGCGCAGTTATATTTTCGAAGAGCTAATAATGACCGATAGGAATGAAAAAGCAACAACGTCTGGGCGCAGTACGAAGACTATAAATGTAATAAAAAGACTGAATTTGAAAATTAAACTAGACGTTTTGAAGCGAATCGATTCCGGTCAACGACAAGCGGATGTGCGCCATAATTTAGGACTTGCAATTTTAACTGTAAGAACAATTATAAAAAAATACAGAATTTATTTTAGCAGCGGGAAAGATAGCTGTTCCACTGCAAGCAACTAGGACGGCTATTAGGATTGAAATGGAAGGACTTTAATTTTATAGATGATAATATTCCAATGCAGAATTCAGTTAAGTTAAATATTAAAAAAAAAAAAAAAAAAAAAAAGAGAGAGAAAGAAAGAGATTAGCCAATATGATGATCTGAAGAAAACTCGCCTAAAAAAAAAAAAAAAAAAATGTGGAACCATTTAAAACTGGTAAGGGTTGAT
Organism: Mastigoproctus giganteus; assembly: GCF_048544385.1. Taxonomy (NCBI): domain Eukaryota; kingdom Metazoa; phylum Arthropoda; class Arachnida; order Uropygi; family Thelyphonidae; genus Mastigoproctus; species Mastigoproctus giganteus. The sequence goes on along the minus strand of NC_143579.1, from coordinate 141,874,658 downwards.
AGAATAGATTTAAAATTCAGGGAAAAGCCGCTAGTGCAGATCAAGGAGCCGAAACTTTCAAAAAAGAACATGTTAAAATTATTGAAGAGGGGTATTATGTGTTATACTTCTCAACAAGTTTTTAACATAGATGAAGCAGGACTTTTGTGGAAACGAATGCCTAAAAGAAGTTTCATCTTGAAAGAAGAAAAAACAAGTTTCAAAGGGGCGAAGGATCAGTTAACTTTATTGTTGGGTGGTAACGCTGCAGGCCATTTAAAATTAATACCCCTTTTAGTTTATTTGGAAGAGGGCCAAAGTTCAACTCAAAATCCACATATTTTTCATGATTAAATTCATCCATTAAATTAAATCAATTAAATTCATGATTTTAATTGGAATTTTAAGTTTAATTTTGATACGTAAGTAGTTACCACATAATTATATACGTATGTAATGCAGAATATTTTATGTGTACAAATATTTGAATATTACATATTTTGACCGACATTTGTGCATCTTTTCATTACCGTTTATTATTGATTAGGAAATATCCTATGGCACCGACCGCAGCTCACAAATACATATGTTACCTTATGGCAAAGCGGCGCTCACTTAGCACGCGTTCACTTAGCGCTCTGTTTTTCCGGAACGAATGATCAGCGTTAAGCGGGGGTCACCTGTACTAGAATCTGAAAATACTGAAACAAAATCGTTACATTTTTAAAATATCACCCTCGCATGGGTTATAAACAAAATTCAATTTACCATTTACAGAAAAGCCACCAACACTGGAATTCTTCTTCATTACAATAGCTACCACACTTATAAAAGATCCATTATCCTAAACCAATTTCTCAATGCCTACATATACTCAACATCTGAATCAGCCCTAAACACAAATACAAACACTAAAAAACAAATTTGAAAATAGAAGGCCCCCCCCCCCTTTATTATAAACGAAATAAGGTTACAAGCAAAAAATAGATTGCATAATACCACCTTCAGTTATCAACAATAATAGCTTTAAAAAATATTTTATTGGTTTACCGTATATTGAACAATGGTTCAAACAACTAAATTGTATTTTCAAAGACACAATTCAAAATCATAGCCAAATCCACCATGAAACTACATGCTGCACTTAAAAACCATGAAATCCAGTCCTCTTCCACATTCCAATTAAATGATTTAGTCTACAATGTATCTTGCAAGGATTGCAACTCCTCATGCTAAGGATCTACTCGCGATACACTCAATACGAGAAAGAAAGAACATTCAATGTCCGTTCTTTCATCCTGCTCCTCAGCTTCGGAACTTGAATTCCATGCTATCAGTGAAGGCCACATCTTTCTATTCAATGAAGCAAAAATTCTCAGCATTCAACATTAATAGATTACACTAAATCATTAATTTCGGAGACACTTGGAATTAAATTATATCAAAATTCAGTCATGTACCCCTACCATCTCAGATTCATGGTCCTTCACGCACATGCGTGCAACTAATCTCCCCTTGGTTTCACTTTCCTGTGATCATGACCCTAGTCAGAAAGCCTCGTCTGATTCAGGAAAGTAACAAAATTCTTTAGTTTATTAATGTTTCAGAGGATTCTCAATGTTTTTTATGTTTTAATATTTGGTTTCAAAGTGTTACAAGTATGGATTCATTATTTAATTGGTTTAAAAGCATTTAAATTTTTTAATGTACAGACGTATTGTATTCTCTTGCTCAAAGATTAGGGTTGGTGATTCGATGTATTTTGGGGTTTGGTTTGGGGTCTGCAGGCCTCCGATTCTGTGGTGCATTGGATCATTGATTTTGCCTACAAGGGTGTGGAATACATGTAAACTATTTGTGTAGTTGATTCAACATTGGAGAGTGTCAGCACTAAAGTGTTCTACAAGACATCATAGAGGTAATTCCTTCTTTTCTTAAATAATTGCACGATAAGATAAAACATATACAAAGTTTTTGAGTTTAATTAAGTGAATTCGTCAAATTTACTAAATTAACAACAAATTTTGTGAACATGTTACTCGTTCTGAAAAATTTCAGAGTTATAAACATTTAAAGTTACATGTTTTTGAAAAAGGAGGTAAATTAAGTCTTCACTGTTTGCTTTGAATAAACATGCAAAGTTTTGAAAATTTCAGCAGTAGATGTGAAGTGGTGAGTTTCTGAGGCACTGTGAAAAGAATTTAGCTATTGGATCTTGTAGGGTTAAGCAGTTGATGCAGTTTGTATTCTTGATAAGAACCAGGTCAAGGATATTAGAGAACACTTGTACTACCTCTGACTGGAATAAATAGCAATCATTCAGATTGTTCAAAGAACTGTTTCCACTTGAAGTATTACTAGTCCATGATTTCTAATGCATAAATGGTAAGTTGAAATGGCTCATAATGGGAATTTTCCCATTCAAACTTTTTAAAGATGTTATTTTTCATTCTCAGAATTATTTGTTTATAACATGCCCACTTTCATCTTCCTTTTGCTATAAATCATCTCACACAGTCATCTCTATTTGTGCAACCACCTCAACTTTATTTGACTCTGGGTACACACTGATTTTAGAGAAATATATATAAGAATCATTACTGTCTCATCCTCTCATTCTTCCTTTTCTTTCCTAATAGAGCTAGGTTCCACATAATGAAATTTATTGCCTGTTTTTGGATGATGCTGTGTCTCTATTGGTCTTATATTAGCATTTGGTAACCTAATCAAAAACCCAAATTCATGTCAATTTATTTACAATTAAAATATTCCTGTCATTAATATATATATACAAATTAACTTGTTTTATGACATTTTACGTCTGTGAGGCATACTTGTGCTTTTCTTTAGTGATGCTTTAGATTAGTATCACTAAGGTCTAGTGCTCAGAGCCTAGATTCCAGGCTGCCACCATAGGAATCCAGTGTGCTTGCCGTGCATTGTGATTCGTAGAAACTTTGAAAGGGAGGCCTTATGTTTGAAGGCTCTGCTTCATCACACCATTTTGGGCCCTGCTTCTACAGGGTGGTTGGTTCTGGGATGGCATGCATAAGATTAATTGGCTATTGGGTTTTGATTGTGAGCATCGTGAATGCGAGTGACACTTGTCTACTCTGATGGTCCAAGGGACAAGATTCAGGCTGGCAGCAGTGTGGGAATTCTTCTCTCAAGTACAATTATTGCTTTTAGGGTTATGGCCATTCTCTTGGGCTCTGTGTTGGGTGAGAAGTCCAGGTGCTGAACCAAAATTTGGTCCTTAGGCTGCCACAGACATTCCCTCAGGTATGCCAGGCTTAGGTTTGCTGTCTTAAATGTTGAGGGAACTGACATTTGGGTGGCACTTAAGTCAAGTGGACCTAATTTTGGTGATGTCTGATCTGTAATGGCCAGATCATCTCCTTGCACCTTAAGGATGGTGCGACTGTTAGTAACACTGGTTATAACCCCCATATGCAAATCCTGAAATAAGCACCTAGCATACTGGAGGTGACCACCTTGGTGCAAACGAATGTAAACAGGAGTCTATGGTGCCCAAACCACACGGAGGAATGCCACCCCCTCTTATGTTTCTTGGCAGTACTAGGTGGTAGATGACTCTCATCAGCTGGTGCAATACCACCACTTTGCTTATTGGAAGCTTGAAGTGGTGGAACCCATGTGTAGATTCCAGTGCAAAGCTCCAGGAGTCACCCATCTCTTCCATCATGCAGTATGATTGATGTCTTATGACGTTATGATGGATGTCATGGCAAGATCTAATGTTCTTTATATTTCAAGGGTACACTCTAAAACGGTGTATGCACACTGGCTGCTAGATATTCCACTAGGAAAAACCTATTGGTAACTCTCTAGGAGGCTTCCGGATCTGCTAGTGTATAATATTCTTCGCCTATTCTGCCAGATAGTGACTGGAGGGTGTCCAAGTCAATATATATATATGGTCTCAGTTCCAATCTCAATGATGTCCGTTTCCACTTTCAGTCTGCCAAACCCCATGTATACTTTTTCTGACAGAATCCGTGTTATAGTTTGATTCAACTACTGATCATAACAGTTGTCTGAATTATTCACAGTGCGATTCTTTTCAATTCAAAGGTGGTACTAGTGCTAATTTCCATTCTGATATTCCTTACTAATTTAAATTTTCTCTTTTTGATCTTCTCTAGCATATTCTATCAAATTCAGCTGTTGCCTCTATTGTTCTCCCAACTCCGCTTGGAAATCTTTTGACTTTCTCTAGTCCTAATTTTCTAATAGTGAGGTAAATTTTATTGGCAATTTTAATGTTCACAACTGCAGCTGGTTTCTGTTTTCTAGTCTCACGCACTCAGCTTGTCAAGGTACTGAGACTTTTGCAATTACTGTTGACCTTGCACTGATTGTTCATTTACATACCAGGCGCCTCTCCGTAGCCAGGTGGGAAGGAGCAGCAGTGCATAGCACACGCTTCTTGATTAGACCGGGGTTCGAGCCCGTCGCCACCAAATATGGAGGATGCGGAAAGGTCAGGAAATGACCACCGCATATCCCGGAGCAATATGGCCTTAGTTGCTAATGCTCCTAAAAACCAAACAACAACAAACAAATCATTTACATACCAGAATATCTGACTCCTAACCACGCAGCTTACATGCTTGATTTTTTTTCTCACACAATTCTAAGTGCACAGTCGAGGTGAGTGGTCCTCTAGGTAGCTCAGATCACAACTTGTCAATGGTCTCTTCTTCAATGGAGCCCTTTTCTTGTGACCATTCTCAACTTTGTGTTGTACAAGAATACAAAATGGAATAATCTGGGAGATTTCTTTTGTTCTTTTCCTTTGTCAGATTACTGTTTCACATCTGATGTTAATGTTTGCCTAAATTGTGTCAGTGAAATTATTATTGTAGAGATGAAAGCCTTTATTCCACATTCAACCGTAAAGTCTCATCCTCTATTTAAACCTTTGTTTTCCAATAAATGTGCTAAGGCTATTCAAGATAAGAATGTTGCATATTGGCATCAGCTTGTATCTAAATCTCCAGGTTAATTTTCTGCCTACACCAAAGCTCGCAAAAAATTGTGAAGCAGTTATTAATCAGTCCAATCTAGATTTCTAACAGGCTAAGAATAGAAAACTTGCTTCTTGTAAAACTTGCTTCTTTTCCTCTCTATGTTAATGACCTTCCATTGATTAGAAATCCTACCAATAGTTTTTGCTGATGGTAGCACATTGCATGAAACTTTGCTCTGCACAAACAGCTTCAACTTCTCAAATATACAGCTGGGGGCAAATATATCTTAGTTGATTTCAATTCTTCGAAAACTTGGTCCAGTCTTGTATCTTGCAAAGAGTATTGTTTTGCTCATATACTCATGCTTAATCACACTACACTTTCTAGACAAGATCACAACTCTGTCCGGAATTACTTTGACTTAATTTCTCTCTTGGCATAAAAAAAAAAAACTGAGTTTTCTCTTTCACTCTTGGCATTAATTTTCTTTCCAACAGCTGTTCACACTTTATAAATCACAAATCCACCATACAATGGAATCTTGTTCTTATATCTGGGGCGATGCCCCCAAAACCTCTCCAGCTTCTACATTCCATTCAAAAGAGGGTGGTTAGGTTAATTTATTTCCCCTGTCTAATGAAGTCTCTTCACCATCTGTCTCATAGACATTCTGTTTCTAGGGCATGCCTTTTCTGTAGATACTTCCATGGGCACTGTTCTTCTGATTGTCTTCTATAATTCCTGCTATCTCTTCATGTGCTTCCACCATTCAACATCCTGTTATTGTCCAACTTCAAACTCGTGGAACTAACTTTTCTTCTTCCTTATTCAATCATTCAACTTCCGTTTTCTGGAACAACCTTCCTTCATAAGTATTTTCTGAAAATTACAATCTACAGAAATTTAAGTCTAATGTCAACAAGTGTCTCCTTTCATCTTCTCAACTTTCAGCCCATGCACAGTACTAAGTACTATAGGTTCTAATGTTTCTCATGTTTGGGGTTTCATAAAAAAAAATAGGACCAGGGTATGTCTGCCAGGGGCAAAAGTTGATGACGTTGTAGAGCGGATATCATCTTTTAAGGGCACAAAAGGTGATATAGTTGTACACGTTGGCACTAATGACATTAAGAGTAGGAGACCGGCGGAATTACTTGACAAGTACAGGTCACTGATGAAAAAAAGCCGTGAATTAGGGTTGAAATTGAAAGTGTCTGCAATTCTGCCCAGACACGATAGGAGGGAGTATATGATGAGAGCCCTGTCAATCAATTCGGCCCTGGAAAGATTGTGCAGGGCTCAAGGGGTAGAATTTTTTTCAGCCTGGTCTGTACTTGTTAACAGGAGAGACTGCTTCTACAGGGATGGGATACACTTAAATAGAAAGGGTGCAAGAATGTTTGCTGATGCTATCGAGGCAATGTTAGGTGGGTCGGAAAACTGCTAGATTGGGGGGATACAAGGACTAATAGATTAACAGTAGCCACTGGCAGAGGTGAAAGTGATTCTTGCACTGCTTCTATTGGAATGAGCCGCAGCCTGGAAAATAAGATGCAGGATATTTCAGAGACTGCTGGGAATCATTGGGGTACAAGTAAACACATGGGTTGTGTTAGGGTAGCTAAGAAAAAGAACAGGTGCATGTATACTTGTGTGTACACCAATGCTAGGAGTTTAGTAAATAAATTTGATGAATTTGAGGTATTGCTCAAAACATCAAAGGCAGATATTGTGGGGATTTCAGAGACGTGGTGTCACACAGATATAAGAAATGCAGAACTGGAATTTGGGGAGTACAATGTGTACAGAAAGGATAGACAGGATAGGAAGGGAGGAGGGGTTATGCTATTAATTAAGAAACACATAAAATCCAAGGAAGTGAAGCCAGTCGACATCGCTGGACAGTGCAGTGTCGAGTCAGTTTGGTGTGACATAAGCATTGGGAGATCAAAATTGAGAGTAGGAGTGTGCTATAGGCCTAATGACTCTGATGAGTATAATAAGAAACTGATCGGAGAAATAGAGTGGGCCAGTAAATCAGAGAGTCTTATAATGGGGGATTTTAATTTCCCAGATATTGACTGGAATTTGGGGGCTGGTCACTCACACAGTAGCAAGGCTTTTGTGGATTTATTGGATGATTGTTTTCTACATCAGCATGTTCGGGAGGCAACTAGAGGGAGTAATACTCTTGATTTGATTATCAGTAGTGATTCTTCATGCATTAAGAATCTGCAGATAAATGAACCACTTGGTGGCAGTGATCACAGTGTGCTGAAGTGGGAGTTACTCAAAGAGGTAACTACCATTAGGGGTAAAGGGAAGGGGTATTGCTTTCGTAAAGGTGACTACAATGGACTGAGACAGTATTTAAATTCTATACAGTGGGATCAACTGATGATATTGCCAACAGCAAATTCAAAATGGGAAGCATTCAAAGAACATATCGTGGAAGCTACTAGGCTTTACATACCAACTAAGAAATATTGTTCAAGGTTTAGGCCTAAATGGTTGTCAGATGAACTAATGAGGCATATGGCAGAGAAGAAAAATGCATGGGATACATACAAATTAACACGTGACACGGATGCCTATGATAGATACAAGTTGATCTGTAACCAAGTTACAAAGGAGGTTAGGCAGGCGAAGGCAGATTACGAGAGATCCTTGGCAAGGGATGCGAAGAAAAACAGCAAAGAGTTCTTTACTTATGTAAACTCTAGAAGGAAGGGGATGAATCAGATTGGTCCACTTGAGATCGATGGGTCAACTGTTGATGACCCTGCTCGGGTAGCTAACAAACTAAATGAATATTTTGCATCGACATTCACACATGAGGAGTTATTCAGCGAGGGGAATGCCAGAGGTGTATTCAACTCTAGTAGTAAGCTAGAGAATCTTGTAATAACTGAGAGCAAAGTGGAGGAGAAATTGTTGAAGATAAACACAAGAAAGGCACCTGGGATGGATGGGATCTATCCAGTTATATTAAAGGAGGCAGCAAAGGAGGTAAGCAAACCCTTAGCCATAATTATGAGAGCTTCCTTGGACTCAGGGGAGGTACCCATTGACTGGAGATGTGCAAATGTGACCCCAATTCACAAAGGGGGATCAAAGGCTGACACAAGTAATTGTAGACCTGTGAGTTTAACTTCTGTTCCCGGAAAATTAATGGAGGCACTGGTGAAAGAAGCACTGCAGGATCATCTAGACAAGACTTCAGTTATAGCTAGGACACAGCATGGTTTTGTTAAGGGGAAGTCTTGCCTGACCAATTTGATTGGATACTATGATGCAGTCACAAAAGAACTGGATGCAGGGAATAACTTTGATATTATATACTTGGATCTTAGAAAGGCTTTTGATACTGTTGCACATGGAAGACTGCTGCACAAATTGGAGCAGTGTGGCATTGGAGGCAAGTTGCTGCTATGGATAAAGGGGTGGTTGAGGGGGAGAAGACAGAGTGGTAATCAATGGACACTGCTCATCGTGGACTAATGTTATTAGTGGAGTCCCTCAGGGTTCAGTATTGGGGCCTTTATTGTTTTCTGTATTTATAAATGATATTGATGATGGTATATCAGGCTTAATGTCCAAGTTTGCAGACGATACGAAGGTTGGCAGGGTTGTCAAGGACACTACTGACACTATGCTGCTGCAACAGGATTTGGAAAGGTTGAGCAGATGGGCTTCGAGGTGGCAAATGAAGTTTAACATTGACAAATGTAAAGTACTACATATGGGAAACAGCAACCCCAGAGCAACGTATCAACTCTGTGGTACTACACTGACAGTGGTAGAGAATGAAAGGGACCTGGGGGTGGTGGTGCAGGCAGATATGAAGTTCTCTGAGCAGTGCAGACGAGCTGCAAGAGTAGCTCATGGTGTATTGTCAATGATATATAGGAATTTTTCTAGCAGGGATAAGGAGGTGATTATTCCCTTGTATAAGGCAATGGTCAGGCCACACCTAGAGTACTGTATACAGGCCTGGAGGCCTCATTTCAGGAAGGATGTAGAGCTGCTGGAACGAGTACAGAGAAGGGCAACTAGATTGGTGAATGGGACAAAGGGGTTCTCTTACGAAGAAAGGCTTAAGTTTTGCAAATTACAGTGTCTGGAAACTAGGCACCAGCGGGGTGATCTGATAGAGGTGTACAAAGCCTTGAATGGTTTGAGCATGCTCAATGCTGATGGGATTCTTCCTCTAGCTCAGAAAAATCACCTGAGAGGGCATAAATTCAAATTGAGGAAAGACAGATGTAGGATAGATGTGCGGAAATTTGCCTTTAGCCAGCGGGTGGTTGGTGGGTGGAACAGACTTCCATCCCTTGTCGTGGAAGTTGATAGCCTAAATAAGTTTAAGGCTCAGCTGGACAGGTATTTCGAACGAACAGAGGGGTGAAGTGGAAGTGGTTATTTTTATTTATTTATGTTACTTTTTTTTTTTTTTTTTTTGGCTGATGCTGCATAAGCTTGCTTTCTTGCATCAAATGCCTCTACTAATGCTAATGCTAATGCTAATGCTAATCACAGCTAATGGAGAAAGCAAATGAATATAAAATATATATATCTATCTATATATATATATATATACATACATACAGGGTGATTCACTACCAGTGCGACAAACCTGCAGGAGGTGTAGGGGGCACAAAGACGAATTGGGATCACATAGCATTGCAGGGTCCGAAATGCCTTCGTCATGCGGTAGAGGATGTTGAACGGGAGGTGGGGTGAACAGTGATCCCGCTGGAAGTCAGCATTTGCGAAATGGTTCCCGAGGCAGTAGAATGGATGAGTGTTAAAACATTGAACTGGCCGACATGCACCTCGCGTATGGAGCTGCGGACTGTAATGGGTGCGCCGCTCTGCTCTTGTACCAGCAACGTTTCCTGCACAGGCGTGCTCCTCATCATACGATTTTTGCACTGTTGCACAGAAGGTTACGCGAGACTGGTTGTTTCATGAGAAGTACCATGAATCGAGAGCGAACGACGAGGAGGCCAGATAATTAGGAGAATGTCCTACGTCTTGCAGAAGGCAATCCGAGTACGAGTACTCGAGCGATAGGCCAACGATTGGGTATTTTCCGATCCACTGTATGGAGGATACTGTCAACAAACTAAATGAGTTCATACCATCTGCATCGTGTCCAATCACTGGAGCCTGCATATTATCCACTCCAGAGGACTTTTGCTACTTGGTTTCTTCAACAGAAATGGTTAGCAAATGCTGACTTCCAGCGCGATCACTGTTCACGCGCCCTCCCTTCAACGTCCTCTACCGCATGACGAAGGCATTTCGGACCCTGCAATGCTATGTGATTCCGATTTGTCTTTGTGCCCCCTACACCTCCTGCAAGTTTGTCACACTGGTAGTGAATCACCCTGTATATATATGTATATATATATATGTATATATATATGTATATATATATGTATATATATATGTATATATATATATGTATATATATATATGTGTATATATATATGTATAATATATATTATGTAGTAAGTGTGAAGAAAAAGATTTTTGTTGAAACCTATTGAATTTACAGTATAAACCAGAAGTAAACTCTACTAAATGTTTAAGGAATGTAGCGATATGTGGTAGGATGAAGGGGCCATGTAAGATATGAAAAAGAAAGAGACAGATAGTTGGCAAGAAATTAAAAATAAGAAATGAAACGGCAACCAAAATAAGATTACATTGCAGTGTTTTTCACAATTTCAGTGTCTTCATCAGAGGCCATCCACCGAAATTATGAGAAAGATGGCAGTGTTCTTGCTTCTGTTTCCGACGTGTGCTGTAGACACGTGTTAAGAATGAAATTGGAAAATTTGAAATTTTGTGGCAAGAATAAGGTCTAATAAATTGTGCCAATAAATGGAATTATATTACGTAACACATACAGATCATGAATCTTTTCTTCTTTTTCTTTATTTTCCTCACACCATTTTTTAATGCTAGGAACTGCTAGGGTACATACACACAAATATTCTGGCATGCCACCATCCTGGTCATTTTGTCAGTTTCAGTCTTACAAAGTAATGATAAGTTCCTTTCTTCTTGCCTATTCCAATATCATTAGCTTAGTTTTTTCAATTCTTTTTACTTGCTTCTGTAACGTCATCCATGATCTGTATGCCCTGTGTAATATAATTACATTTATTGGTGCAATTTATTAGACCTTATTCTTGTGGCAAAATTTAAAAATTTCACATTTCGTTCTTAACATGTGTCTAAAGAACACGTGTACTCTCAATGCATCCTCGCATACAGAACATGTCGGAAACAGAAACAAGAACATTGCCATCTTTCTCATAATTTCGGTGGATAGCCTCTGATGAAGACACTGAAATTGTGAAAAACACTGCAATGTAATCTTATTTTGGTCGCCTTTTCATTAATTATTTTTAATTTTTTTCCAACTATCTGTCTCTCTCTTTTTCATATCTTACCTGGTCACCTCATCCTACCATATATTGCTACATTCCTTATCTATTTAGTCGAGTTCACTTCTGGTGTATATCGTAGATTCAATAGGTTCAAACAAAAATCTTCACTCTTTCTACACGCGCGCAAGCACACACACACACCTGTTGTTTCATGGAAGTTCGTTATCCACATTTTTGAAGTGCGTTATCCAAATTTTTGAAGTGCGTTATCCACATTTTTCAGTAAATTTTCCTTATCTCTGTTTACATGGTCACAGTACCATGATATCTGAATGACACTGAAATTTTGGACAGTTACAAAAAAAAAGAGAAAAATATCAAATTTAAGAACTAGTGACAATACCAATGATGAGAGAAGGAAAACGAGGACAATGAAGGTATTAAACATTCTAAACATGAATTGTTGGCATTTGGTGAAACTAAAGTTATAAAATTACAGTTAAATGAAAGAGATACAATTCGTGGATTTCGGTAATACCTAATTGAAAAGTTGGTTTTGAAAGGATTGAAGCATTTGATGGACGCTCTGAGTACGATACCAATTTCATTGAGTGAATGTGAACGAGGATCTTCACAAATGAATCTGTTCGTCAGCCCAATCAGAGCTTCTTTGATGACAATATGTTTCTTCACTACTGTTTCTTAAAATTGTAGGCTCACTGCTGACCCGCTTTGATCCAGCAAAATATGTCGATTCGTGGCTGCTTCAGAAACGTCATTCAGCAACCGACACACAAAGAAGAAGAAAAGAAGTTGGCATAGAGAACTTAATAAAAAAATTTGGAATATTTTATAAAAACTTTATTATGAAATTATTTTTACTTATTTATTTTTACTTATTATTTTTAGGGTCCGTAGTCTAACGAAAAACCCTTGTGTCACTCGGTTGTCTGTCTGTCTGTCCATCCATCTATCTGTCACAGCATTGTATCTCTGGAACCACTCAACCTATTAACTTGAAATTTTGCATGCGTTTGTACATCATGTGGGCCAACATAACATCATATTGATCGTTGTTAACAAAAATTTCTCTGAGAAATTACGGTAAAATGTGTGGGGCATGAAATGTCGACAACCTATAGCTTATTATACACCGTTAGAAAGAGCTCATTTAGTAGGTTTAAAATAAAATTTTTAAATATATTTTTTAAATTAAAAATGGCGGCACCAGACAGAGAAATTTCAGTAATTTTCTTTCCCCCCCCCCCTCTATTTCCATTGCTAATGGAGCTAAAAATTAAAAAATCACATTAGCTATGCGTTATTCAATGCTTATCAAGGGTTGAATTCCGATTGAAATCTATCATTTACTTTTTGTGTTAAAATTAAAAGAAAAAACAATTTTTATTGCACTTCGATTATTTGTACTAAGTAACTCTCCTTTTGGTGGCAAAAAGATTGCTAAATAGTTAGTTAATAATTCTATATAGTTCATTTATAAATATTGTGATGAGAAGTATTTTTTAACAGTTTTCATAACTGGAGTTGTCCCGGCAAGGAGGTACCCAAAGAGCCAGTGTTGAGGTGGCAGTAGTGGGGAGGCACCTGTGCGGAGTCTTGCATGGCCCTCACCTGCCAGTTGTTTTTCCCCAAGTTTAATCGCTTCTCCAGAAAGAAGTCGGAGTCGCTTCTACCACCCTTGTCATTCACAACAACTGGAAAGACTCAAATAGACAACGTTTTCGTTAGTTCCTGAGTTTCAGGCCAAGATGCGGTACTAGAAACTTTTTTCAGTTGCCATAAAGCTCTCTATTTGAGATACTTCACTAACGGCCATTTGTGACTACGGACCCTTCATCCTGAGTGCCCGGCACTCAGTAGTTGACCGATTTATTTACTTATTTTTTATATACTTGAACTGTGCTAATATACTAAATTTGCTGTTCTTATTCCAAAAACATTACTACTAAAGTAACAATTCCAAAAACATTACTACTAAAGTTCAGGGGGAAAAAAAATTAGAGTACTTTTCATATCCTTTTAATTATTTCAATTTTTCCTGATAGCAAAGAATGAGTACCGGCACCTATTTTTTTTTCAAAAAAAGCACTGTGTATATATGTATATATACCCAGGCAGCCCTCGATTTACGTCGTGGTTTAGGTTCCTGTGGGGACAGGCACTGTCCCCACAGGAACCCTTTATATCCATTTATATCCATTTATGGAACCCTTTATATCCATTATATTGGAAATAAAGACTATTGACTCCATTAGTCAATTGGAAATCACAGGGTTAGGTTCCGGGCACCATAAATTTTATCTATCACTTTGCATCAATTGTTTTATTTCATTAGCATTCTTCATCATCATCATCATCAGCCATTTTCAATCCACTGCAGGATGAAGGCCTCTCCAGCAACTTTCCAGTTCCTTCTGTTTTGAGCACTGGCCATCCATTTACTACTCAAAAACTCATGAATTTCATCTATCCATCTCCGCCTTTGTCTTCCAGGTTTTCTTCTAGCCCCTCTTGGGTACCATTCTGTTATTTTCTTAGTCCATCTGTCATCATGTCTTCGAGCTATGTGTCCTGCCCAAGACCATTTTAGTTCTTTAGTTTTGATAAGAATGTCCTTTACTTGAGTTTGCTGCCTAATCCATGTGTTTCTCTTCTTATCTAACAGTCTGATTCCCAATATAATTCGCTCCATTCTTCGCTGTGTAGTTCTTAGCTTCTCTTCCATTCTTTTGGTGAGTGCCCAAGTTTCACTTCCATAAGTCATGGTGGGGAGTATACATTGATTCATTATTTTACGTTTCAGACAAACTGGGATATTGCTCTTCAGTATGTGGCTATATTTCCTGAATGCTATCCATCCAAAATGTATTCTTCTCTTGACTTCCAGCCATTTATCATTATTACAGCTAATAACTTGTCCCAGATAAGTATATGACTCCACCTTTTCAATTACTGCTCCTTCAATCATTATTTCCCTTTCCGTGGCATACTTGTTCATCATTACTTTTGTTTTAGCCATATTCATCTTTAGTCCAAAATCCTTACTAACTGTGCATATCTGATTAAGATTTTCCTCTAATTCTTTGGGATCGTGGCTTATGACCACAATGTCATCTGCAAATCGTAAATGGTTTAGGTACTCTCCGTTCACATTGACTCCTTTCTGCGACCAGTCTAATCTTCTGAAAGCTTCCTCAAGGGCAGCAGTAAACAGCTTCGGAGATATTGTGTCTCCTTGTCGAACTCCTTTCTCGATTTTAAATTTGCTACTGTCTTTGTCTAGTCTAATAAAGGATGTAGCACTCTCATATATTTTATTCAAAATCATAATATATGGAGTATCTATGCCTTGTCTTTCCAGTGCCCGAAACATTGCCTTATGCTGTATGGAGTCAAATGCCTTTTCATAATCCACAAATGCCAGGCATAATGGTGTTTTATATTCATTTGCTTTTTCCATTAGCTGTGATATTATGTGAAGGTGATCCGTAGTTGAGAATCCTGTCCTAAAGCCAGCTTGCTCTTTCGGTTGATTCTCATCAAGTATTCTTTCTAATCTGTTAGTAATGTGAACCCTTGTGAACAACTTGTAGATGTGGGATAGCAAGCTAATTGGTCTATAATTTCCAATTTCTGATTTATCTTCTTTCTTATGCAGCAAATCTATGATTGCATTATTCCACTGCTTAGGCATCATACCTTTTCTAATGCACTTTGTGAAGAGCCTTGCCAGTTTTTGTGTTATGTCTCTTCCTCCCAATTTTAACAACTCTACAGTAACTTCATCTTCCCCCGGGGCTTTCCGATTCTTCATTTTCTTCAATGCATGTTCTACCTCATCAGGAAGAATATCGGGTATGTCGTATGTGTTGCTACTTGGCAATCCATCTTCCCCACTGCTGGTATCATTCCCTCGCTCCTTGTATAATTCTCTATAGTAGTCTTCTGCTATTTGAATTATGCGTTCTCTGCTGTTTATAAGTACACCATCGCTATTCTTCAGTTTCAGTATCATTTGTCTTTCTGTATTACTGCTCATGGCTGCTGATTTAAATCCTTTGTTTTCCCTTAATGCTTGTTCTACTTTTCTTGCGTTAAATCTTCTTATGTCCTCTCTGAGTCTCTTTCTAATGGCTTTGCATAACTCAGTATACTCAATTTTCTCCCTGTCAGTGTTTTTCTTGCTCTTCATTTGTCGTCTTTGGTTCATCATGACAAGTGTTTCTTGACTAATTTTTTCTTCTTTGGATTTCTGTTTCCCTATAGGTTTCTTGGGCTTTATCACTTTCAGAAAGTTGTAATATTCCTCGTCGATATCTTGGTCCTGAGCAGTCTGCAGAAGCTCAAACTTGTTCTTAAGTTCCAGTACATACTGCTTTTTCTCCTCCTCTGTTATTTCAAAGACCTTTGTATTATTTACTCGAGTCAGTTTTTTCCTTTCCTTTCCTACATCTATATCAAGTGTACATCTTACCATTCTGTGATCACTTCCAACATTTACCTTATTCAGGACGGTAACATCATTCACAATATATCTTCTGTTAGTGAGGATGAAGTCGATTTCATTAGTTGTTAATCCATTTGGACTCTTCCATGTCCACTTTCTGTTCACCCTTTTCTTGAAAAAAGTGTTCATTACTGACAGTCCTTGAGATTCTGCAAATTCCACAAGTCTTTCACCTCTTTTATTTCTTTCACCAATTCCAAAATTTCCTATAGTTCCTCTTTCTGCACTGTTTTGCCTTTTTCCAACCTTAGCATTGAAGTCCCCCATAATAATAGTGTAGTGGGTTTTCTGCTCATCTAGAAGACTCTCAATTTCAGTGTACATTTCTTCAACCTCTTCATCATCATGGCTCGATGTTGGTGCATAAATCATTATAATCTTTAGCTTGTACCTCTTAGAAATCTTGAGTATTAGTCTTGACACCCTTGGTGATGTACTTTTGAATTCCAAAATGTTGTTTTTTAAATCTTTATGGACAAGAAACCCAACTCCACCTTCACTCCTTTCACTGTTTCCATTGGTGTACAGCAGATTTCCACTTGATAGACTTTAAGTGACTCATTTCTTCTTCTTGTTTCAGCCAAACCGATGATATTCCAATTCACATTTTCTAATTCCTTTTCCAGCTCTAATATCCTGTCTTCACCGATGAGTGATCGTACGTTATAACAGGCCAAGTTCAATTTCCGTGCATGGCAGCCTGGTCATACCCAGAGATTCTTAGCACCTTCTGCTTCCACTCTGATCCTCTCGCTGCCGTAAGAGGGAGAGTGAAAGCTGCTGGGGACTGAGGGCCAATTGTATTGTTGTGCTCTCATTGCTGGAGGGTTTGGTCTTTTCCTCTTCACGCTGACCAGGCGTCTTGAAGAGAACCACTCTACACGTTCGTTGCCACCTAAGTGACGTAACAGAGCTTACCATCGAGAAGGTGTGCATGAGTGGATTTTAGGGAGGCAGGCCAACCGGACTTCTCCTAAATCTTCTGTAATAGAGAGATATTGGATCCATCAGTGTTTTAGGCTGAGTGTCTGATAACACACAGGATACCTGTTCCCCTCTAAGCCCCAGCATTCTTCATAGTTGTAGTAAAAAATAATAAATTTTCTGTTTATACTCCGGGACGACCAAACGGTCAGAGGAGTTCACAAGATAGACAGAATACAAGAAACAGCACCATATTCAGCAGTCACGGGCTTGAACCCCGGTCACTCAAGGCACGTGTACTTATGCAACCGCGTGCCTGACCACTAGGCAATAGTCAATGCAGGCATATTCATAGCCCTACACACATTAGGGCGGCTTTCATCAGATTCTATCCTCTGAATATTGCACTAGGATTCAATTAACTACTTTTACCAGACATGGCGTGTCTTTATTCTATTAAATTAGAAACTTTATAACACAATTCATTAATAGGACAATTAATAAAAAAAGTTAGCGTAATAAATTTCCAACACATGTAAATAGCGTTAACAACAACCAACTGAATGCTTCGCCGCATGGACCTTTACTACTGCATCCGCAAGTGGTTACTTTGAGGGCGGGAATCTTTTTTGTCTCTGATACGAATGCGCTAATTGCTGATTGGCTCAGATCGCCTTAAATCACGTGAACAGTGCATGAACATAGCACTGTATGAGGCTGGTAAATTTTGTCTGATGATTTTAAACTTTCGATTTATAAAAAAAATTGCAAAAATAGAAATGGCATTGTGATTAGTGATCGACACTATTGCGAATTAGCGAAATCAGACCAACGCAAAATGAGGGCTACCTGTGTGTGTGTGTGTGTGTGTGTGTGTGTGTGTGTGTGTGTGTGTGTGTGTGTGTGTGTGTGTGTGTGTGTGTGTGTGTACACGCACGTTTCTAATTGATCGAATTTTTGATTGTTACGAATTATTGGTAGTTTTTGGCATTAGTGTTCATACAATTCTGGTCATTAATCTAGCCTTATTTAGGTCATCTTAATTCTGCATGGCCTATACATATTAGGTTTAGAAGTTTAATGCTTAATGATAAAGAATTTTCATAACATATTATTAATGAAACTTTTTATCTGTAGCAAAAGGTAATTACTAGTTATTATTAACAGTATACTTCTATTTAATTACTATTATACATTTTTACTATAATACATGTTTTTGCATCCCATCACATGGCCGTCAATCCCCTACTTCGTCGGGGGCTTTGAGTGGATTGACAGCCCTTTCGATGTAATGCAAAAACATGTATTATAGTAAAAATGTATAATAGTAATAAAATATAAGTATACTGTTAATAATAACTAGTAATTACCTTTTGCTACAGATAAAAATTTTCATCAATAATATGCCATGAAAATTCATTATCATTAAGCATTAAACTTCTAAACCTAATATGTTATAGGCCATGAGGAATTAAGATGACCTAAATAAGGCTAGATTAATGACCAGAATTGTATGAACACTATTGCCTATATGAAAAAACCACAAATAATACGTAACAATCAAAAATTTGAACAATTAGAAATGAATATATACTGGCACGTATAATGTTCAATTGGCCAATACGGCAAAAAACAATGGCATTAACGATGCACAGAAGAAAGATTAAAATACAAAAGAATACATACATCTAAACGTAATATTAATATATAAACCAACATTTTATATATATATATATATATATATATATAATCTCTTATCACCATGTTATTTATTTTGTTGGATTTTAACTAGTTCTTTCTCCTTGGATACACTTTCATGCAAATTTTGATAGATTAAAATGATTAATTTATGTATTTCTCAAAATACATAAATTACAAAAAATACATTTTTCATCAACAGACTGACGAGGCTGGTACGGGCCAGACGTGTTCAAAGCCGCTAAATGGATTTTTCTTATTTATTGATTTGAAATTATTGTTTTTCTAAAATTTGATTTAAATTTAGTAGTATAGCATTATTTTGTGATATTTCTGATTAATCTGGTGTATTTATTCTTTACTCGGCCTTGTAATTGCATAAAAGTATCGGTAAGGGTATCAAATCCACGTATTACAAGTTACAACTCAGCTGAACGAGAAGTTTTTTTAGCCAAATTTAGCCGCTTATTGAATATCTTTTACATCAAATTATTTTTTGTAAATAGCTTATAGACCTAGTAAGGATCGTTGGTTTATTCTGAATTGGGACAGCGAGATTTGAAAGTTAATTAATACTTAAGTGTCCATAGATTACCGTTCGTAACTTCCGCCTTTGTCTTTGTCATACGATCGTTATATATCGAACCTAGATAGCGTAAGTATAGTATACGTTCTAATATTTTCAGCGATCGGTAAAAACTATTAAACTTGTTCAACTTCGTTGGCATTTAAATTGCACTTTTAACTAAATACATATACCGATTTAGATTACAAACGTAACATAATTAATTAATACATAACTGATACGGAAATTATATAAAGGGAACTCGGAGATAATTAATACTTGACTGATTGATTAATACTTGACGCTAAAAATATATATCCCGTTATAGCTGTGTTGGGAGATAAGTTAGGGTTATAAACTCAAATTGAAATTTTATTTAAATTAAAAGTAATCATGACTCACACCAGAGCAGCAAAACAAAAGGCTCAAGCTAATGGAAGTGCTGTGGCTCAGAGGAGAACTGAGGGGGGCAGTTGCCTTCTGAGTCACAGCCTTCTAAAATGCACAGCTTGCATGATGTTTGTGGAGCATTCAGGTACGGGACATGATATTGCCATGGGGGATGTCTTTGTGTGTGCACGATGCAATGAGTGTATCGAAATCAGGCAACAACTCAGCGTTCTTATGGGCCTATATGAGAGCTTGAAGGACAGGGTGGATGCCCTCGAAGGAACTAAATTGACGGGCCCATCAAGCTCTCATCTGCCCACATCAACGCCAAAGCTTGCACTTGGTCATCGTGAAACACAGCGGCAACCCCCAAGGCAGAATGCGCTGGTCCCAAAGGAACTAGTAGTTGTTGGTGACTCTATTGTCAGGGAAACGGGGAACATGCTTTGTAAAAAGGATAGGTGGAACAGGACCAGGGTATGTCTGCCAGGGGCAAAGGTTGATGACATTGTAGAGCAGATATCATCTTTTAAGGGCACAAAAGGT
This sequence comes from Mastigoproctus giganteus, assembly GCF_048544385.1. NCBI lineage: Eukaryota > Metazoa > Arthropoda > Arachnida > Uropygi > Thelyphonidae > Mastigoproctus > Mastigoproctus giganteus. The sequence goes on along the minus strand of NC_143579.1, from coordinate 141,854,630 downwards.
GATATAATTGTACACGTGGGCACTAACGATATCAAGAGTAGGAGACCGGCAGAATTGCTTACAAGTACAGGTCACTGTTGAAAACAAGCCGTGAAATAGGGTTGAAATTGAAAGTGTCTGCAATTCTGCCCAGACACGATAGGAGGGAGTATATGATGAGAGCCTTGTCGATCAATTTGGCCCTGGAAACATTGTGCAAGGCTCAAGGGGTAGAATTTTTTTCAGCCTGGACTGTACTTGTTAACAGGAGGGATTGCTTCTACAGGGATGGGATACACTTAAATAGAAAGGGTGCAAGAATATTTGCTAATGCTATCGAGGCAGTGTTAGGTGGGTCGGAAAACTGCTAGCTTGGGGGGATACAAAGACAAATAGATTAACAGTAGCCACTGGCAGAGGTGAAAGAGATTCTTGCACTGCTTCTATTGGAATGAGCAGAAGCCTGAAAAACAAGATTCAGGATATTTCAGAGACTGCTGGGAGTCATTGCGGTACAAGTAAACACATGGGTTGTGTTAGGGTAGCTAAGAATAGAAATAGATGCATGTATACTTGCGTGTACACCAATGCTAGGAGTTTAGTAAATAAATTTGATGAATTTGAGGTATTGCTCAAAACATCAAAGGCAGATATTGTTGGGATATCAGAGACTTGGTGTCACACAGATATAAGGAATGCAGAACTGGAATTTGGGGAGTACAACATCTACAGAAAAGATAGACTGGATAGGAAGGGAGGAGGGGTTATGCTATTAGTTAAGAAATACATAAAATCCAAAGAAGTGAAGCCAGTGGACATCGCTGGACAGTGCAGTGTCGAGTCAGTTTGGTGTGACATAAGCATTGGGAGATCAAAATTGAGAGTAGGAGTGTGCTATAGGCCTAATGACTCTGATGAGTATAATAAGAAACTGTACAGGGAAATAGTGGGCCAGTAAATCAGAGAGTCTTATAATGGGAGATTTTAATTTCCCAGATATTGACTGGAATTTGTGGGCTAGTCACTCACACACTAGCAAGGCTTTTGTGGATTTATTGGATGATTGTTTTCTACATCAGCATGTTCAGGAGGCAACTAGAGGGAGGAATACTCTTGACTTGATTATCAGCAGTGATTCTTCATGCATTAAGAATCTGCAGATAAATGAACCACTAGGTGGCAGTGATCACAGTGTGCTGAAGTGGGATTTACTCAAAGAGGTAACTACCATTAGGGGTAAAGGGAAGGGTTATTGCTTTCGTAAAGGCGACTACGATGGACTGAGACAGTATTTAAATTCTATACAGTGGGACCAACTGATGATGTTACCAACAGTAAATGCAAAATGGGAAGCATTCAAAGAACTTATCTTGGAAGCTACTAGACTTTACATACCAACTAAGAAATATTGTTCAAGGTTTAGGCCTAAATGGATGTCAGATGAACTGATGAGGCATATGGCAGAGAAGAAACATGCATGGGAAACATACAAATTAACACATGACACAGAAGTTTGATAGATACAAGTTGATCTGTAACCAAGTTACAAAGGAGGTTAGGCAGGCGAAGGCAGATTACGAGAAATCTTTGGCAAGGGATGCAAAGAAAAACAGCAAAGAGTTCTTTACTTATGTAAACTCTAGAAGGAAGGGGATGAATCAGATTGGTCCACTTGATATCGATGGGTCAACTGTTGATGATCCTGCTCAGGTAGCTAACAAACTAAATGATTATTTTGCATCGACATTCACACATGAGGAGTTATTTAGCGAGGGGAAAGCCAGAGGTGTATTCAACTCTAGCAGTAAGCTAGAGAATCTTGTAATAACTGAGAGTAAAGTGGAGGAGAAATTGTTGAAGATAGACACAAGAAAGGCACCTGGGGAGGATGGGATCTATCCAGTTATATTAAAGGAGGCAGCAAAGGAAGTAAGGAAACCCTTAGCCATAATTATGAGAGCTTCCTTGGACTCAGGGGAGGTACCCATAGACTGGAAATGTGCAAATGTGACCCCAATTCACAAAGGAGGATCAAAAGCTGACACAAGCAATTATAGACCTGTGAGTTTAACTTCTGTTCCAGGAAAATTAATGGAGGCACTAGTTAAAGAAGCACTGCAGGATCATTTAGACAAGACTTCAGTTATAGCTCGGACACAGCATGGTTTTGTTAAGGGGAAGTCTTGCCTGACCAATTTGATTGGATACTATGATGCAGTCACAAAGGAACTGGATGCAGGGAATAACTTTGATATTATATACTTGGATCTTAGAAAGGCTTTTGATACTGTTGCACATGGAAGACTGCTGCACAAATTGGAGCAGTGTAACATTGGAGGCAAATTGCTGCTGTGGGTAAAGGGGTGGCTGAGCGGGAGAAGACAGAGAGTGGTAATCAATGGACACTGCTCGTCGTGGACTAATGTTATTAGTGGAGTCCCTCAGGGCTCAGTGTTGGGTCCATTATTGTTTTCTGTATTCATAAATGATATTGATGATGGTATATCAAGCTTAATGTCGAAGTTTGCAGACGATACAAAGGTAGGCAGGGTTGTCAAGGACACTACTGACACTATGCTGCTGCAACAGGATCTGGAAAGGTTGAGCAGATGGGCTGAGAGGTGGCTAATGAAGTTTAACATTGACAAATGTAAAGTACTGCACATGGGAAACAGCAACCCCAGAGCAACGTATCAACTCTGTGGTATTGCACTGACAGTGGTAGAGAATGAAAGGGACCTGGGGGTGGTTGTGCAGGCAGATATGAAGTTCTCTGAGCAGTGCAGACGGGCTGCAAGAGTAGCTCATGGTGTATTGTCAATGATATATAGGAATTTTTCTAGCAGGGATAAGGAGGTGATTATTCCCTTGTATAAGGCAATGGTCAGGCCACACCTAGAGTACTGTATACAGGCCTGGAGGCCTCATTTCAAGAAGGATGTAGAGCTGCTGGAACGAGTACAGAGAAGGGCAACAAGATTAGTGAATGGAACAAAGGGGTGCTCTTATGAAGAAAGGCTTAAGATTTGCAAATTACAGTGTCTGGAGACTAGGCACCAGCGAGGTGATTTGATAGAGGTGTATAAAGCATTGAATGGTTTGGGCATGCTCAATGCTGATGGGATTCTTTCTCTCGCTCAGAATAATCACCTGAGAGGGCATAAATTCAAATTGAGGAAAGACAGATGTAGGATAGACGTGCGGAAATTTGCCTTTAGCTAGCGAGTGGTTGGTTGGTGGAACAGACTTCCATCCCTTGTCGTGGAAGTTGATAGCCTAAATAAGTTTAAGGCTCAGCTGGACAGGTATTTTGAACTAACAGAGGGGTGAAGTGGGAGTGGTTTTTTTTTTTGGCTGATGTTGCATAAGCTTGCTTTCTTGCATCAAATGCCTCTACTAATGCTAATGCTAATATTTTATGATTCTTATTTAACGTAATCATATATGTTTACTTTTTAGCTTATTATAACGTAGCCCCATCATTTGGCCTATGTGTGTATGTGTTTTGCCACTGTATAATTCTTTATATATTAACAATAATGTTAAATTTTGTTTGACTGTATCACTATAAAGTCATACTATTCCAACCAAATTCCTTTTTCTTTTCCTTTTTTCAACGCTAATTATAAATTATTTCCATGCACTTGTATTCTGAATACTACTATAGAGGTCTCTATTTTCCCGCTATTCTGAATTTCTTCACAGCTTACTATTAAGTTTGCTTTGCTGCTATAAATTGCTTTCTCATGTAGATATATTGCTCATTTGGGTTAAGCCTACATACATTTATCTATGCTACTGAATTTGTGCATCTCAGTTCCCCACCTTTTTTTTTTTTCTTTTTTTTTCCCCACCTGCACATTTTCTTCACGCATTTCTTGAAATACTCCAGGTATTGCACACTTTCACTGTTCTTATCTTACTTTCAGTTTCATTTTAGATTCGCTGTCTCAGCATGTTTCGACACATTTTTCCTTTCAATACAAAAATATTTGGTATTAGCTCGCTTTTATACTAACACTTACAAATGCCAGAGCCCCTACCACAAGGTTGGGCTTCACAACCCCAACAAGCTTAGTGAAATTTAATAACATTTTCTATACTTTTTATCCTTCTACTGTCTAATAATTCTAAATTTCTTCCCATTTGTTGAACTATTAGTGTAATAAGAAGGTGAAACGAACATTCCTACTTCTGTTGCTATTTTTCGTCTTTATTTATTTAAAAATACTCCTTTTACCTTCCTCATCCTCTATTTAATGCTTCACCCTTATACCATTTATTTTTCCAAATTTATTTGTAAAATACACTGATTCCTTATCTATACAAAATTAAATCCTAAATTCCACATATTTATATTAAACATATTAATATTAACCATTTTTATCCCAACTCAATACTTATTTTTACCCAATTGAATTTTTACCGAAATAAATTATACTGTGTTGATAGTATAAATTATACTATCTTGTCCATACTGTATTAAAAAGTGCTAATTTTATTTCATTCCTTTTTTGGCCTTTCACTTTTCTTATACTACTATGGACAAGCATAGAAACGCAGTTGCTGATACATGGTCAGGTATAATCCCCTGATGAAATACCCGATCATGTATCAATATTTATTTCTGCTGACATCAGATCAAGCATTTTTGCATTACCTATATTAGACCTTTTACTAAAATTCTTTACCCCCCCATATCTGATGACAGCTACACCATTTTATTTTTATTTGCATTTTATTGTACTAATTTTACTTTACACTTCCTCCACTCTTCCCGTATATTATGGTAAATTATGGGCTGAATTGGCTTGACAATTCAGCCCATGGGACTCACATCTGGTGAGTATGGGCTTGGCACACCCAGGGTCCTGAGCTGGATATCATCATTCTTCTCTTTCTTGGTGATTCCTTTCTTTTCTCTCTCTCTCTCTCTCTCTCTCTCTCTCTCAGGGTAATAGGGATTTTTTTGTTTTTTTTTTTTGCCTGGTGCAGCATAAGCCTCAGGCTTCCTTGCACCATATGGCTAATAATAATAATAATTTACTTAATTCATAATAACCTCTAGGATATCTGATGACAGCTACACCATTTTATTTTTATTTGCATTTTATTGTACTAATTTTACTTTACACTTCCCCCACTGTTCCCGAAATTTGCCTTTAGCCAGTAGGTAGTTGATTGGTGGAACAGACTTCCATCTTTTGTTGTGAAAGTTGATAGCCTAAATAAATTTAAGGCTGTGAGCTGGTCAGGCATTTGGAACGAATGGAGGGGTGAAATGGGAAGTTTCTTTTTTTTTTTTTTGGCTGATGCTGCATAAGCTTACTTTCTTGCATCGTATTGCCAATGCAAACTTCATAATATTCTGATCTATAGATTATTCATATTTCTTGTTTGGAAAGCTGTGATTTCATTTGAAATAATATAGGAGTTTTATGTAAAATGAATTAAGACATTTTAAATTCAGTTCCAGGAAAATGTTAATCGAAATGGTAATAGGAATTTTGTTGCATATCCATGTTATTTTAGCTATTTCTTTTTAAAAAATATTTAATTATACATTAAAATTTTAATGTATAATAAATGTTTAACAGCATTACTTTTTATGACTGTTCTTATTTCCACAAATTTACTGAGGCTCTGGGGATCTTTCCAGAGCCTTAGTAAATTAGAACAAATACTGCACGACTCATCATATTAAGCTGTATGATAACCATTTACATATACAGGGTGTCTCAAGGGTATTGGTGCGGACGTTTGGGGGGGGGTGGCATCTGAAGGAGTGTGAGTTGCGTAGGGGCCCATAACCTTAAATGTCACTGGAAGTCGGTACATAGCGCTGTTCATCAGTTCGCGAGAGGGAAAATTTCTGGTTTACTCATTCAAGCAGTATTCGTTGCACAAAGAGCATGCATCGATATACGAACTGTGAGCTGGCAGCTCACAATCATATGGATTAGCAGAGGGCAATGGACGAGCTGCTCAACGAATTTATGGAGTATTCTTCCCAGACAGACATGTACCGGACCACCATTTGTTTGTGCGTTTGCATCAAAATTTGTGCGATTATGGGTCATTTAGAGTTAACAGGAGTAGTGCGGGCAGACCACCTTCGACGCGAACTCCTGCCATGGAAGAAAGTATTGAATGCTGTCCAGAATAATCCTACTATCAGCACACGTGTGCCATTGCCTCTGTCTTAGGAGTGTCTCGTTGCAGTGTACAGCATGTCTGGCATGACGATTCCTTACACCTCTTTCATCTCCAAAGGGTTCAGTTACTGCTTCCCCGGCCGACCGTGCTAGCCGAGTGGGTAAAGTACCTGCCCGGCAACCCAAAGGTCGCGGGTTCGATTCCCGCGCTTGGAGCAAAGTACTGCAAAAAACCTTGGGAAGTGCAATATGGCCACAGAAGCCGATGCGCCAACAACTACCAAATCAAAAAAAAATACTGCTTCCCCAAGATCATCCTGCATGTGTGGCTTTTGCGCAGTGGTTCCTCCAAGAAAGTGTTCAAGACTTGAATTTTCCAGCCTATGCTTTGTTCACGGATGAGGCTTATTTCACTCGGGAAGGCTTATTCAATCAGCACAGTGCTCATGTGTGCACTTATGGCAACCCACACAGTGTGCGTCCCCATGCGGCACAACATCGCTTTTCAATAAATGTGTGGGCAGGTATGGTCGGTGACTGCTTAGTCGGTCCATACCTGTTACCATCCTGCATGAACTCCGCTAAATATTGGATCTTTCTTGAACAAGTTCTACTAGGGTTACTTGACTATGTTCCAGCAAATGTGAGATACAACATTTGGTTTTAACATGATGGGGCACCTGCCCATTATGGAAGGTGTGTTTGTGACCATTTGAACAGGCGTTTTGAGCATCGATGGATTGGCCGTGGTGGACCTGTTGCCTGCCCCCACGCTCACCTGATTTATCAAGCCTTGATTTCTTTCTGTGGGGGGGGGGAGCCCTCAAGTTTATCGTGTATGAATTGCCTGTGGAGACGGAAATGGATCTCGTGGCGAGACTCGTCTACACTGCTGCTACTGTCAAAGAAACTCCAGGTGGGTTCAACCATGTCCGCCAATCCATGCCGTGTTGGCGTCACACATGCATCGCATCTCGTGGTGGAACCTTCGAGCATCTGTTGTAACATCATGAAATGCATCCATCTCATACTCCATTATTAATATTATGTCAAATAAATGTTTGCCACTAATTACTGTCTTGTGTCATTTCTGCTTCTTGTGCCTCTGCTACTACTTTCCTGTGATGTTTCCGGTTATGGGTTCCTATGCGGTTCGCGTTCCTTTGGATGTTGCCTGCTTCCCCTAGGCGTTTGTGCCGGTATTTTTGAGACACCCTGTATTATATAAAAGCCGGTTAAAATTCAAGAAAAGTTCAAACTTCATTCGGAAGTTGAGCTCTGATCATTGTTAGAGCTTAATTGACATGTATCGTTGTTATGTGTGTACACATACATTTGTCTTAGTTTAGTGGCACCAGAAATGTTTTTTCAAATCTGCCTTATTATTCTGTGAAGGTAGAATATTGTAAATTGCCCAGAAGTATATTATTTTATATATAGTTCCTAAATACGTTATGTTGTTTTTTTGTGTGTGGCTATTTTGCTATCCATGGAAACATGGAAAGTGACATGGAAAGCCACTGCTGAAAATCCATGCCTACAACAGAGGCACGCTTCTACAATAAATTGTTGTCAGTCTTCTAAAGAAGAAAATAACTTTGCACTCATAGGATTACACCTGACTTTGCAGGTGTAGGGGAAAAAAAATGGGGCAAGCAAAAAAAATAAATTAAAAATAACAATAAAATAAAAAAAATTAAGAAAAAAGTAAAAAGTGAGAGGAAAACTGTACACTACAGATATAAGTGTATTTATACATTTTTTTATATAAAAAATTTTATAAATAAAAAATTACATTTTATTTGTAAATATTTAAATATATTTTATTATATTACATTAAATATAATATAATTAAAGATGTTATATTTATATATATATATATATTTTTTTTTTTTTTAAATATATCCATGTATTTATACTTATTCCCTCCCTACAAATATTAATACATATTTGAAAATGCAGCATACAGATGTAGAAGCTCCTGTGTTTCACATTTTAATGCCATATACAGTCGGTCCTCGTATACGTGTTTACATTACACGAATTCGATCATACACGATTTATAAATAGGGGAACGTTATCTTATATAACACGAACCGAATTCGCTTATACACGATTCGCCTTTGTGTTTACAAGAAATGGCAGTCGAATGCGGAATCACCCCAACTGAACGCAACACGATAGGAATGAAGAAGATTCTGAAAATGTATTTATGTGTTTTATATCAGTGAAGGGGAAACACATTTCACCATAATAACGTAAAAACAACACAATTCCAGCTATCGATATAATAGCAAATGCAATTAGATGGAGTTTACTACCAGTTTATAACAGATTCCATTAGCAGAAACGCAACTGGAAATGGTTTTTATTGTTTTATGGTAGTAACCCCCAGAAATGTGCTTTAGTAAAATGTGAGGTGTTAATAGTGTATCTCGGCCTTTACGGTGTTGTTTATTCAGTTGCTACACGCGCGCAGCTTTGTTTATGTGTATCAAGCGTGCCTCCTCGTTTTGTAATTGTGCTTTGTTCCCTAAAAATGAGTAAAATACTTAAAAGGCGTGAAAAGGAAGCGTTCTGGCTAAGTCACTGCAGATTCAGAGAAAAAAAAAAAAGCAATATCGATAAACAGAGGCGGACTGGATCAAAAATTCTTAACCGGGAAAATTTATAGTGGCCTCATACTACGGTTTATGGCCAAAATCACACCGGCCTCCGGCCCACCGTGGTTTCCCCCGTAAGGCTTCTGTCGGCCTCTGTCGATAGAGAAAAAATACGAAATTGTGAAACGCTTTGAGCGAAATGAAAGGCCATGTGATATTGCACGTGCTATAGACCTAAATCAGGCAACGCCGAGAATTACAAAGAATGCAGAGAAAATAAAAACAACTTTCATAGCAGGAACAACTCAAAGTGTAATTAAAATCCATTAGATTATGACACAAGAATTGGAAGAGATGGAACGGCTGTCATCTGTTTGGATAGAAAATCAAACAAAAAGCAAGTTTGCTTACGATAGAAGCAAAAGCATTAGCAATATTTTATTACGACTTACGTATTATAATTTATACTTACGTATTATAAAATACGTAAGTATTTTATTACGACTATTTTATTTAATATAATAATTTTTTTACGAATAAAATACGTATTTTATTCGTAAAAAATACTTTTTTAGTATTAAAAAATACTAAAAATACTTTATTATAATATTTTTATTACGTATTTTAATCGTTATAAAATACTTACGTATTTTATAACGATTAAAATTACCCGATTATTTATTGTGTTTGGTAATGTTTTGGTTCCAAATGTGTGTTCAATCTTGGGGTCGGCACCTAACCCTACTTTTCCCATAGGGCCTGTTGTTTATATTGCACGATTTCGCATTGCACGAGGGTTTCTAGGAACGCAACTATCGTGCTATACGAGGACAGACTGTATTGTTATGCTTTTCATGCCATATATTTTAAACATTTTATAGTAATATTTTACTATAAAATGATAAAATTAAAGTCTGGTAAAATGCTTTTACCAGATTTTAATATTTAAATTATGGCTAGGGGTTTGCTTACTTCCTTTGATATAACTGGATGGATCCCATCCGCCCCGGGTGCCTTTCTTGTGTTTATCTTCAAAGGTTTCTCCTCCACTTTGGCCCCGAGTGTCAAGCAAGTGAACATAGTGATTATAAAAGTGATTTGAAAGCGTCTTTTTTCCAAGTGACTGATTAGAGAGATTGTTAAAACCTTTTCTTTTATAAAGTTATTTATTTTGGCTCTTCCTAAATAAAGAAGTAAGTTTCCTGCCAAGAAAGGAGACACCTTTCTGTTATATATAAAATTAACTTCTCTAACACACTAATCACTTATCGTTTGGTCACTGGTGGCACTGCTCCTGCCTCCACGTGGTGGGCCGGTAACCTGGGAGAAGAAAGTCCCTCTCCCGGGGCTAAAAGGAGCAAACATGGAATTTGATGATTTTCCTCCAATTGAGCCTCGACGCTCATCATGTCCAAAAGTCAATGACACAGACCATACACATCATAGTCGAAAAGACTATGAACTGACAAAGAGCAATAGGAATTCCCATCTTTCCTAATCTTCCATTTCTGATACAGACATGCTTGGAAAGCTCAACAGGTTCGCCTAAAATGGTGAAAAGGCTTAGATTTGGAGATTTACTAATAGAAAGTGTGAGTCATAAGCAGTCAGACTCTGCTGAACCTCTCAACCTTTGGTGGTATTCCTGTGAAAATTACTCCACATGCAACACTAAATGGGCGCCTCCGTAGCCAGGTGGGCAGGAGCAGCAGTGCGTAGCACATGCTTCTTGATTAGACTGGGGTTTGAGCCTGTGACCACTAAATACGGAGGATGCGGAAAGGTCAGGGAATGACCACCGCATATCCCCGGAGCTATATGGCCTTAGTTGCTAATGCTCCTAAAAACCAAACAACAAACAAACATAGCAACACTAAATAGCTCCAAAGGGGTAATTGCTGAGTGGGATTTGATGAATGTCACAGAAGAACTGGTCCTAGAGTTAAAAGAACAAAGTCACACAAGCTAAGTGGATTATGATCAGAAAAGATGGTCAGCTTGTTCCCACACAGAACATTATCCTAACATTTGGCACACCAAATTTACCATTGAATGTTAAAGCCAGCTACTTCAGCTGCCACATAAGAACCTACATTCCTAATCCCATCAGGTGTTATAAGTGCCAAAAGTTTGGGCACTCTGACAGTCTGTTGAGGGGATGCAGTGTGCCCAAACCGTGGTTCAAAATCTCACACACACACAAATGGAATGTGATGCTGAAACGCCACATTGTCTAAACTGTCAAGGCCAACACCCCGCTTATTCAAGGACCTGTGAATTATGGAAAATGAAAAAAAATCCAAAAATACAGAGTAGAGCGGAAAGTGACTTACCAGGAGGCAAAGAAGCAAATTATGCTTATGACACCAAAATATACCTATGCAACAGCAGCAAAGAAATTCCAGTCTGCCACCACTCAAACTGGCGTGTCAGTTCCCCCAACCATATCTATTTCAGATTGGGCCCGAGAAATACTCTCAACCTCACAGCAATCTACTAAACAATAGCATGTGACAGATCGTGCCAATAATACACCAATTACAGTACCGCCAACTGCATCACAGTTTTCCTCAGAAACCATAAAAACTAAGACAGTAGCTCCAATGCAGAACACTCAGCCAAATTTAACGAATATGGATACAGATGAAAACATCAACCAGGATGAGCCAATCTTAGATCTGCATGCAGAAGACGACATGGACACCTATCTTCTCAAAAAAGAAAGAATGAAATTGGAGAGACAGAAACAGACTGGACCTAAAAGGCAGACTGAACCAGACCCAACTGCTAAAAACAAATAATGGAACACATCATACAGTGGAACTGTAGAGGCCTATGTAGCAACATTGATGATATCTATGACCCAATCCAACAGTATAGTCCGGTAAGCATATGTTTACAAGAAACTAATCTACCACCACAAGTAATTCCAAAAATCAGAAACTATACTATATACAGGTTGACCATCACTAATCCGGCAGCGTTGGGACCTGTGGATGTCAGATTAGTGAGTTTACTGGATCACCAGTGGTTATTTTAGCACATACACTTTACCCAACAGTTAACCACCTCATCCTACCTTTAACACGTTGACTGCCAAGCTAATTTATGAAAAAAATTCCCCAGGGACCAAAATATATTTAGCAAATAATTTAATTAGTAATTCTAAGATAAATATAGTAATGTCAGTGTTGTCGTTTTTTCGCTTAAAATATCAAAAGAAAAGTTTTTTTTTTATGTCGCATATGTGTGGCTGACGTGGCCCAGTAGGCTAGTTTATTTCTTGAGAAGCCATGTTGGCCACATACGTGAGATGCTATTACGGCATACATATGAAGGTCATTTGAAGGTTTTGTTGAGGGGAAGTCTTGCCTGACCAATTTGATTGGATACTGTGATGCTGTCGCAGAGGAGCTGGATGCGGGGCATGGCTTTGATATTGTATGCTTGGATCTTGGAAGGGCTTTTGATGCTGTTGCACATGGAGGACTGCTGCACAGGTTGGAGCGGTGTGGCGTTGGAGGTGGGTTGCTGCTATGGATGGAGGGGTGGATGAGAGGAGAGGACAGAGAGTGGTGATCGGTGGGCGCTGCTCGTCGTGGACTGGTGTTATTGGTGGAGTCCCTCAGGGCTTGGTGTTGGGTCCATTGTTGTTTTCTGTGTTCGTGGATGATATTGATGATGGTGTGTCGGGCTTGATGTCAAAGTTTGCAACGATGCAGGGGTGGGCAGGGTTGTCAGGGACACTGCTGACACTGTGCTGCTGCAGCAGGATCTGGAGGGGTTGAGCGGATGGGCTGGGGGGTGGCGGGTGAGGTTTAGCATTGACAAGTGTGAGGTGCTGCACATGGGAGGCAGCGGTCCCAGAGTGACGTGTCGGCTCTGTTGTACTGCACTGACAGTGGTGGAGAATGAGGGGGGCCTGGGGGTGGTTGTGCGGGCGGATGTGAAGTTCTCTGAGCTGTGCGGACGGGCTGCAGGAGTGGCCCATGGTGTGTTGTCGGTGATATATAGGAGTTTTTCTAGCGGGGATGAGGTGGTGATTGTTCCCTTGTATAGGGCAATGGTCGGGCCGTGCCTGGAGTACTGTATGCAGGTCTGGAGGCCTCATTTCGGGAAGGATGTGGAGCTGCTGGAATGAGTGCAGAGGGGGGGCAGCAGGATTGGTGAGTGGAGCAAAGGGGTGCTCTTGCGGGGGGGGGGGGGGGGCTTAGGTTTTGCAAGTTGTAGTGTCTGGAGACTGGGCACCAGCGAGGTGGTCTGATGGAGGTGTGTGGGGCCTTGAATGGTTTGAGCGTGCTCAGTGCTGATGGGATTCTTCATCTCGCTCAGAGTAGTCGCCTGAGGGGCATGGATTCAAATTGGGGAGGGACAGATGTGGGATGGACGTGCGGAAGTTTGCCTTTGGCCGGCGGGTGGTTAGTTGGTGGAGCAGACTTCCGTCCCTTGTCGTGGAGGTTGATGGCCTGAATGAGTTTGGGGCTCGGCTGGACAGGTATTTCTAACAAACAGAGGGGTGAAGTGGAAGTGGTTATTTTTTATTTATTTATTTATTTTTATTTTTATTTATTTTTCTTTTTTTTTTGGCTGATGCTGCATAAGCTTGCTTTCTTGCATCAAATGCCTCTACTAATGCTAATGCTAATATTATGGTAAATTATGGGCTGAATTGGCTTGACAATTCAGCCCATGGGGCTCACATCTGGTGAGTATGGGCTTGGCACACCCAGGGTCCTGAGCTGGATATCATCATTCTTCTCTTTCTCGGTGATTCCTTTCTTTCTCTCTCTCTCTCTCTCTCTCTCTCTCTCTCTCTCTCAGGGTAATAGGGATTTTTTTTTTTTTTTTTTTTTTTTTTGCCTGGTGCAGCATAAGCCTCAGGCTTCCTTGCACCATAAGCCTCAGGCTTCCTTGCACCATATGGCTAATAATAATAATAATTTACTTAATTCATAATAACTTCTAGGATATTAACGTTCTTTCACTAATCTACTACTCTCCTTTTTTACTTTCCTTACTGGCACCTTGTGAAACTTTCACATCCATTTATACTTTCTTAATTTAATTTAATATTAATACAAATTACATATACTTTTGCATCCTTTAATGCTGCTTTGCGCTTTTAGATGCATCTGTCATACCTATTTATTAATCTTGTTTTCACCGAAATCAATTCATTTCATCTACTGTTTACCTCTTTTCTATATAACCCTTTAAACTTTTCTTTTAAAGAGTTACATTAAAAACCTATATATATATATATATATATATATATATATATATATATTTTTTTTTTTTTTATTTTATTTTTTTTAACATATACAGACATATATTTGGGCCACCAGTTAATCGGGGCAGCCGTTTATTTGGGGCAAATCTTAAAAAACAGAAAACAATTGAGAAAATAGCCAGGGTTTACTTCACTTAATTGGGACAGCATGCCGTTTAATCGGGGCAGGAGATTGCAGCACTGGAGATTACCCTACGATTGTCTCCAACAATACCACGTGGTTCGGTTGAAATTGTGGAGGTCACAACCATAAAACAATTAGCAATCACCTGTTTATTGAGCTTTTCTGTTAGTGAAATCTATCATAAACAGACAGTAAACTCGATCTTACTGAATTTGCGATAATACTGACAGCTGGAATTCTGTGGGTAATTAGGTGAAATGTGTTTACACTTCCATGAAATCTTCAATCATATAAAAAAATTAATTTTCAGATCTTCTCTTCATTCCTATTTTTAAAGCTTTGTAACTTGTTACCCCGTTCTCACTTGCACATATCGTGTTACTTGCAATTTGTGTGTGCCATGTTCTTTGTTATTGATTGCTTATTTTTTTACTGTTTTATTTTAACCCCCACCCACAAATGTCAGTGAACAGAAATGTCAACTAGTTCGTATGTACATATTACAGTATGCATTTATTATTCCGATTATCACGTATATTCTTCCAATTTTCACATATCATTTAATTTTTTAATTGGTAAGGTAATAAATGGTAAATTTGTGCTTAATATATCTTTACTTTTATAGCCTGTGTATAATATTCCTCCCATTTTCTCTAATTAGAATCGATATTTAATAGAATTAAAATTCAATTCACAAACGTGATCACAATGACTGGCACTTACTACACATCGTATAGTGAACGATACTTTACTATGGTGAGTTCATCGTAACATGATTTGATTGTACAGTGAACTCATTGTAAAGGGGGGGGGTACATTATATTTTTAACTGTTTACGTGAAACTTCGGATAATTGGGGCGGCCGCTTAATCGGGTCAAAATGCCCTAGTCCCGATGTGTCCCAAATAACCGGAATGGACTGTATGTGTGTGTGTATATATATATATATATTTTTTTTTACATAAACATGTATTTATGTATATATATATATATATATATACAGCTAGGCCTTGCATAAAGCGAGTTCAATTAACGCGATATTCAGTTAATGCTATTTGAAAAATGATACCACTTTACACGATGCAAATTTCGAGTTAACGCGATCTTTTTTTTTTATGCGATAGTTGAAAAAGATTTGAATTGTGCGTTAAGCTTACCACGAGCCATGCGGTCAATAATCAAACGCTTGCCTGCTGTGGTGTGTTCCATCAACCATCGGAAGAAGACGTGTTTGTCTCCTGCTAATAAAGTCAATGCAAACTTGCATTTAAAAATTCAAATTTTTAAATGAGCCAGATGAAAATGTTACCGCGAAGGAGAAAAGAATTAGATGAAATCTTTCGTATTGCATAGAACCTCAAACAAAAGGTGTGATGTTCTCTGCGATATTTATTTCACCAGGGCCCAGAGAAGATTGTTGTCGGCTATCGGAAATTGATTGATGAAAACAGAAAGTCAACGCTGTTCAAATATTTCCTCAACAGTAATTTCTTCATTGTGTATTTTATGTCAGAGGTTCCCAAAGTTTCTCTGTTCACAGCACCTTTAATGTCTCAGTAATTTTTTCAAGGCGCACCCAGACCAAAAGAAATACCTAACAGTTCCGTTTAGTAGTTAAGTCCAAACAACTTAATAAGAAATGCTGAAACTGTGAACTACCTCGAGCTAGTAGTTCGCATGGTGGCCGACAGATGTTGAGTATCGCTGTGTTTCCCTTGAAAATTTAAAATATTCCGCGGTGCACAGTTTGAGAACCGCTGTTTTATGCAATAAACATTTAATTCCATAATTATTTTCATTATCATTTACATTATATACAGTTAAAAAGTTATTTAAAAGGTATTTTTAAAATTCTTTATGGACATTCCAGAAGGTCAAGGACCAATTATAATTTTTCCTATTGGTTATTATATTCGATTAACTCGTTTCCACTTTGTGCGATGCGTTTGCGGGACGAATTAATCATGTTAATCGAGGCCTGCCTGTACACACACGTACACCGATGAGCCAAAACATTATGACTACCTACCTAATATGATGTTGGTCCTGCACGTGCAGCCAAAACAGCTCGTACCCAGCAAGGCATGGATGCTACAATATTTCTAAATGTGTCTTGTGGTATCTGGTACCAACACGTAACCAGCACATCCTTTAACTCTTGTAAGGTCCATGGTTGAGATGCCGCAGATCGGAGTTGCTGTTCCAATGCAAACCACATATGCTCGATGGAACTGATGTCTGGGGAATTTGGAGGCCAGGACAATAGCTGGCAGTCTTCTTCACGTTCCGCAAACAAGTCTCGAACAATCTGGGTGGTGTGGCATCCTGTTGAAAGACTGCACTGCCAGAGGGGAAGACCATTGCCGTGAAAGGATGTACCAGGTCAGCAATGATGTTTATGTAGGTGGTAGATGTTAGAGTGCCCAGCACATGGATGACTGGACACAGGGTATCCCAGCAGAACATAGCCCAAAGCATAACATCACCACCACCACCGGCTTGTTTTCGTCTCACAGTGCATCCAGTGCATCACTTCCCCAGGTAAATGGCCCACACGTACCCAGCCATCCACATGGTGCAACAGGAAATGTGATTCATTGGACCAGATGACCTTCCAATCACTCAAGGTCCAGTTTCTATGCTCGCTTGCCCATTGTAGGTGCTGTCGTGGTGAACCCTGGTTAGTATGGGCACTCGGAGCGGCCCCATTTTCAGCAGGGTTCGATGTACCGTGTATTGGGACACATTAATCCTGTCACCATCATTTCAATTAATGGTGCGTTGCGCCACAGTCGCCCTTCTGTTGCCATGTACCATGCAGGAGAGCCTTCGCTCACCTCAAGCATCGATGAGCCGTGGTCATCAAACACCTCACCGGCGGTTCATGGGTTCCCCTCCTCAAACCACTTTCAGTAAGTACTAATCACAGCTGACCGTGAGCACCCTACCAGCAGTGCCTTTTCAGATATGCTCTGACCAAGTCGTTTGGCCATTGCAATTTGGCCTTTGTCAAACTCACTTAAAGTTCACTGCCTTTCCCATCTAAAGAACAAGAGTAACACTGATTAACAGAGCTCAGTATCAGGTGTTTTTTATACCATGTTCAGACCCGGACACGCACCGTAGCTCACCTGTAGTTGCTTTGACTCGCTAGTCATAATGTTTTGGCTCACCAGTGTGTGTATATATATACACATAAAATAAAAAGTGCTATGAATCCTGATGATGAAAATTGTTCTACTCCGATCCCATAAGTGTCTCAATGAGAATATAATGACGATGATAATAATAATTCTATGTCAGAACAGCAGAAATACCATGACTACACCATTTATCCTGGTGATTCACTCCACTAATGAAAAGCGTATAGGAAAGGACTAAGGCACCAAGTGATTTTCAGTGATGAAACAATTTAAAGTGATCTGTTGTTTGCTTTCCATAAACTAGCTTATTTGACATCTAGTACTCAGTGCTTGGGGGGGAAAGCTCACTTCCCCCCAAGTACTGATTATTTTGAATTTTTTGATTATTTTTTATTAATAACTACTAACTGAACTAACAATTTTCACTGCTTCCTTGCTGGTTAGCATTACAATTATCATTAGTAGAGGCATATTATGCAAGAAAGGAAGCTTATGTAGCATTTGCTACATAAGCTTGCTTTGTTAAAGGAAAAAAAAAAAAAAAAAAACATTTAATATATCTATTCCCTTTAAACATTTGTCCAGTTCCTTCTTGAATTTATTTAAGCTGTCAACTTTCCACAACGACAGATGGAAGTTTGTTCCAGAAGGCAACAAACTGCTGGCTAAAGGCAAATTGTTACACCTCAATTCTATAATTGCCTTTCCTCAGTTTGAATTTATGTCCCCTCTGGTTTGTAATCTGAGCAAGAGGAAGAATCCCATCAGAATTGAGCCTGCTCAATCCATTCAGGGCCTTATACACCTCAATCAGATCACCTCACAGGTGCCTAGTCTCCAGATGCTGCAGTTTGTAGAACTTAAGCCTTTCTTGGTAAAATCACCCCTTTGTTCCCGTCACCAACCTTTTTGCCCGTCTCTGTACTCACTCAATCAACTCTTCATCCTTCCGAAAATGAGGCCTCTAGACCTGTATGCAGTACTGAAGGCATGGCCTGACGATTGCCTTATAAAAAGGGATAATCACCTCCCTTTCCCTGAGGGTAATTCTCTGAGGCTAAATGGAGCAACCATGGATTTTATAAATCAGATACCATCTGGATCTGTGTACCAGTCCTCACTGTACTGGCATGAGCAAGATTCTAACCCATCTACTGGCAAAAGGCAAAAGAAAGACATGAATGAGAATGAGTTTCCATCCTTCCTGATTATACACTCAGTAACAAAGCAGCCTGACAATATACTATGTCAGTTTTGTAATACAAAGTTGTCTATATCACATAGGCGCTTCTGGAAAAATGGTTTGCAATTTAAAATCTGGTGATCTGTTAGTAGAGACCGTGTATCACCGATGTTTAGAACTACTTCTGAAAATGACAGTAATCTGTGGTTCTCCATCAAAGTCACTGCACACACACACACACACCACACTGAATACCTCAAAAGGCATCATCAGAAAATGGGATATGTTAAACAGCCCAGATGAAGAAATTGCACTAGTAGTTGAAGACCCAAAATGTTTTGCAGTTTGAGGAGAATAGTTTTTAAAAAAGAGGGAGCACTTGTTCCCATTTGCACTGTCATACTCACCTTCAGTTCTCCAATTACACCAAAATCAGTGAAAGCAGGACATCTAAACTGACAAGTGTATCTATACATCCCCAATCTAATAAAAATCTTACGATTGGTAGGAGCTCAGCAATTCTCAAACAGTATGTTGAGGAATCGGGGGTGTGCACTACATGTGGCTCAAAAGATCACTTAATGAATTCAATGAGCAATCCTCGCTCTACCTAAACCATGAACGAGAGCTCTCTGCTTTCTCCAAGGACTGTGCCCTCTTGAAAAGAAAAAGACAAAGTCAAAAATATAAAACTGAATATGAAGTCATGTATTATCAGGAAGATAAAAAGTGGATTCCACTATCTTTTACCATACGAATTTATACAGTTGAAGTAGTGCAAAAACTAAGAAGTTTAAGAGCAGCTGAAACAAGAACTAATATCTCTGTTCCACCAAGCATCTGAATAGTGGACTGGTCTAGAGCAGGCATGTCAAACATGCGGCCTGTTGCAAGCACACCTGTGGCCCGCACAAAGGACACTGTAGCGATTTGCAAAATCTGTTAATTGAAGTAATTTGCACAATTTAGAATTTTGAATATCGCGCGCGGCTGCCAATTTATTGGTGTAGGTACCTGGTCCTGATCTGAATTCTACGGCCCACAAGTGGAAAAGGTTCCTCTCTCATTAAGGTAAACTGCTCAGCCTGAGTGAGAGAGTGGAACCAACGAGCATGAGGTAAAAACCCGTTTATCTCGCTTGTAACAATACATAAGCTGGCCTAAATTTCGTTTCAGTTTTTTAACCGGTGATTTTATTTTTAATTTAATTTTATTATTTTTAAGATTCCACATATTTAAAAATGGCTAGTGCTCCTCCAGCTAAGATAAAAAGGAAACTGAATGAAGAAGGGCGAGTGTTTCAAGAAAAATGGGAATTAAAGTATTTTTGCACAACGGTGAATGGAAAGATACATTGTTGAATTTGCAACACCAGCATTGCCACACCAAAAGAGTACAACTTGAAAAGACATTATGAAACGAACCATCGATCTTACGATAAATATAAAGGCCCAACGCATGTCAAAAGACTCAAGGAATTGAAGGCTAATGTGAGACAGCAACAGACTTGTTTTACGAAAATTGAGACAGGGAATGTTGCTTCCATTACTGCAAGCTATGAACTCAGCTGAATGATCGCCATGAGTGGGAAATCTTACAGTGAAGGAGATTTCATAAAGCAATGCCTTGTAAAAACGACTCAAATTGTGTCTCCAGAAAAAGCATACTTATTCAAAGATATTTCAGGAACACTGAAATATAACCAGGAACACTGTTTCTGAATGGATTGATGAAATATCAAGTGATTTGAAACAACAGTTGAAGGCCACATCATCAAGATTTGAATATTTTTCTATTGCTATTGATGAGACCGTTGACATCACTCGAATAGCACAGCTTGTGATTTTCATCAGGGCTTGTGACAGTGAATTTAATATTTATGAAGAACTGACTGAACTGATCCCCATGCATGACACTACAACAACTCAGGGCATTTTTGAGAAAGTCGAGCAGGTTCTGCATGACTATAGTTTGGATTTGAGTAAACTTGCATGCTTATCTACCGATGGTGCTGCGAATATGGTTGGCAGACATAATGGTGTTGCTTCCATGTTACGAACAAAAATAGAAAACTCGCATCCAGATTCATCATTTGCACATTTTCAATGCATTATTCATCATCGAAATTTGTGTTCAAAGATTTTAAAATTGGATCATGTGCTTAGTTTGGTCACAAAGACAGTGAACTATATCAGAGGCTGTGCCCTCAATCACCGTCAATTCAGCCAGTTGTTGGAAGATATGGATAATCAGTTTACCGATGTTCCATTCTACTCAGAAGTTTGCTGGTTGTCATGTCACAAAGTGCTGAAAAGATTTTATTTGTTGAGACAAGAAATAATTGTTTTTGGAGATGAAAGGTCAAAACACGGATGAAATGAAAGATGAAAGTTGGCTCCAGGATTTGGCTTTTGCTGTGGACATTACTGCACAATTAACTAATCTTAATTTGAAATTACAAGGTAAAAACAAACTCATCACTCAGTTGTATGATGACATCAAGTGCTTCGTTACAAAACTAAGCTTATGGAAGTCACAGTTGTCAAATGAAAATTTAGTTAATTTTCCTAAGTGCATAGAACTGAAAAACACTGTCAATGCTGAGTCTGTACTTAGCTTTGCTAAGTATGACAGTCACCTAGAATTGTTGTCAAAAGAATTTCAGGAAAGATTTTGTGATTTTCTCATCTTTTGAACACCACTTTGCATTATTCTCAGCACCATTCACCTTTGATGTTGCCAAGGCAGAAGACTGCAGATGGAACTATTAGAAATGCAGTCGGATTCTACACTGAGAACAAAGTATCTTGAAGTGGGGATACCTTGTTTCTTTTCATGCCTTCCTGAAAAGTTTAAAAACTTCAGAGAGTTTCCACAAGGATTATGGCAATGTTCGATTCTACCTATGTGTGTGAACAGTTATTTTCCTTCATGAAATCAACAAAAACTTCTCAGCGAACAAGGCTGACTGATCAACACCTCTCATCTCTGATGAAAGTCGGAACTGCACAGATATTTCAGCCAGACATAGCAAAAATTGTCATTAAAACGAGGTGTCAAGCCTCAGGACAAAACACTAAAAATAGTCGTAAATAAATGTTCATTTTGAACTATTGTAATTTTTGTACAATGTATTTGTTGCTGTTGCATACAAATCTATATTGCTCTTTAAAATTTCTTTTTTTCTTCTTTTGTTAAACTACTTCATTACTTTGCATTCATGAACTAAATGGTTTAGCGAACCATTTGTATGCACATTGTATGTTTCTAAGTTTAAGTAATAAAAATATTCTGCAATAATTTTTATTAAATGACTTCAGTTAGTTGTCGTGTGCAGCCCTCATGACAACACAAATGTGACCCATATGGTCCTCGGGGGACCCTCAGTTTGACATGCCTGGTCTAGAGCACACCTTTTGAAAAAAAAAAAAAAAAAAAAAAACTAAAATTGGATCAAATAAATAAAACACCAAGATCATGCTAAACGCTGTAAAACCTCAATACAAATAGTTAAAGCCCCTATAAATCTCCAAGTCATATAAAAAGAATAGTATAAGATCTAATAGATATAGATGACAAGTTCAAGATGAAGCTATTTTTGAAAAATGGTCAACCATACTGATGGTCGACCATTATTTTTCCATAAAAAAAATTAAAAGAAAAATCCAGAACAGAATGGTTTGAACAGACAATACAAATGAAAATAATCAGAAACAACAAATAAGCCTATGTAAAGTGCCCAATACTTCAATGAAATTGTCACAGTCTCCGAAGCAATATCGATGATATTAAAGGTCTACGTGCCTACAATCTTGCTGTGTTGTATAGGAAGTTAAGCTAAACCAGCAAATAATTATTTCAATAAACCATTATGTACAGACAAAATTGGATAAGCATAGTGACTTTTCACAGTCATTTTACTAAATTTTAAAATTGCTCCAAATATATCTAGCTTCAAATGCCTCTTTAAGAAGTTGTAGTTGGAAAATGGCAGGCTTTGCCCTTACAGTAGTCTCTTGAACTTACAATAGTTTCAGTGGGCATCACCCTTTTATGGAGATCTCTTCACTTAGAGAAAAATGTACAGATGATTGAATGGCTCTTAGATCAGAAAACCTAACAATTTTAAAACCTAATAATTGCCAGTTACTAATAGGTAGCAGTTCAACAGGGTTCAGTTTGAAATAATTTATAGGGCTCACATCTGGTGAGTATGGGCTTGGCACACCCAGGGTCCTGAGCTGGATATCATCATTCTTCTCTTTCTTGGTGATTCCCTTCTATTTCTGACCCCCCCCCCCTCTCTCTCTCAGGGGTAACTCAGAATTTTTTTTTTTTTTTTTTTTTTTGGCTGGTGCAGCAAAAGCCTCAGGCTTCCTTGCACCATATGGCTAATAATAATAATAATAATAATAATAATATACCGATAACCTCTTTATGCAGATTCTAATCTTATTTTGTTTACTAGGTGACTTCAGTGCACACTTGGGATTACATCAAATGGATAAGCATCCCTGCTTGAAACAATAATTGGCAAGCACAACATTATTGTACTTAATGCCAGTCTCTCTACACATGTTCACTTTCCTACAGGATCAATCTCTGCCATTGACATTCCATTTATTCTCCAGTATTATTTCAAACTATTGACTGGTCATCAGTACTGACCAACTATCAATTTGTCACTGATTAGTGACCTCTACAGCAGTAACCATTACCAGTACAGTGATGCCTCGCAATTCGACTATAATCTGTCGCCGAATTAGAGTAGAATTGCGAATTTGTCGAATTGTGGGTCAATATTTTCCATATAAGTTTATGGAAAATTGATTAATTCGTTGTCAGAGAGAAATACACAGTATTATTGACTTTACTATATTCTACCATATAACAAACGAAATTACAAAATACATAATGAGTACATACATTTCATTGAGCCTTAGATGTTGGAAGGATGTTTTATTTATCTTGTTCTACCCTTTCTCTTCTCCTCTTGGCTTGAATGGGGATGAGGAATTGATCAAGGGTGGACTGTCTCTCCCTCTTTTTCAAAATAGCCTTGAAGTGATGCATAGTAGTGTTGTGTTGTTAAACAAGTCTGTCATTCTAGTTACAGCAGTGTTGGGGTGCAATTTTAAACAAGCAGACTGCACCTTCTCCCAATGGAATAAAATTTCTTTAATGGCAGCTGTTGGCATCGGCTCTTTTTCCTTGTCTTCTTCTTCTTCAAGTTAAATTTCCTTTTCTCTCTCTCTCTCTCTCTCTCTCTCTCTCTCTCTCTCTCTCTCCCTCTCTCTCTCTCTCTTTTGCTTCCTCTTCGCTGAGTGTTTTGAGTTCTTCCATGGTTGGTTCGTCATCGTGATCCTCCACAAGCTCTTCCACATCAGCCTCATCAACTTCTCCTATGTTGAGGTTCTCCGCCGTCAAAATGATTTCTCACATGGCCGCAGTTGCTTCTGATTCTTCAGCGGCTTGGACTGCATTGTTGTCATCCTGAAAAAAGGAAGGAACGAGTTTCTTCCATGATGCACGAAGGGTCTTCTGTGTCACTCCCTCCCAGGCAATTTTAATAAAGGAAATGGCATGAAGAATATTAAACTCAGTCTTCCAGAACTCCTTCAGTGTCTTATCGGAAGAATGAGTCACGTCAAAAAGCTGTGAAAACAAAGCCTTGGTGTAAAGTTTTTTAAAACAGGCAATTACTTCTTGATCCATGGGTTGGATCAGTGATGTGGTGTTTGGAGGCAAAAACTGGACTTTGATGAAATCAAAGTCAATTTCAAGAATGTTTGCCAAGTCTTGGGGGTGGGCACTAGCATTGTCAAGAATCAGCAGTGCTTTCAAAGGTAAATTGTTGTCAATGAGGAATTTTTTTACGCTCGGGCAAACTCCTCAAAAATCCAATCTTTGAAGACTTTCTAGTCTACCCAGTCTTT
This sequence comes from Mastigoproctus giganteus, assembly GCF_048544385.1. Classification (NCBI taxonomy): domain Eukaryota; kingdom Metazoa; phylum Arthropoda; class Arachnida; order Uropygi; family Thelyphonidae; genus Mastigoproctus; species Mastigoproctus giganteus. Next base: position 141,830,217 of record NC_143579.1, on the reverse strand, counting down.
TGCATTGGATCTCCACATCACTGGCAGGTTGGACTTGATGATTTTCTTCCCAAAGCAGCGGGGATTTTTAGAGTGGTAAACGGGAAGTGGCTTTACTTTAAAGTCTCCACTTGCATTTGCTGCCAATAACAAGGAAAGCCTATCTTTCATAGGCTTATGTCCCGGGAGCGTCACTTCTTGCGTGATGTATGTTCGATTTGGTAAGCGCTTCCAAAATAACCCAGTTTTATTCCCGTTAAAAATTTTCTGCGGCAAGTAGCCTTCCTTCATGATTAAATCTTCAAATTTTTTCACAAACTCTTCTGCAGCCTTTTTATCTGCACTAGCTGCTTCCCCATGTCTGAGAACACTATGGATACCTTCTCTACCTTTGAATCTGTGAAACCACCCACGACTTGCCTTGAATTCATCAGTTTGATATGAGATACGTCCTGGAATTTTCTTCTGCAATTCTTCAAAAATTAACCTAGCCTTCTCACAGATTGTTGCCTGAGTTACTGGATCTCCTTTCATCTGTCTTTCTGTAATCCAGGTAAGAAGCAGCTTTTCCATTTCTTCATTGATTAAAGATTTGTTTCTGTCAGAAATTTTCATTGCTCCAGCAAACACCCTAGCACCTATAATCTTGTCTCTTTGTTTCCAAAAAGTTGCCACGGTTGACCTAGGCACGCCATACTCTTGAGCTACATCTGTAATTGTTCTACCTTTCTGCACTTTTTCTATAATTTCTTTAATTTCTTTCTTCTTTTCTATGCTCAACCAAGTGTGTTTCTTTCCTGAATTATTCCGCTGTTCACTTCTCTTTGGACCCATTATCAAATTTCACTCAAAAAATAAATAACTGCCAAAGCACACAATTTTTTTACTTTATGAGAAATGCAGAATTATAAATTAGCACAAACAACTAGAGCAAACGTGAACTCAGACTACGATTATTAACGAGATAATGTTGTCTCATAACTGAGGAAGAACTGACGGTATACCTGTAGCTATCTTTGAGGGCGGCTAATGTATCTGAACGTTTGAGGGATCTATCCCCGCTTTATCTATCATTGGTTAAATGTTACTCTCGCTCTTTAATACCATTGGTTAAAATGTATGAAGCAGCTGTCACTATTTAGTGCTATTTAGTAACGTTAAATGCAGTTACGTAGTCCAGCAAAGAATTCTATCGTGCAATATCATGTAGCGTTTTCGCTGGCCCGCGAAATCTGACTGTCGAATAGCAGTACGTCGAATTGTGAGACTGTCGAATTGTGGTATGTCGAATTGCAAGGCACCACCTGTAGTCTGAATCCAATCCAACAACCAAAAATTAAACAAAATGGAAATTTTCCAAAGCAAACTGGAATAAATCGGCCATTCGTGTTGTATTTGATATTAAAGTTATTCAATCTCAGCATATTGTTGATGTAACTGTGCACATAATGCAACAAATACTGCAATCACATGTGAAAAAAACAGATATGCACTTATTGCTGTAGAATACCGATGGGGTGAAATAATATGAAGGGGAACTTGTTCTGCAAAAATCCACCAAGTAATAACCATTAATTACAACTGACTTTTAGCCAAAGCATGTTACATAGGTAAGATTCCATCGTTAAGTTTGCATTTGCTATCACCAGGAATTCTAGAATTCTAGTACCCAGCTGATTTGGAAAATAATTAAGAAAACTCTATGGAAAATCCCCACCAATTTCTCTTCTGATCCCCAGTTGGAATAGGCAGGACATACTCCCATAGAAATTGCAAATGCCTTTGCCGAAACATTCTCCCGTATATCTGCAGTGACTGCATAGGATAAAGCTTTTTGAAATACTAAAGCAATAGTTGAAAAATATTAAATAAACTTTACCACAAATAATTTTCTACTGTATAATCATATACTGTGTTGGTGTTGCAAAATTGCTTAATTAGCTCAGTTAACAATGTACCTGGTTCTGATGGAATGTATCCCATGTTACAAAAGTTAAATGAAAACATCCTTCATTCCTTGCTGATTTTCTTCAACTGAATCCTCCCTGAAAATTACTATTCTCTTGCTTGGCATCACTCAGTTGCATTGGTTGTTTCTGAAACAACCAGCAAAACATGAAACAAACCTATTTACGAATAGGTTTGTTTGATCATATGTAAAAAAAAAAAAAAAAAAAAAAATGACGAATCTATTTCTTTTACTAACTTTTTTAGAAAAGCATTGGAAAAAAAGATCCACAACTGACTTACGTGTTGTCTGGAATCACAATCATGGACGAGCAGAAATCAATGTTGTTTTCAGAAAAACAAATCCTTCTTTGATCTTATGGTCAAAGTTGAGGCAAGCATCTGAAATTTTCTCGTGAAAAAGTTCACCTGGTAATGGTATGATTGGATATCCAAAAGGTATTTGATACCACTTAGCATTCTTGAGATTTACACATGATTAGCCTACAAGCACATTTGCCACTTTTAATACAGAGCTCTTACAAACCACTATCTTTCAGGTTTGTTGTCAAAATGCTCTTTCTCAATCTTTCACCTAAGACATTTTACTGGGCTCTGTTCTCAGTGCTATACTTCTTGCCATGAGAGTAAATGGGCCTGTTGTACTGAAATCCATAGTGTATAGAAAATAATGATGTATATATCCAGTAAAATATCTAACATTAATTATAAATACTTTGGAGCTTTCAAGGCTGAACGTGTTTCTTTCTCAACAAATATAGTGGAAACTTTATAGATAAAAAATAGTATTTTAATGGACAGAGTTGTGCATGCAAGGGCATGAGGTAGGCCACTCAACTATTAAACTGGTGTTCATTGTTGTTGCATGGATGTGCGTAGTTTTGCCTCCAACGCTTATCTAGACTTAAAACAGTTGTCTCCAAGATGGGGTGTAGTCACATGCCTTTGCAGCGGTTCATGGCTCTTGAATTACACAATATATTAAGTGACTCTAACCAGAGGCAGTGGCAAAAATTTCGGGACTGGTCAATCACTTCGTAGTTGCACTTGGGATTGAGGTCATGGTGGGTCAACCAGAAGTGTTCTGCGATTGCGGACTGGTCGGTCTCATTTGATCTGTCGTGTTCTGCAAGGCGGTTTTGAAGATGTCTCGAGGTCTCTCCTATGTAGCAGCTGTCACAATCTTTGCAGGCTATGTGGTATACTACACCGCTGTGGAAGAGAGGGGTGACCGGAGTCTTTACATTGGAAACTAGAGAACGTATGTTTTCTACCAGGCAGCTGCATGCATTTTATATGGTATTCCCAGAGGAATTTTGAGATCCGGCCCGACATGCCCAGATAGTAGGGAATGTAGGCAGTAGGCATGTTGTCTTGACTTGATGGCGGTCTCGGGTGGATTGTAATAAGCACTTGTCCAATATATGGGTTGGATAGCCACAGTTGATCAAGTCTGTCTTCACTCTGGAAATCTCATTGTGCCTAGCTTCATCTGTGCTGGAGTGGCTTCAAGCCCTGGGGAATAGAGTGCGGACAGTGCTGTTGCGATGGCTTGGGGCATGGCCGGATATGTAGTTGGTGAACTGTCCACACCACATTGGTTTACACTATACTGAGGTTTTTGGATGTGGGCCCACGCGTTTTACCAGGATACCCAAGAATAGTAGAGATCTGTCTACTTCTAACTCTAGAGTGAACTGGATGAACACTGACAAGGAATTGAGATACTCTAGCAATGTTGCTTCAGAGCCACATGGGATGACGGTGCAGATGTCATCAACGTATCTGCACCATGTTGTAATAGGTAATGGTGGGTTCAGGAATATCTGTTCTTCCAATTCTTCCATGCTAATGTTGGCCACAATGGAACTAACAGGATCACCCATGGCAGTGCCATGTACCTGCTGGTATAAGGAATGCTCAGAGGTAAAGACTCTGCCTGACAAGCACAGGTCGGGGGTGACACAGATGTCGTCTGTGTACAGTGATTTTCTGTTTGGTAGGTTTGGGTCATTCTCTAGAAGCCGCTTGGTGCAGTTGGAGTGGGATCGATGTAAACAGGGACACTACATCGAATGATGCCATAACCTCGTTGGCAGAAATTGAGAGCTCTTTAATAAGGTGAATGAACTCACCGCTGTTAGTGATAGTGTGGGTACTATTTCCTACAAGAAGTGTAAGGAGTTGTGCGATATATTTCGATAGTTCATATATAGCTGCATTGCAGCAGGGCACTATGGGTCGGAGAGGAACACCTGGCTTATGAATCTTAGGTAGGCCATAAAACTGGGGTAATTGGCAGCCTGTGACATAAAGAAGCCACAGAGTCAGAGCAGAAATTTTCTTTGCTTTAAACCATGCATAGACAAGTTTATTACGTATGACTCCAGACGTCCTAAGACTTTGATGGGCAGATCCAGCACAGGTTCACTGATGTTGGGGTCTTGTAGGAGGACCAGGGCTTTCTCTAGGTAGGCCGACCTGTCTAATATGACAGTTTGTTTGTTTGTTATTTGATATTTTGGAGCATTAGCAACTAAGGCCATATTGTTCCGGGGATATGTGGTGGTCATTCTCTGACCTTTCCGCATCCTCTGTATTTGGTGGGCACAGGCTCGAACCCCAGTCTAATCAAGAAGGCCCCATTTCATGAGGTCTGGAGGCCCCATTTCAAGAAGGATGTGGAGCTGCTGGAACAAGTACAGAGAAAGGCAACAAGATTAGTGAATGGAACAAAGGGTTGCTCTTACGAAGAAAGGCTTAAGTTTTGCAAATTACAGTGTCTGGAGACTAGGCACCGGCGAGTGAATCTGATAGAGGTGTATAAAGCCTTGAATGGTTTGAGCATGCTCAGTGCTGATGGGATTCTTCCTCTTACCTCAGAATAATCACCTGAGAGGGCATAAATTCAAATTGAAGAAAGACAGATGTAGGATAGATGTGCGGAAATTTGCCTTTAGCTAGCGGGTAGTTGGTTGGTGGAAGTTGATAGCCTAAATAAATTTAAGGCTTGGCTGGACAGGTATTTCAAATGAACGGAGGGGTGAAACGGGAGGTGGGTTTTTTTTTGCTGATGCTGCATAAGCTTGCTTTTTTGCATCCTATTCTAAAGCTAAAGAAGCGTGTGCTATGCACTGTTACTCCTGCCCACCTGGCTACGGAAGTGCCAATATGATAGTGCGACGTTCCTTGGCAGTGGGAAGCACGGCGATGGAGTTGTCCTTTCTTATAGAGGAAAGTGCTACGTTGCTGTCAGTGATTAAGGTTGGAGGGGGTGGGCCGTGTACATCGAAGGATGGAGGCCGTTTTGAAGCAGATTTCATTAGCAACTTCTTCAGGGAGGTTGGTAATGCTTGCTTCTACTCCCATAGCAAGCTGTGTGATCGGTGACTTTGACGGCAAGATGGCGAACTTCATTCTAGTGGTCAAAACTTTGAGCTGCTTGATGGTTAATTGCTTGCTTGCTGCTGAAATTTAGAACGAAGGAAGAAGTATTAGTTGAACGGGTGTTCATTCTTGAGGAGTGGATATCTCTGTTTAAATTAACAAATTTCCGTTGTTGTCATGAACGATAAGCATCAGAGATACGGTTAGCTTGGTGACAGATGGTATAAATAAGGTTAGAAAATATTATAGGTGAGATTCTACCTTGTAGTTCCTGCAAGAGTAGATATTTTGTAGTCAGCTCTCTTAATTTTGTAGTGGAGATGGGTAATCCACAATTTCAATGTTTGTAGGCTGAAGTTGAAACATGCATGGCGCATGCGAGTGTTAAATGGGGCTTTATAGCAGAAGCCTTTAGGAAAGAAGCGGTTGGTTTTGAACCTATTTGCAAAGCGCAGATGTTGTCTGTTTCGGGCTACCGAACTGAAGGACTTGTTCAAATGAATGCAAGCACTGTAAACGTTCTGGCATAAAGAGAAAGTATGAGAGTAAATGGGCCTGTTGTACTGGAATCTATAGTGTATAGTAAATAATGATAACATATATATCCAGTAAAATATCTATAAATACTTTGGAGCTTTCAAGGCTGAACGTGCCTCTTTATAAACAAATAGAATGGAAACTTTAGAGATAAAAAATTATTTTAACAGTCACAGAGTTGTGCGTGCAGTGAGGTGTGCGAGGCCACAAGGTAGGCCATTCAACCATTAAACTGGATGGACATGTGTAGTTTTGCCTCCACCGCTTATCTAGACTCGTTGCCTCCAAGATGGGGTGTAGTCTCGTGCCTTTGCAGCAGTTCATGGCTCTTGAATTACACAATATATTAAGTGACTCTAACCAGAGGCGTTGGCGAAAGTGTCGGAACTGGTCACTTTTGTCACTACCTTTGCTTAGAGTTCAGAACACTGAAGTTACTACAAGAAGATCCACAAGCGAGTCAACAATTTAATAACCTGCGAAAGAAGAGCATTACCAGACATGAAGAAAGACAAAAGCATCCTTGTATCAAAAGAAAGATATCAGATAAAAAACACCACAGTTATCATGAATATGAAGGACTACATCGATGAAGTTCAAGAACTGCTGAATGACTCCAACACTTACAAGAAATTGAAAACAGAGCCTATTAATCAGATAGAAAAGAAAGGGAAACAGACAAGTAAAATCTGTCTTGACAACACGTATACGGATGAACTTCAGCTCAGAAGCACCATATCTCTTTGCAAACATTAAAGTCCATAAATCAGGTTTCCCAGCCAGACCAATCACTAGTGGCAACCTTTGCCCTGGAACAGAAAATCTCAAAATAACGTACAATTCTTCTCCCAAATAATACTGAAGAACCAGCACACCTTGAAGAACAACCTGTCTAATTTCCAGATTGAAAGAGGCAAAAATAAATGAAAATGACATCTTGGTATCATTTGACATAGATTCTATGTTCACAACTATATGAAGTAAAATCATGCCATCAAAAAGAAACTTGGCATCCCAAAACTGCTACCAGTTTCAGAGATAATACAACTCATCAACCTGTTGATAGGGAATCCCTATTTTACCTTCAGCTGATTGTTATATTCACAGATATCAGGCGTAAGCATGGGAAGCTCTCTCTCTCTCTCTCTCTCTCTCTCTCTCTCTCTCTCTCTCTCTCTCTCTCTCCACGACAGAAATATTAGTCACCTGCTTAGAAAATGAATCCTTTAAAGAAACCAACCCCTTAAACCAAAGTTCTGAAGCAGATACATAGGTGACATGATTTCAAACTGGAGCCATGGATCTGAAGAGCTGCAAAAAGTTTGATGCTCTCAACAATTACCATCTGAAGGTTAAGTTCAAAATTGATATAGAAGACCTTTCTTTAATATCTTAATCACAAGAAAAATTACTGAGTTACAAGACTCCAACATATACAGGGATCATACTGAATTATAAATCATGTCAAACTCACTCAAGAAAAAATTGGAGTATTGAAATCTTTCATTTTAAGAGCTTACCAGATCTGCAATAAATATAACCTTCAACAGAAACTAGAAGCTATAACCAGAATAGCCCTTAGAAACAGATCCATATCATTAAGAAACAATAGAGGACATTTTCAAGCACTTGAACATACCTCAGCCAAGTAATTGCAAGAAGCTCACCATCTGCATACCATATGTACCTAACCTTAGTGTAAACATAGCAAAAGAAGCAAAAAAATATGGAATAAGCACTTTCTTCAAGGGGTTGGCATCTGTAAAATAGATACTGAAACTACAATCCAACTACCCCAACAATCCCCATGGCTCTGTTTAAAAAAATAGACTGTAAATGTGGCAGTATATGCATAGATTGAGTGATACAGAACGCTTGGTTCTAGAATTGAACACAAAAAAGATGTTCAATGTGGGAGGATACAAAAATATGACACAGTCCTTTTCAATGTAGGGACATATGGAAGTTCATAATACTAGAGTCCTTTCAGAGACCACCAGTACAACAAAAGAAAATTTGATGAAGCATTATTTATAACAATGTTTGAGGCCACTTCTGTAAGAAGAAAACAAGGGGTTAAATTTAACCAACAATACTGTAACATATTTAAAAAGACAATAATGGTAGAATTAAAGAAACAAGAAAGAAAACTCCAAATACTGGAAGAACAGCCTAACCTCAACCTCCCACCACTACCTCTCCTGAAATAGGCAGCACAAAACCCACAGAGCATCTGAGTCCTCTGTGGGTTTTGAGTTCATCCACACCTGAGGATGAAGTTTGGGTCCATCTACCTCGAGGCTACAATTCATTAAATATCGCTGGATCCAGGATATCCTACTGAGCATCCTGCTATTGGACAATTAATTAGAAACCTTCCGAGTAAATAAACTGTTTACGGCACCTCTTGCTGGAATGTGCAGTCTGAATTGAGTAGGTACAACACAGGGTCACTGTCCACACCAGGCTGGTGGAGCCTGGCTGTAAAGGATCCATGTAGAGTTATGAAAAAAGTCATGAACAGTGCTGGGAAAACCAAGGAGGTGGTTTTGGAGACACCAAAGCTACATTTGGTAGGAATCTCCTTGTCACCTCTCCCATGGTGGACCACTCCCAGTCTGCTTGCACTATACGGGTATAGTGCAAGCAGACTGGGACTACAACATATACCTATATAAGTATATGTCGTAGTATATATCTATGAGATATATATATACCAACCATACTCTATAGACTACGACACCTACTATATACGTGTCATAGATATAGTAGCTACATAATGAATATCTATATAGGTTTTCACTGTGTAAGCTCTGGTTATAGTCAAAATAATTGGTTTGTTGAATACTTTAATTTCCTCTTGTTTCTAACTATTGATGTTCTTGGAAACAGATACCAGTTCCCTAGCAAATGGCAGGGATGAAGACTGCTTTTGAAATAAGCTTAATATTAAGACCCCAGTCAGTACAGCTGATCCTGGATATTAGGCCAGCATCGTTCCTAACTGTTTTAGCTGTATGTTCAATATTATGATTGGGCAAATGACAACTTATTATCAAAAAGGGATATGAAGATATTTTAGCTCTTGGGCCATTCTGATAGAAGTGCCATTAGTTTTTATAAGTAGTCCTGTTCTAAAGGTGCATTTTAGAAGGATAGTTTTGGTTTTATCTAGTGAGATTTTTAATTTATGGACTTGTGTCTAGTCCTGTAATTTCAGTAAGGTAGTGTTAGCCAGGTTTTTCAATTTTCTGTGGGTATTTGTCCTCACTGATATAGTAGCTACATTAGGTCTTCAGCAAACACAGACACCTGAAAGAGAATGGGCCTGTGGCACTGGTTTCCATGGTTTAGAAGAAGAGAATACAGCAGAGCCAGTGGAAGCAGTAAGTAAAATAAATTTAATAAGTTTTAATATGAAGAATTAGCTTTTGGGGTACTGAACCCCTTCCTCAGCAAGAAAGGTACATACATACAGAAATACAAACATAATATAAAATGTTAGGAATGGAATAAATTCTACTAAATATGCTGTACGTGATCAGATGACTGGGAGAGTGCATATTTCACTAGCCAGATCAGGTGATTGTTGTTGGTGCATGGTGCTCATATGGGATTTGTCATGTTTCAAAACTATTGACTCTAAAATTGGGTGTAGCCGTGTACCTCTGCTGTGATTTAAAACTTTGTAACAGCTGGATATATTTAGGGACTCAAACCTTAGGTGGTGATAGTAATGTCGAGATTGGTTGATCACCTCACTATTACGCCTGGGGTTGGGGTCATGATGAGTTGACCAAAATTGTTCTGTGATTGCAGAGTGTTCAGAGTCACCCAGGCAGATGGACCTGTCATGTTCTGCAAGGGGGGTCCTGAAGATGTCTGGAGCTTTCCCCTACATAGCAGCTGCCACAACCGTGGCAAGTAATCCCGTATACAATACGGCTGTGTAAGAGGGGCGATGGGCATTTTTTAATCTTTAAACCAGAGATCGTAGACTTCTACCAGGAAGTTGTATGCATTTCATGTGGTACTTACGCAGCATCTTAGAAATCTAGTCTAAGGTACCCGGGTAATACAGAATATAAACAGTAGGTACACTGTCACTGTCATGAGGGGGACGAGGGCATCTGATGAGTTGCAAGCTTGTAGTAAGCACCTGTCTAACACATGGGCTGAGTATCCACAACAATCGCCTGATCTGGCCTGTTCAATGACTGAACACTCTTGCATTACCCTGAAAGCTATTTGTTCGTATTAAAACTTATTAAATTTATTTTAGTTACTGCTGTATTCTCTTCTTCTAAACAAAGGCATCTGATGGATTTAAGGCTTTACATTATTTTCAGTGGTTTTAGGGTGTTAAGTGCAAGTGAAAGTTTGGTGGATATTGCTGATCTCTGAAGTTAATGTCTGCTGTAAGTCAGTTAATGCTGCTGTTAATGTCTGCTGTATCCCAGTCAGATTTTTTAATATTATAACTTATGATGTCAAAGAATGGTGCTGCCAGTGTTCCTGAAATTGTCATACAAGGTCCAATGTTATTGCCCTGTGATCTGATGTTGTCCATGGATCATGGAAACACTAGTTTATTTTGGATTGATGTTACCTTAGCAAGGTAACATCATCATTGATTCGCACCGGCTAGAGCTAAAGGTAGACAGATGGTGTGGCCTATTTAGAATCTTGAGAAATGTTGTTGTGAAGTCCTCCAAAACCTGGCCATTGTGAGTACCAGCGAAGTCCTCAGTCAGGCTGTTCCTCAAGTATAGATCAGAAATGTGGTATCTTTCGGAGCACATATGTTTGTTGTTGTTGTTGTTATTTGGTTTTTAGGAGCATTAGCAACTAAGGCCATATTGCTCCGGGGATATGCTGTGGTCATTCCCTGACCTTTCCGCATCCTCCATATTTGGTGGTCATGGACTTGAACCCCGGTCTAATCAAGAAGCATGTGCTACGCACTGCTGCTCCTGCCCACCTGGCTACGGAGGCGCTGGAGCACATATGTGTGAAGTGTATTCTAAGCACTGGCAATGGAAACATGTCATAAGAGCATAATGCTCCTGAAATCTGTGTGAAAGTCCACACTGAGTATATCGGTTCATGAGCTTGCAGGAGGTTGTTTACTCTGGGGGAAAGCCGAAACGTAAAGTTAATATATTTGCTGCAGCCCTAGATTTGGTAGCCCTTTTTAAAACCGGTTCTTGTTTAATTCTTTGATTTTTAGTTCAGCTTCAAAGTTCTTAAAATAATATCCTCCATGAGAGAATGCACCAGATTATCACACATTTGGTATGTTAATCTGGATTACTGCTATCCATATGCCGTACCTTGAATCTGTTATTTTTAACTGCATTTTTCATTCCATTGGCCTAATATTTCTACACCTTGTTGCACTAGCTTACCTTGATTACTGTCATTATCCATGCTGCCTGCCTTTTTATCGTCTGCAAACTTAAGAGATAAAGCCTTATATACCTTCATAAATGTCATTAGTAAATATTAAAAATAAGAAGGAGACTAGTACTGAGTCCTGGGAGACTCCACTAGTGACATTAGTTTGCGAAGAGCAGTTCCTATTGAAGGAGTTAGATGTGCTGGAATACATTCAAAGAAGGGAAAAAATAAAGAGAATGACAGTGTGGTCTTACCGGGAAATGCTTGTTCTGCAGATTGCATTGTCTGGACACAAGGTGCCTGCAAGATATCTGATTTATGTGTATAAGACTTTTTAGCATTAGTAGAGGCATATGATGCAAGAAAGCAAGCTTATGCAGCATCAGTCGAGAAAAAAAAAAAAAAAATGCATTCCATTTCACCCCTCCATTCGTTCCAAATGCCTGTCCAGCTCAGCCTTAAACTTATTTATGCTATTAGCTTCCACAACAAAAGATGGAAGCCTGTTCCACCAATAAACTACCCGCTGGCTAATGGCAAATTTCCGCACATTTATTTTTTTACTTTCGCACATTTACTTTCGTCAATTTGAAACTGTGCCCCCTCAGGTTCTTAGTCTAAGCAAAAGGAAGAAGCCCATCAGCATTCAGCTAGCTCAACCCATTCAAGGTCTTATACACCTCAATCAGATCACCTCACAGGTGCCTACTCTCCAGATGCTGCAATATGCAGAACTTAAGCCTTTCTTGGTAATAGCACCCTTAGTTCCCCTCACCAATCTTGTTTCCCTTCTTTGTACTCATTCCAGCAACTCTACATCCTTCCTAAAATGAGGCCTCCAGACTTACTCTTGGTGTGCCTGACCATTGCCTTTTATAACAGGATTATCACCTCCATGACCTGCACTGCTCAGAAAACTTCATATTTGACTGCACAATTACCTCCAGGTATTTTCCACTTCCCTGAGTGTAGTACCCAACGGTTCGTACGTTTCTATACGGTTATTGCTACCCACATGCAGTACTTTGGATTTGTCAACTTCAGTTGCCACTTCTCATCCTACTTTCCCAACTTATCTAGATCCAGTTGGAGTAGCATACACTTTTTACTGTCGTCAACAATCCTACCAACCTTTGTATCATCTGCAAACTTGGACATTAAACCTGATATACCTTCATCAGTATCATTGAAAAATATACAAAACAACAATGGGCCCAACACCGAACCCTGGAGAACTCCACTAATAATATTTGTCCATGAAGAGGAGTGTCCATTGATTACCACTCTCTGTCTCCCACTCAATGATCCCTTTATCCATTATAGCAACTTATCCTTAATGGCATAACTCTCCAAATTGAACAGCAGTCTTCAATGTGCAACAGTGTCAAAAGCTTTCCTGAAATCCAAGTATATGATATCAAAATTATATATGGCATTCAGTTCCTTTGTGACCACATCATAGTATCCAAACAAATTGGTCAGACAAGACCTCCCTTTGACAAACCCATGCTGTGTCTTAACTATTATTGCAGTCTTGTCTAGATGATCCTGCAATGCTTTAACCAGTGATTCCATTATTTTCCCCGGAACACAAGTTACTTTTTGAATCCCCTTTGTGAATTGGTGATACATTTACATACCTCCAGTCCCTGGGAACCTCCCCAGAGACAAAGGAAGCTCTCATAATTATGGCTAAGGGTTTGCTTACTTCCTTTGCTGCCTCTAATATAACTGGATAGATCCCATCCACCCCAGGTGCCTTCCTTATGTTTAACTTCAACAATTTTTCCTCCACTTTGCTGTCAATTATTACAAAATCACGTAGCTCCCTGTTAGTGTTTGATAAACGTCTGGCACTCCCCTCATTGAATAATTCTTCATGTGTGAATGTAGATGCAAAATACTCATTCAGTTTATCAGCTACCTGAGCATGATCATCAATAGTCAACCCATCTATATTAAGTGGTCCAATCTGATTCATCCCTTTCCTTCTAGAGTTTTCATAAATAAAGAACTCTTTGCTGTTTTTGTTTTCATCCTTTGTCAAAGATTTCTCGTAATTTGCCTTCATCTGCCTAACTTCCTTTGTGACTTAATTACAGATTAGTTTATACCTGCCATAGGCTTCTGTGTCATCTGATACCTTATATGCATCCCATATCACCCAGGACTAAAAGGAGTTGAAAATGCACCAAAAAACTAACAATACAAGATTGGAGAAAGTTAACCCCAATAAATGTGGTGACTAACAGCTGAACATGTCTCAGGCTAAGAGAATGAAAATAAACAGCTCTCAGCCTACTGTCCCTTTTTTTTTGGTGATACATTCGTTATCATCACAACCCATCTGGGATAATTTCACAACCCAGTTGGGAAATTATCCCCTCTCAGAAGACTATAGAGTCCATGGTTGGATCACCAAAAATGATAAAAGGATTACAATCAGGTGATCGTTTTGATCTCTTAGTAGAAACTTCACTAAGTCATCAATCGGAAAAATTGCTAAAACCAAAATCTTTTGTAGGACTACCAGTTGAAATTACCCCACATAATTCCCTGAATACATCGAAATGTGTTATTACTGAATGGGACCTTTTGACTGTTTCAGAGGAAGAATACTGCGCAAGCTAACAGAACAACAAGTGATACATGTTAGGAGGATAATAATGAAGAAAGACGGAATTCTCATTCCAACCCGATCAGTAATTCTCACCTTTAACAATCCTTCTCTTCCCCATTCAGTTAAAGCAGAATATTTAAATTGCAAAATCTGACCATACATACCAATAAGGTATTACAACTGTCAGCAATACAGACACTCTCAGGCGACATGTCGCAGTGATCCCATCTGTCCACTCTGTGGATCAAAATACCACAATCAACAGCAAACTGCACATCCACTACACCACTCTGTCCCAATTGTCACGAAAACCATCCTGCTTTTTCGAAGACATGCGAAATGTGGGTATTGGGAAAGCAAATTCAAAAATACAAAGTAGAAAATAAAGTGTCTTATCCGGAAGCAAGAAAACAGATACTTGCAACCAAACCTTCACGTTCCTATGCTTCAGCAGTGAAACGACAGCAAACTGTAGCCACTCAAATGGAGGTAGTAATACCTCTAAATCAAATTATAGACTGGGGTAAAGTAATATTGATGACAAAAACAGTTTCACAAGAAACATCCAGTACTAAAGGGCAGGATACTTCTGTGCCTGTAAAGCAGAAATCAGAAGTAAAATCTTCAAAAACAAAGCGAACAGCATCTAGTAAACTGTGTGAACAGAAACAAACAAACATAGACCAAATGGATACTGATGAACAGAGAGAGAGAGAACGTACTAGAACTATATTGATACTGCAGAAGATATTGATACACCTCGTCTAATTTTCCGAAGAAAGATAGACCCAAATATGATAAACGAAAAAACTCAAAAGCGCAGTCAGATTCAACAAATCGTCCCGAGACCTAAATAATGCAACATATTATTATACAATGGAACTGTCATGGTTTACGTGGAAAATTGGATGAAATAAAAGATATTGTTCAGCAGTATAAACCGGTCTGCATTTGCCTTCAGGAGACCCATCTAACACTTCAATCTTCACCCACATTTCAAAGTTATACACTTTTCCGGAGAGACAGGAATGATAACAGAACTGCCAAAGGAGGAGTGGCAATTTTGGTGAATACTCATATACCAGCTAAGCAAACATTAGTAGCAGTAAGAATAGCCATCGGAATTTCTATCACAATCCCGTCCATTTATCTTCCACCAAATATCCCTCTCTCCAGATCGGAATTAAACGATCTTACTATGCAGCTTCAACCTCCCTATTGCCTTATGGGAGATATGAATGCCCATCATCATTTGTGGTGATCTGCTCACACAGACAGTAGAGGTAACATAATCGAAACTTTCATAGATGATCAATAACTGAATTTACTGAATACTGGATCTCACACTTATATCAGTTTGGGTACAGGTATCACCTCTGCAATAGACTTAACAATATGTTCTCCATCAATTTATCCTAGTATAGAATGGTTAGTGTTGAATAATCCTTACAACAGTGATCATTTTCCGATAGTATGTTCCATACAGACACAATTGACCCTTACAGAAGGAACTAGAACAGTATGAAATTTTAAAAAAGCTAATTGGAGTAAATATATGCAATTAATCAAACTGGATAAGCAATTAATAGAATCCCTGCCAATGGATGATGCTGTCTTATATATCAATGATCAACTATTAGAAGCTTCAAAAGCTACAATACCTCAAATAAGTAAGGCAAGGCAGGCACGGTACAACTCTTGGTGGAATGCAGAATGTGCAACAGCAAAAACGAAACAAAATCGTGCATGGAATAGATTCCGAAAATATCCAACTACCCTCAATTTGATTGCATATAAAAAAGGCCAAAGCTGAAGCGAGGAGAATTTAGAAAAAAGCAAAGAAAAATTCTTGGATCATGTTTGCTTCCACACTTACTAGGAACTCGAGTCCTGGTTTGGTGTGGAAAAAAATTCGGATTTTAAGTGGAAGATATCCAAGCACACAATCTCCAACCTTTCATTGGAAAGGGCAGGACATTTTTGCAACAGAGCAGATATTACAAATTCTGGCTGACTCTTTCGCTTCCATATCAGCATTTACAAGCTACAACTCTGACTTTCAAAAATATAAAGAGCAAGCTGAACGGAGTAAGTTGAATTTCTCTACCAAGACCTCTCATCCCTATAATCTACCATTTCTAAAAGAGGAATTACTTACAACCCTTAAAAAATTGCCTAATAGCGCACAAGGTCTTGATGGCATTTATTATACTGTGATCCAACACCTAAACTCTGATTGTCTGGAAATCCTACTAGCTCTATATAATAGAATTTTTCTGAACAACCTGTATCCATCCGTATGGTGGCATTCAATTGTCCTTGCATTTCCCAAACCTGGAAAAGATCCTTCCAATACATAATTATCGCTCGATTTCACTGACCAGCTGCTTAGGAAAAATCCTTGAACGAATGGTGCATAATAGACTGACGTGGTTGCTGGAAAAAGATAATGTTTTATCACCCCACCAATTTGGATTTAGAAAAAAATAGATCGACACTTGATCTACATGTCAAATTGGAAACAAATATTAGAAACTCATTTATAAGAAAGCAGCATATGGTGATGGTAAATCTAGGTCTTGATAAAGCTTTTGACACAACATGGAGATTCGGAATTTTACAAGATCTATTTCAATTAGGATACAGAGGACAACTTCCACAATTTATAGAAAAATTCCTTGCTGACAGAACATTTCAGGTACGATATAAAGGCTATTTATGTACAATATATATACAACAGGAAGGGGTTCCCCTGGGCTCAGTATTTAGTGCAACCCTGTTTGCACTGAGTGTGAACAATATCACAAAGGTTATACCACCATCATTGGAAATCTATATATATGTAGATCTTTCCATTTCATTTCAATCACAAAGCATGAGCACAATAGAATCAGCTCCAATTATCCATAAACAAAATAGAAGTTTGGACTAAAAATAATGGATATAGAATATCTGAGAAAAAATCAGCTGTTATACACTTCTGTAAAATGCGTGGTCTTCATCCTGAACTGGTCTTATACTTAAATAAAATTGCTCTACCTGTTCAAAATTTCTCCTTCTTGGGCTTAACATTAGATAGAAAACTAAACTTTCATGAACATGTACTAAGACTTCGAACTAGTTACCTCTTAAAACTTAATATCTTGCGCACAGTATCTTCAATAGCCTGGGGAGCTGACAGGTCCACATTATTACTATTATATAAAACTTTGATTAGATCTCGTTTGGATTATGGATCTCCTATATATGCTTCAGTAAGAAGGAGCATCTTACGTCGCCTAGATACCATTCACCATAATGCTCTCCGCATAGCTCTAGGAGCATTTAGAACTTCACCAATTTACAGCTTGTATGCGGATGCATCAGAACCCCGCTGCACATTCGACGAGATTATCTACTGTGCATGTATGCGGCAAAAATATACAGTCAGCTATCACATCCAAATTGGTCCATTATTCACGATCCACCATGGACAAGGAATTATGATTCCAAGCCAAATGAAAATAAACCAGTAGGACTGCGTCTCAGACACTTAGCTCAATTTTGGGAAATACATTTCCAGCACATTTCTGCAGTAGATATAAACTCAGAACCTCCTTGGATTCTGACTGTTCCTTTGTCCATATCACATCTTACAAACAGGAATTAAAAAGAGATCTCTCCAATCGTTATACAGAAGCTTCATGCACTGCACAGTTTTGAAAATAGAAACAGTCATCAGATTTACACGGATGGTTCAAAATCGAACAACTCAGTAGGTGCTGCAGTAGTTTTACCGGAATATATTATATCTGTCTCCTTGCCTCGTGTTTGCAGTATTTTCACAGCAGAATTATATGCTATTAAACTAGCACTGGATGATATTACCAAGCATCAACTTCTACCTGCTCTAATCTATACTTGACTCCCTTAGTGCAGTTACAGCTTTACAGAACAGCAAATATTCCTCAAATTCCTTGATTCAGCATATCAAAAAACAACTCGGAGTTTTGCATAAAGCAAGAAAACAAGTGTCTATCTGTTGGATTCCCAGCCATGCTGGAATCCCAGAAAATAATCATGCAGACCAAGCTGCAAAAAATCCAGATCTTAATATACAAGATAACTTTCAGTTTGTACCATTTACAGATTATAGAGATGTATTTCGTACCAAATATACTTCCATCTGGAAGCAACTTTGGAGGGACCATTCGTGCAATAAACTTCGCAGAATAAAAAAAAATCTATGTTCGTGGCGTTCTAGCTCACGTTCAAATAGACAGGAGGAAGTTATATTAACAAGACTGCGCATTGGGCATACCTTCCTCACTCACAAACATTTTACTTTTAAGAGAAGATCCTCTGCTCTGCTCTGTCTGTCAGATACAACTTACAGTAAGGCACATTCTGATTGATTGTCCAACCTATTCAGCTGTTTGTACCACATTCTTCTAATCATTAGCAAACTTGCAAGCTCCTCTAACCCTCTCTCATGTATTTGGTGAAAAAGTAAACCCAAGTGAGCTCTTTATATATATTAAACATCGAGGAATAATAAATACACTCTGATATATCCATCCTAAATCATTAAAATGAACGTAATGATGCTGACAGACACATATTGGCCACAGTTGCCCTTGTTTCGTGAAACTTTCATACCAACAACAACAGCATTCCATATATTCTTCACCATGAGCCTCATTAATTCATTTAGGCCTAAATTTTGAACGGTGTTTCTTAGTTGGAATGAAAAGCTTAGTAGCCTCCAAAATGAAACCCCTGAAGGCTTCCCATTTAGAATTCAACGTTGGTAACATCATCAGTTGGCCCCACTAAACAGAATTTAAAAACTGTCTGAGACCATTGTAGTCACCTTTACGGAAGTAAAAACCCTTTCCTTTACCCCTGATGGTAATTATATCTTTAAGTAAATCCCACATCAGTACACTATGATCACTGCCACCTAGTAGTTCCTTTATCTGCAAATTCTTAATACACAAATGATCACTTCTGATAATCAGATGAAGAGTATTATTCCCTCTGGTTGCCTCTCGAACATGTTGCTGTAGAAAACAATCATCCAATAAATTCACAAAATTCATGCTAGTGTGAGTGACCAAACCACAAGTTCCAGTCAACATCTGGAAAGTTAAAATCCCCCATTATAAGACATTCTGATTTACTGGCCCACTCTGTTTCTCTGCACAATTGCTCATTATACTCATCAGATTCATTAGGCCAATAATACACAACTGCTCTCATTTTTTCTTTCCCAGTGCTTATTTCACACCAAGCAGACTCAGCACTGCATTGTCCACCATCAATTGGATGCACTTCCTTAGATTTTGTGTTTCTTAGCTAACAGCATAACCACTCCTCCCTCCCTGTCCTGTCTAACCTTCCTGTACACATTGTACTTCCCAAATTCCAACTCTTCACTGCTTATATCTTTGCGACACCATGTCTCTGATATCTCAACAATATCTGCCTTTGATGTCTTTACTAGTACTTCAAATTTATTAATTATACTCCTAGCATTGGTGTACATGCAAGTATACATGCACCTGTTTCTACTCCTAGCCACCCTAACACAGCCCATGTATTTATTTGTTCCACTATGGCTCCCAGCAGTCCTGGAATTATCCATTACCTTGCTTTCCAGCCTGCTGCTCATTCTAATAGAACCAGTGCAAGAATCACTTTTGCCTCTTGCAGCCGCTGTTAACCTTTTAGTCTGTGTATCCCCCCACGCTATCAGTTTTCTGACCCACCTAACACTGCCTCGATAGCATCAGCAAATATTCTTGTACCCTTTCACTTGCTGAGACTACAGACATAAAGGCGCATAAAGTTAAGTCAAAGGATGGTTAAAGGATAGATGTACGTAAATTTGACTTTAGCCAGCAGGTGGTTGAATGCTGTAACAAACTTCCATCTGATATTGTGGAAGTGGATAATATAAATAATTTCATGTAAGAACTAGATAAACGTTTGCAGGGGATGGATAGGTGAAGTGTGTGTGTGTGTTTTGCTGATGCTGTATAAGCATGCTTTTTTGCTTCATTTGGCACTACTAATCCACCTTACTTATTCTTTCATGATGAGATGACTTCTCAATGTGTTACAACTGTCACAGCCTTTTAACAATTAATGTTATTTTATCTGAGTGTCAGTGTTACAGTTTCTTTTCCTAGTCCTTATCTCGAATAATAACCACTCTACTAACTTCAATTACCACTTGGTAACTAGTGGCACAGCTCCTGCCTCCACGTGGTGGTGGTGGTGCATGTAACCTGGGGGAAAATCCATCCCTCAGGGCTAAAAGGAGCAGAAATGGAAACTGATGTATTTCCACGTTTAGAGCGAAAGAGCTCTCAACACGACAATGACACCGACCATGACCTCTCTTTCACACAAGGAAGCAGGAATCTTCAGCTTTCATTATAGTACATTCTTTGACATCCCAACCTGTGAGCAAGCTGTCCCCTTTCATTATCCAGAGATGCCTAGAAAAGGCTGCAGGTTCACCAAAAATGGTTAAACATCTCCAATCAGGAGATTTACTAATAGAGACTTATCACTCAACACATTCTGATTACTATTACAACTAACTTTAAGTGAAACATTTCTGAGGAAGAAATAGTCCAGGATCTAAAAGATCAAAATGTGATTCAGGCAAAGTGAATCATGATCAGAAGAAACAGCAACTTAACTCCTATGCGAAACATAATCTTAACTTTCAGTACCCAAAATCTCCCAGGTTCTGTCAAAGCGGGTTACTTGAACTGCTGCGTTAGGCCATATATCCCAAATTCGCTTAGATGTTATAAATGAAGTTGGCCATTTTCAGACAGCATGCTGTGGAGACGCTATATGTCCGAACTCTGGGTGCCAAATTGACACACAAGCAGAATGCAAGGCTCCAACACCACAGTGTCCTAATTGTAGTGGCAAGCATCCAGCTTACTTCAAAGATTGTGAACTATGGAAGATAGGATAGGAAAAAATATATAAAAATTGAAAATAAAGTCTCTCACCTAGAAGTGAAAAAACAGGTCAACTTAAGTATGCCAAAATGTACTTACACTCTACTACTCAGACACGAATGGCATGTCAATTAAGTGTCCATCTCTCCAAAACTATTAATATCAGACTGGGCTCGATGAGTACTCTTGGTTCAGCAACCAAATTCCGTAGACCAAAGCAATAATATGTCACTCACAATTCCATCCCAGAGACTAGGATAGCATGGATACAGATGATACAACCGGTCAAGAACAACTGCTTGAAATACATGCAGAAGATGGCATGGATGATAGCAATTAATCAGGACATACCACCTTCCCAGAAAAGAAATCAAAACCGGAACATCATAAACAATCAGCTACATCTTCCACAAACAAAACCAAATAACGGAACTCATCATTCAATGGAATTGTAAAGGTTTTCACAGCATCGTCGATGATATCATTGAACTAATTCAGTTCTTCAGTCATGTTGCCATGTGCCTACAAGAACTCAACTTGATGCCCGAAGTTTCCCATGCAGTCAAAAATTACACTATCTTCAGACAAGATAGATCACACACCAGTAGTGCTCATGGAGTAGCCATCCTGTTGGATGGCTATATTAAGAGTAGGAGACCGGCAGAATTACTTAACAAGTACAGGTCACTGTTGAACAAAAGCCGAGAATTAGGGTTGAATTTGAAAGTGTCTGCAATTCTGCCCAGACACGATAGGAGGGAGTATATGATGAGAGCCTTGTCGATCAATTCGGCCCTGGAAAGATTGTGCAAGGCTCAAGGGGTAGAATTTTTTTCAGCCTGGACTGTACTTGTTAACAGGAGAGATTGCTTCTACAGGGATGGGATACACTTAAATAGAAAGGGTGCAAGAATATTTGCTGATGCTATCGAGGCAGTGTTAGGTGGGTCGGAAAACTGCTAGCTTGGGGGGAGACAAAGACCAATAGATTGACAGTAGCCACTGGCAGAGGTGAAAGAGATTCTTGCACTGCTTCTATTAGAATGAGCAGAAGCCTGAAAAACAAGATGCATGGTATTTGAGAGACTGCTGGGAGCCATTGCGGCACAAGTAAACACATGGGTTGTGTTAGGGTAGCTAAGAATAGAAACAGGTGCAGGTATACTTGCGTGTACACCAATGCTAGGAGTTTAGTAAATAAATTTGATGAATTTGAGGTATGGCTCAAAACATCAAAGGCAGATATTGTTGGGATATCAGAGACGTGGTGTCACACAGATATAAGGGATGCAGAACTGCAATTTGGGGAGTACAACGTCTACAGAAAGGATAGACAGGATAGGAAGGGGGGAGGGGTTATGCTATTAGTTAAGAAACACATAAAAACGAAGGAAGTGAAGCCAGTCGACATCGCTGGACAGTGCAGTGTTGAGTCAGTTTGGTGTGACATAAGCATTGGGAGATCAAAATTGAGAGTAGGAGTGTGCTATAGGCCTAATGACTCTGATAAGTATAATAAGAAACTGTACATGGAAATAGAGTGGGCCAGTAAATCAGAGAGTCTTATAATGGGAGATTTTAATTTCCCAGATATTGACTGGAATTTGGGGGCTGGTTACTCACACACTAGCAGGGCTTTTGTGGATTTATTGGATGATTGTTTTCTACATCAGCATGTTCGGGAGGCAACTAGAGGGAGTAATACTCTTGATGATTTGATTATCAGCAGTGATTATTCATGCATTAAGAATCTGCAGATAAATGAACCACTAGGTGGCAGTGATCACAGTGTGCTGAAGTGGGATTTACTGAAAGAGGTAACTACCATTAGGGGTAAAGGGAAGGGTTATTGCTTCCGTAAAGGCGACTACGATGGACTGAGACAGTATTTAAATTCTATACAGTGGGACCAACTGATGATGTTACCAACAGCAAATTCAAAATGGGAAGCATTCAAAGAACTTACCTTGGAAGCTACTAGGCTTTACATACCAACTAAGAAATATTGTTCACGGTTTAGGCCAAAATGGATGTCAGATGAACTAATGAGGCATATGGCAGAGAAGAAAAATGCATGGGATACTTACAAATTAACACATGACACAGAAGCCTATGATAGATACAAGTTGATATGCAACCAAGTTACAAAGGAGGTTAGACAGGCGAAGGCAGATTACGAGAAATCCTTGGCAAGGGATGCAAAGAAAAACAGCAAAGAGTTCTTTACTTATGTAAACTCTAGAAGGAAGGGGATGAATCAGATTGGTCCACTTGATATTGATGGGTCAACTGTTGATGATCCTGCTCAGGTGGCTAACAAACTAAATGAATGTTTTGCATCGACATTCACACATGAGGAGTTATTCAGCAAGGGGAATGCCAGAGGTGTATTCAACTCTAGTAGTAAGCTACAGAATCTTGAAATAACTGGGAGTAAAGTGGAGGAGAAACTGTTGAAGTTTCTCCTCCACTTTTTTTCCCATCCACCCAAGTGCACCCAGGGTGGATGGGATCTATCCAGTTATATTAAAGGAGGCAGCAAAGGAAGTAAGCAAACCCTTAGCCATAATTATGAGAGCTTCCTTGGACTCAGGGGAGGTACCCCATAGACTGGAAATGTGCAAATGTGACCCCAATTCACAAAGGAGGATCAAAGGCTGACACAAGTAATTATAGACCTGTGAGCTTAACTTCTGTTCCAGGAAAATTAGTGGAGGCACTGGTTAAAGAAGCACTGCAGGATCATTTAGACAAGACTTCAGTTATAGCTCAGACACAGCATGGTTTTGTTAAGGGGAAGTCTTGCCTGACCAACTTGATTGGATACTATGATGCAGTCACAAAAGATCTGGATGCAGGGAATAACTTTGATATTATATACTTGGATCTTAGAAAGGCTTTTGATACTGTTGCACATGGAAGACTGCTACACAAATTGGAGCAGTGTGACATTGGAGGCAAATTGCTGCTATGGATAAAGGGGTGGTTAAGGGGGAGAAGACAGAGAGTGGTAATCAATGGACACTGCTCATCGTGGACTTATATTATTAGTGGAGTCCCTCAGGGCTCAGTGTTGGGTCCATTATTGTTTTCTGTATTTATAAATGATATTGATGATGGTATATCAAGCTTAATGTCCAAGTTTGCAGATGATACAAATGTTGGCAGGGTTCTCAAGGACACTACTGACACTATGCTGCTGCAACAGGATCTGGAAAGGTTGAACAGATGGGCTGAGAGGTGGCAAATGAAGTTTAACATTGACAAATGTAAAGTACTACACATGGGAAACAGCAACCCCAGAGCAACGTATCATCTCTGTGGTACTACACTGACAGTGGTAGAGAATGAAAGGGACTTGGGGGTGGTTGTGCAGGCAGATATGAAGTTCTCTGAGCAGTGTAGATGGGCTGCAAGAGTAGCTCATGGAGTATTGTCAATGATATACAGGAATTTTTCCAGCAGGGATAAGGAGGTAATTATTCCATTGTATAAGGCAATGGTCAGGCCACACCTAGAGTACTGTATACAGATCTGGAGGCCCCATTTCAAGAAGGATGTAGAGCTGCTGGAACGAGTACAGAGAAGGGCAAGATTAGTGAATGGAACAAAGGGGTGCTCTTACGAAGAAAGGCTTAAGTTTTGCAAATTACAGTGTCTGGAGACTAGGCACCAGCGAGGTGATCTGATAGAGGTGTATAAAGCCTTGAATGGTTTAAGCATGCTCAATGCTGATGGGATTCTTCCTCTAGCTCAGAAAAATCACCTGAGAAGGCACAAATTCAAATTGAGGAAAGACAGATGTAGGATAGACGTGCGGAAATTTGCCTTTAGCCAGCGGGTGGTTGGTTGGTGGAACAGACTTCCATCCCTTGTGGTGGAGGTTGATAGCCTAAATAAGTTTAAGGCTCAGCTGGACAGGTATTTTGAACGAACAGAGGGGTGAAGTGGAAGTGGGTTTTTTTTTTTTTTTTTTGGCTGATGCTGCATAAGCTTGCTTTCTTGCATCAAATGCCTCTACTAATGCTAATGCTAAATGCTAATGCTAAAGATACTGAAGAAAAACCAAATTCTAACAGCTGCAACCACTGCCATTCCACAATACCAAGTCAGGAAAAGGCGAAAATAAAATTTTTGATGGAATGAAAGAGTGCAACAATGGAAAAAAAAAAGGGAAAAAACAAAGCATGGAATCAATTCCGCAGGCATCCAACAACTTCCAATCTTATTAATTATAAGCGACTTAGAGCAAGAACCCGTAATATCAGATGGAAAGCAAAAAAAAGAATCTTGGATTAAATTTACTTCCTCAGTTAATAAAAATACAGATATCAGACTAAATCTGCAGTAAGATAAAAACGGTGAAATGGCAAATTTCCTCCAACATCTACTCCACTAATTAACTGAAATGGACAGGAACTCTCTACCCCTGCAGAAATTGCAAATGAACTAGGATCCATATTTTCTCAGTTATCCTCCTCAACTGCTTATGACCCATCATTTCATAAAATTAAAGATGTAACTGAAAAATCCAAACCCAATTTCACTGACAGATGTGCATTAACATATAATCAACCATTCACCATGATTGAACTGCAGCATGCTCTTACCAACACAAGGAACAGTGCTGCTAGCCGTGATGGGATGTTTTATGTAATGCTCAAAAATCACACTCGTCACTTCTGATCTTCTTCAATCAAATCTTCACTGAACATACATTCCCAAGCTCCTGGCATCATTCCTACATACTGGCTATGACAAAACATGGTAAAGACTATTCTGTTCCTCATAACTTCAGACCAATTTCACTTACCAGCTGTCTGGGCAAAACCCTCGAAAAAATGATTCATTGTCGTATGACTTGTTATCTTGAGTCCCAAAATTTGATCATCAACAATTAACTTGATTCAGAAAAAATCGATCATCATTGGACCTTATGATTAAAGTCGAAGCAAACATCAGAAATGCATTCATCAAAAAGGAGCATCTCGCTGTAGTCTGTGTGGATATTGAGAAAGCCTTTGATGCCACATGGCATTTCGCCATCTTCAAGGATCTACATTGTCTGAGCCTGAGAGGAAATTTGCCTTATTTCATCCAAAATTTCCTACAACAAAGATTCTTTCAAGTTCATTGTCGGGAAACTCTTTCTAAAAACTTTGTCCAAGAAGAAGGAATCCCACAAGGTTCTATTCTCAGCACCTCTCTATTCACACTTAGAATGAATGAATCATTTAACTAAAAACAGTGGACTCATACCTTTATGCTGATGATCTCACAGTCTCCTGTCATTCTCAAAACATGAACTGTATTGAGAGACAATTGCAGATATCAATAAATTGGCATAAAGATTTGGACGACACAAAATGGTTATGGACTATCCAGCCAGAAATCTACTGCCATTCACTTCAGTACCATACATAAAAATGCATCCAGATCCTGAACTCCAATTAGATAATCATCCTATTGAATTGCAATTAGTATTCATCTGCTTGGCTTACACCACATGGCGGGAGCACCATAAGTACCTGTTTTTTTTTTTTTTGACTGAAAGTTATCCTATCAAAAACATACTGAACATCTCTGGACAGCTTGTCAAAAAAAAAAAAAAAAAAAAAAGACCTTACTTTAAACTTTATCAGCAAATCCTGGGGAGCAGATCATTATACCTTGCTTCACTTATATAGATCCATAATCAGATCTCGCCTGTATGTGCCTGTCTTCAATTCTGCTAGTGCTCACTTCAACCCTATTCAACATTCAGCTCTTAAAACAGTTCTAGGTGCATTTAGAACATCTCCAATGCAAAGTCTGTATGTAGAAGCCTATGAAGCTCTTCTAAAGATCAGAAGAAAGATGTTATTGCTGAACTACACTACCAAGATCTAAAGCCAGTCGACCCATCCTAATTGGTCAATATTTAATGATCCACAACTCATGACCTTTTATAGAAACAAACAGTAATCAACTAGGCCTGCAGGTATTAGGTTAATGGAACTAGCAGAAAACTGGAATATGGAAATCAAAGTCCACCAAGAACTTATAGATCACGTTCCTCCATGGTGTGCCATCATGCCGTCTTGTGACAATTATTTCCACCAATGAGGAAAACACTCTTTTAATGGGTATTAACATCCAACAGCTGCACATTGCACATATACAATGTTATCCTGACTTTGCTAAAATATATACTGATGGATCGCAGTCCAAGAGTGGAACAGGTGCAGCAGCAGTGGTATTCCATGACACTACCATTTCTGTATGACTTCTGACAGAATGCAGTAGTTACACCACTGAATTATATGCCATAAAGCTTGCTCTGGAAATCATTTCCATCTCTCAGTCCAAAAGAGCATAATATACACAGACTTGCAAAGTGCCCTATTAGCAATGCAAAAGATTTCCTCACCTACTCATCCATTACTAGAGCTCATCATATCAGAGTTGATTTGTCTCAGAGATCACCGGCTCATCATTGTCTCAGAGATCATATAAGGAACAATGGACACTTCAGTGGCAAAGGCATATACATAACAATTGTGTGGCAAATATACATAACAATTTCCTTGAAATTAAACCTGTACTACGATTATGAGCCCCCAATTTCTGCCCACACAGACAAGAAGAGGTAGTCCTGGCTAGAGCTTGAATAGGCACGCTCATTTGACCCATCTATTCCTTTTATCAGGTAATGACCCTCCATGTACATACTGCCACAGGCCACTCACAATAAAACATACTCCTGGAATGCACCTTGTATAATAATTCCCGTCTAATTTTATTCACTTCTCTCTCGAACTTACAGGAATTGTCACTTAGCCATATCATCGGCGAAAATTCAAACCTTCTAGAAAATTTCTTCTTTCTGAAACACATAGGTTTATATGACCATTTATAACTGCTTCCATAGTAGCCAACAAAATTAGTATTAACTACTATGATAGGTGCAATATGGCTTAAGTAGTCTTTGCACTAGAAAAATCAAAGCACAACAACAACAGTGTTATAGAAATTAACGCCTTTTCTATTTCTGCTTTTATTCATCTGACTTACCCTCATGCTCAGTCAGATTTTTGTTTTTACAATAAATTTTTATCCTTTTTTTATGTATTACTCAAACATAGATAACTTTTGATGGTGTGACCTCTTCTCGCCCTTACTCGCTGCAATCCCTCTCTGTTTTTATTTATATGGTTCTGGCACATTACAGCCTCTGCTAATGTGCAACTAAAACTGAAGTCAGATTCAAACTCTGAAACTACCATTTGGGAAGGAGTAAAAATCTTTTTTGATTAAAATATAGGAGATTTAATTGAAATAATTAAATCTATGAAAATTTTAACTTTTTAAGTGGCTCATTACAAAAGTCAAAAATTTCCCTGCCAAGTGTACAGCTAAATCTTGTCCAGAAGTTCTACACCTTTCATTTATTTATTATTTATTTTTTTTTGTTTGTACGATTTCCAGAACTGAACACAATATTCTAAATCCAGGCCAACCATCACTTTGTAAAGAGGGATAATGATCCTTCTTCCTACTAACAAAGAGAGAAGGATCCATAATAGATAGGAATGTGTCTATGGTTCTGTTGGGGAACCCTCCCCCCCCAATATATTTATAAGGATTTCTGTTCCCAAGAAAATGCATAATTTTAAATTTTGAAGCATTAAACTTTAGTTGCCATTTTTCAGACCATGTACACAAACAATCCGGGGTGTGTGTTTTTTTTTTTTTTTTTTTTTTTGAAGCATCGTGGCTTGGGTCAGATTGTCAACCACCCTTCCCAAATCATCAACAAATGTGGATAGCTTACCATGGATACCCTTGTCAATACCATTTGTGAAAATTAAAAATAGGAGGGGACTCAGCTGATCTCCAAGGGTGTTACACTGGTCTACCCTGAAAACTAACCTTTTAGAACAACACTCTGTCCATTATCTTTTAGCCAGCCTAAATTCCTACCAGTAAGTCCAATTTCTTCTAGTTTATATAGCATTCTTTCGTTAAAGACCGTATTAAAATATTTACTAAAGTCTAGATATATATTGTTGAAATTGTTACATTCTTCCAATGTGGACAGCTTATCATGTATTATAGTAATTATATTTTAGTAATTTACATGTTTATCAGGCATGTCCTTCCTTTAAGATACCATTCATTTCTAGATGTTCCTCAATGACCTCCTTAACCATAGACTTTATTTTCCATACCACAGAATTCAACAAACTGTCTAGCTTGTATATACCTAGCTTCTCTTTAGCACCATCTTTTTTGGATTGTGAAACCTTACCACTTCTCTGGCCCAAGGGAACCTTCCCAGAGCTCAGCTACACTCTCATTAATATTCCCAATGATTTCATACACTCATAATATGCGGCCTTTTTAATTACAGCTGATGTCATTATTAATATGGTGCAAGGAAGCCTAAGGCTTATGCTGCACCAGCCAAAAAAAAAAAAAAATTATGAATTACTCTGAGAGAGTCAGAAGTAGAAGGAAATCACCAAGAAAGAGAATGATAATATCTTGCTCAGGACCCTGGGTGTGCCAAGCCCATCACCAGAAGTGAGCCCCTGGGTTATATTTTTAGTCTTCCACCTTCAAAAATATTACAATCAATTTCAGTCGAAATTATATTTCTGTCACTGCAATGAATCATTGATTTCTCAAGGTGCAATGAATATATTGTTCGTCATGCAAAGACCTCCATTTTTCTACTGAAGTGGTAACAGGCTCTTAAGTACTCGGTCTCCTGCTTGTTAGCAATCTGAAATTGTTCAGTTCGACCCATATTTACTCACTCTCATGGGGCCGTTTGTCACCATGTTTGACATGCTTACTGTAACAGTTATATAGTGCCAAGTTTTTTTTTTTCCCTTCTCCAAGTTTTTTTTCCCCCTTCTCCAAATCTAACAAGTTAGATTTGGAGAAGGGTCGAAACATGGATCGAACTGAACGGTTTCATATTGCTAACGAGCAGTAGACCGAGTACTCAAGAGCCTGTTACCACTTCAGTAGAAAAATGGAGGTCTTTGCATGATGAGCAATATATTCATTCATTACATTTAAACTACACTCCTCAAATATTGGTTTCATATTTTAAAAGATGGAGACCAAAAACATCAAACAAAAATATCTAATTAAATAAAGATAAATGGTGTAATTAGAAGCAACAGAACTGGGAAAATCATGAGTAATTTCCTCTTAATAAATACGTAATTCACTTTTCAGATCATATGAGTGACAATATAATATATAAATTGTATAATATATAAATTGTCAGTCATGACATTCCTTGACCGAGCTGCATTAATGAATGCCATACAAACACAGTTTGTTTATAAAATAAAAACACAAAAAATAGTAACTAGCAATGAACTTTTATTTACTCAACACGGAAAGGCTTTCAAGTGCAGTCAGATTTCCGTCGTTAAAACGCTACACCACCTGGGTCTTTGCTCTCCTTTATTCCCAGTAACTTTTTTAACACACACACTTGTCTGAAATTTTCTTTGTGAATGATCATTGTTTGTTATCAGTGGCTGTCAGTTTGACTTTAAACTTCCTTGTTTTGCATCATTTCTGTCCAGCTTTTTTTTTTTTTTTTTAATTGAGAAACTGGGATGTTTTTATAAGCACAATTTCCAGTGTCGGATGGAAGTGTACACAGGTAGTTCTGGCTTTGAATTCCCGGGTTTGCGAGTTTTTTTTTTTTTATTTATCAATAAAACCAAAAATATGAAAATTAATTGCAAAAAATGACTGTTAAACATTCATAAATACCGCATTTCAAACCACGACTGTAGCTATACAATACAGTGTACCTCGCTTTACGATATTAATCCATTCCAGAGACATCATTGTGTCATGAAAATATAATGTGAACCCAATAACACATTTTTTTTGGTAATTCATTCCACGACCTTGGAAGGTAAAATTTTCGATATATAACTCTCTAAAAGGCCATTTTTATAGTGTAAATTGTATTAGTTACCAATTCAAATAATTAAAATGCACTACACTTTCATTGTTAACATATGTTCTGTTATAAGAACCAAGTTTGAACGGCTTTGTGATATTTTTCTGAACCATATTTCTGGAGGTCACGACCTTAAAATAAAAACAATTTGCATTTTCTGGTTTATTTGTTAGTGCAATTAATTATAAATGGGTAGTAAACTCGATGTTTGCATTTGTGAAAATACCAATAGCTAGAATTGTGTGGTTTTTACATTATTATGGTGAAATGTGTTTCCCCTTTATTGAAATCTTCAATCATACAAAAAACATAAATACATTTTCTGAATCTTCTCTTCCTTTTTTTTTTTTTTTTTTTTTTTTTTAAGCTTCGTAAACTTGTTACTCTGCACAAATCATGTTAGTTGCGTGTTCTGTTAAAAAATGCTTAAATGCATGCTATTCAAAAATTTAAAAAGAAAAGAGAATAATCTTGGAAACAAGAGCCTCTTCAAGTATTTCTGAAGAAGATGACTCCTTGTGCAACAAATCAATGAGTGCCGAGCCAAAAATGAATGATCAATGAGTGTGCATTTAGTCGACGATGATGGTGAAGAATAAACATTCCTTAACATTTGTAAGTCATAAATAATTTCTCTATTATTATAATTTGCATGATTTTACAGGCTACGTTTTAATTTCTTTGGATAAATCAATCATTGTTTAAACATAAACTAATTAGCTAACTAATTTCATTGTTAATAACATAATCCCTATTTTTAACATTGTCTATGGGAAATGAATTCCTGCTTTACGAGTTTTCGCTTATGGGTGCATGCCAGGAATAAATTAACTGGGGAACTACCTCAATAAATATTTAATTATACATCCCGTATCTGACAAATCATGCTCTAAATTAAATCAGCAAATCTTTTTGGTTGGAGCTAGTCCTTATACTATTCCCCAGTTTTAAACCTTAATGCATGTTCTAATCTGATTTTTAAATTTTTCATTGTTTTAACTCTTATTCGAATGTATTTTAAAATTGTATCTTTTATACTTGCTAATGCATTTAAGGGTCTCTTGGATGTCTCAGAACTTGAAGCATCACAACTGAATCATACCGAAGAAGAAAACAAAATGTTAAAAGAAAGTATTTTATGCATATCAAAAGCCAGAGATCAGCTGCAGTGTGAAAACACAAAATTAAAACTTGAGTTAGCTGTTTTAAAGCAAAATCATATATCATTAAATAAAGTTCAGGTAGGTTTCTTTGTTATTAAAGAATGCAGTATAAAATTATTTTGCACTCACCTTGTCCCTTCCCTCCCCCCTCTCTTTGTCTTTCTGTACAAGAATGAGATTCTGCAGTAAGAAAATGTGGTATTGTTATTATTCTTATTATAAATACTGGTAAATGATGAAATGAAGCAAAAAAAAATCCCAATGAAACACCTACATAAAATCTGTCCACCACTCCTGATAACATGTTTAATTCTTCATTAAATGTATTCACAATGCCAAATAACAGCAACAATCAATCTGGCTGAAAGCATTTTCCTGCAGGCATCATATTTCAATTTAAATTTGTTCCCTTCTATCTGTTGTCTGAGAGAGAGAGTGAGAGTGTTAGGTGGTATATGACTCCCATCAACCATTGAAATACCATCACTTTGCTTATTGGAGACTTGAAGTGATGGAACCCATGTTTAGTCTCCAGAGCAAAGTTCTGGTCAATCTTCCATAATGCAGTATTTGTGTTCATCATAACTTTTGAGGTTATGATGAACATAACCTTATGGTGTTAATTGTAACCCAGTCTGAGGTAATGATGACCACCATGGCGAGATCAAAACTTCCTTACATTTCGAGCACACAGCTCTAAAACGGTGTTTGCAAGCCAGCTGCTACTGAGTACTCCAGACCGCCCTATTGGTAACTCTCTAGAAGGCTTCCAGATCAGCTAGTGTATAATCTTGATTCCTCTACTCTGCCAGATAGTGACTGGAGGGAGTCCGAGTAGTGTATATGCACGGGGATGGGGGGGCATTGTCGAGGCCATGTTATGTTAAGGATCTGCTATATTCTTGCCATCTGTTTGCCATATACAAAAATTTCATTACTTCCTACATCGTGCACCCCCCCCCCCCCCACACACTTTTTTTTACTGCTAAATAAACTATGAATTGTCAAACTAATAGAACAAATTGATCTGCGAAAAGATATAAACCTCCTAAACACTTCCTAGTTCATTTCACAAAGATACGCGGTCTCAGTTCTAATCTCAATGATATCCATTTCCAATTACAGTCTGCCAAACCCTATGTTACTTTTTCTGACAGAATCTCAGTTTTCGGTTGATTCAACCACTGCTCATCTCAGTTGCCAAAATTAATTGTTTTATGATTCCTTTCCCACAAACGTGGTACTTGTGCATATGTCCGTTCTGATATTCCGAATCAGAGACTTGGTAATATGGAATCTTCTCTGGCTTAAAATCTCTCTACCTCATTGTGTCAAATTCATCTGTTGTCTCTACCATTCTCCCAACTCCACTAATCACTAACTCTTTGACTTTACAGGAGCAATATGGCCTTAGTTGCTAATGCTCCTAAAAACCAAATAACAACAACAACTTTGACTTTACTCTCTTTGCAACTTGACTTTCTCCAGCCCAACTTTCCTTACAGTGAGTTAATGTTCACAACTCCAGCTGGCTTCCGTTTTCTAGTCACACAGACCTAGCTGATGGTGATGCTGAGGCTTTTGCAATTACTAATGATCTTGCACAGATTTTTCCTTTACCTTCCAGAATACCGGACAATCATAACCATACAGCCAAACACCCTTGATCTTTTTCTCACAAACAACCCTTCTAAGTACATGTTCGAAGTGAGTGGTCCATTAGGCACCTCAGATCACCAATTGGTGATTGTCTCTTCTCCAATTGAACCTGTATGTCATGGCTATTTCTAACCTATTGTTGTTTGGCATTACAAGAATGCAGAATGGGATGACCTGTGAGATTTCTTTTCTTTTTTCCTTGGTCGGATTACTGTTTCAAAACTTCTGATGTCAATGTTTGCTCAGATCGTGTCAGTGAAATTATTCTTGTAGGAATGGAATCCTTTATTCTACACTCCACTGGAAGCGTCCTTTATCTATACCTTGATTTTCCAATAAATCTGCTAAGGCTGTTCAAGACAAGAATGTTGCATATCATAATTGGCTTGTTTCCAATTTTTCAGTTTCATTTTCTGCCTACACCAGATCTTCCAACAATTGTAAAGCAATTATTAATCAGTCCAAAATGGATTTTGAACAGGCTAAGAGTAGAAAACTAGCTTCATGCCCTAATGGTAGCCGAGCATTCTGGTCTCTTACCAAAGCTATTGCTGCAACTTTTGCCCATCTCTGCTTCCACCTCTATCAAAACCAGGTGGTTCTGTTGTCACTTCAGCCAAGGATAAAGCTGACCTGCTAGCATCCCATTTTTCTTCTATCTCATGTATTAATGATCTTGGTAAAACACCTCCCACCATTCCCAACACGCTGCATTCAATGCCTCCTGTAGTCTTCCATCAAAAGGATGCCAGAAGGTTTTTGACCGATCTTGATTCTAAGAAAGTTCCAGGTCCTGATGGTATTTCTCCACTTATTCTCAAAACTTGCACTCCTGAACTTACTCTTGCTCTTTGCCGCCTTTTTTCACTTTCTTATTCCAAAGGTGTTTTTCCTTCAGCTTGGAAATTTGCTCGTATCCAGTCAGTTCTGGACAGGTACTTGGAACAAACGGATGGGTGAAATGGGAGGTTGTTTTTTTTTTTTTTTTTTTTTTTTTTGGCTGATGCTGGATAAGCTTGCTTTCTTGCATCATATGCTTCTACTAATGCTAATTTTCGCAGCACTAAATCTAACTGTTTTGACACTAGGGTCTCCTGATTAGGAAAACTTATTTTATGACAATCCAGTACGTGGATCTTAAGAAAGCTTTTGATACTGTTGCACATGGAAGACTGTACAATTGGAGCAGTATGGCATTAAGGACAAAATGCTGCTATGGATAAAGGGATGGTTGAGTTGGAGAAGACAGAGAGTGGTAATCAATGGACACTGCTCTTTGTGGACTAATGTTATTAGTGGAATCCCACAGGGTTCAGCTTTGAGTCCATTGTTGTTTTCTGTATTTATTAATGATATCGATGAAGGTATATTAGGCTTAATATCTAAGTTTGCACATGATACGAAAGTTGGCAGGATTGTTAATGATACTAATGACAGTGTGCTACTGCAACAGGATCTAGAAACGTTGAGCAGATGGGCTGAGGTGGCAACTGAAGTTTAATGTTGACAAATGTTGCCTACTGCACATTGGTAGCAATAACCCCAGAGTAACATATCAACTGTGTGGTACTACACTCAGGGTGGTAGAGAATGAAAAGAACCTGGGGATAATTGTGCAAGATATGAATTTTTCTGAGCAGTGCAGACAGTCTGCAAGAGTAGCTCATGGTGTATTGTCAATGGTATACAGGAATATTTCTAGAAGAGCAGGGATAAGGAGGTGATTATCCCCTTGTATAAGGCAATGGTCAGGCCACAGCTTGAGTACTGTTTACTGGAGGCCTCATTTTAAGAAGGACGTAGAGCTGCTGGAACAAGTACAGATAAGAGCAACAAGATTAGCAAATGGAACAAAGGGTTGCTCTTACAAAGAAAGACTTGAGATTTGCAAATTGCAGTGTCTGGTGACTAGGCACTTGCGAGGTAATCTGATTGAGGTGAACAAGGCCTTGAATGATTTGAGCATGCCTCAATGCTGATGGGATTCCTCCTATTGCCCAGATTAATCACTGCAGGGACATCAATTCAAATTGAGGAAAGCCAGTTATAGAATAGATGTGTGGAAATTTGCCTTTAGCCAACGTGTGGTTGATTCTGGAACAAATTTCCATCTGTCATTGTAGAAGTGGACAGCTTAAATAAATTCAAGGCAGAAATAGAGAAACATTTGGAGCAAATGGATTGGTGAAATGGAAAGGGTTTCTTTTTTCCCCTTTTTTTTTTTTTTTTTTGGCCGATGCTGTATAAGCTTGCTTTCTTTCATCATATGCCTGTGCTAATGCTAATTACTTCTACTCTTTCAAAAGTAATGGAGAAATCTATTAACCAGCAAATCTTAAATTATCTAGAAACCTTCCGTCTGATCAACAATTGCCAGTATGGATTCCATCAGTGTTGATCCACTGGTGATTCTGGCGTATATTACCCATTTATTGACAAATTCAATGGAAAAGTTCGGTGAAACACAAGCAGTTGCTCTTGACATCTCAGAGGCTTTTGATCATGTTTGGCATAAAGGTCTTTCTCTTCTTTCCCAAGGTTCAGTTCTTTCCCCCACTCTTTTCCTCTTGTATATTAATTACCTTCCATTAACCAGAAATCCTATCCATGGTTTTGCTGATGATAGCGCATTGCATTCCACTTTCCAGCTTGACAAACCTTGTCCTGCTCAATCTGCTTCAACTTCTCGAATATCTGCTACCAATTCATTAAATGCCGATCTCCAGGTAATTCTCCAGTGGGGCAAAGACAACTTGGGGATTACCCTGACTTCTAATCTCTCTTGGCACAAGCACATTACAAATATTGCTTCCTCTGCATCTAAAAAACACTTGGTTTTCTGTTTCGTTCTCAGTGTTACTTTTCTTCCAAACGGCTGTTCACTCTGTACAAATCACAAATCCACCCTACCATGGAATGTTGTTACCACATCTGGGACGGTGCCCCCAAAACCTTTCTCAGGCTTCTAGATTCCATTCAAAAGAGTGCAGTTAGGTTAATTAATGACATCTTTAACAGTCTCTCCCCTCTCTGTCTCACAGATACTTCCTACAGATACTTCCATGGGCACTGTTCTTCTGAATTGGCTTGTATAATTCCTGC
The DNA here is from genome assembly GCF_048544385.1 of Mastigoproctus giganteus. Classification (NCBI taxonomy): domain Eukaryota; kingdom Metazoa; phylum Arthropoda; class Arachnida; order Uropygi; family Thelyphonidae; genus Mastigoproctus; species Mastigoproctus giganteus. Next base: position 141,793,458 of record NC_143579.1, on the reverse strand, counting down.
TCTCTCTTTCAAAACAGTCCAAACACGTGCTGCCAGCAGCCAATGTCCATTTATTTTCCAACTTCAAACTCACAGAACCAACTTTTCATCTTCCTCATGATTCATTGAACTACCATTTTCTGGAATTAACAACATTCCTTCATACTAGGGCTTGCAAACCGGTTTTATAAACCGGTTAAATCCGGTTTTCATATTGAGTTGTTAAAACCGAAACCGAGCTTCTAAAACCGGATTCGAATATTTTTTTAGTTAGCCCTCGAATATAGTTTTTTGTTACGCACATTTTCTTTTGTTTGTTCGTTTATCTGGATCATTCAACTGCTTTATGTTTTAAACATGTTTTTTTATTTTTTTTTTATGTTTAGGTACAAATCTCATGGGCAAGTGGCCCAAATCTAAGAGGGGCACCTTTTATCTTCCCACCTGTATCTTTTGAAACTTGCCTCGTTTACACTTCATTCAGTGCTTGCGGGAGTGACGCACAGTATTGTGCCTTTGTTATCTTCAATATTTTTATTTAAAATTGCCGGTGATATAAATTCCTACTAATTAATATTTATTACTCTTAATATGTCTAAGATGAAATCAAATGTATGGAATTATTTTGCTCGAAAAAGCAAAGATGAAGCACAATGTTCGAAATTTCAGAAGATAATGAAGTCGTCTGGAGGATCTACATCATCTTTGATGTTGCATTTAAAGAAAATGCATCAGATTGACATTAAACAAGATAACAGTGTACCTTCCGTAAAAATGGTAAGAACATTAGAAAACTTTATTGTTAAAAAATCTATGGAAGAAGAGATTTCAAAATTAGCTGCTTTAGATGGATTTTCTTTTAATTCAATTGCCAAGAGTGAGTTTATACAATCAAGCCTTCACCTTCAGAGAAATAAATATGATAAATTACCACCAGCCTCAGTGAATGGAATTAAAAATATGGTTCTGAATTACTATAAAACTAAAAAAGAAGAACTCATTCAGCATTTCAAAAATTCATTGGTTTCAGGTGCACGGTATTCATTGACTCTAGACAAATATACGTCTATACAAAATAAAAGGTATATGAATATAAATGTGCATTCAAAAGACAATCATTGGTCGTCAGGTCTTATTGAGATTAATGGTTCACTTGATAGCAGAAGAACTGAGCAAATTGTGAATGGACACTTGAAGGAATTTGGTTAAAACATGGATGAGGATATTGTTGCCTGCACCACCGATGGATCAGCAATGATGATTAAGTTTGCCAGGAAAATTATGCCTAATCATCAACAATGTATAGCCTATTGTATACATCTGTCAGTTATAGATGTACTTTATGGAAAAGCAATCAAATATGGTGCAACAGTCTCTGAGTTTCCCAAAGTCAATGAAGAAAAAAATATGAAAATAATGAAGGAAGTAGTGATGATGAAGAAGTTGAAGAAAGACAGCAAGGCATGCTTTATCAAACCAACTTTACTGATGAGATCATTTATTTCTTCAATCCGATGGCCAATATTTCACAAACTATTAACAGAGTCAGAAAAATTTGCAAGCTTTTCGAAAATCGCCTACCAAAAATGACATATTACAAAATCTTGTTAAAGCAAAATTTAATGGGAAAGAATATAAACTTATATTAGATTGCAAGACTAGATGGGATAGCATATTCTATATGATTGAGAGATTTTTGAAATTGAAAAATTGCATTCCAAATGCTCTATGTGCAGTACTGTCAACTGAAGCTGTGTCTGACGATGACTGGAAAACACTTGAATTGCTATGTGAAACTTTGTGACCAGTTGAAATGATTCTGAAGGCTATAACCTCAGAAGATACAGACTTACTTAAATCAGAGTCTTCAATAGAATTTCTGCTTGCTAAGCTTGATACAGCAGAAACCCCATTTGCTTTTAAGTTTCACCAAAGCTTTTTGCAGCGTTACAATGCAAGACGAAATTGCCAAACTGTGGCTTTGCTGAGCTATCTACACAACACTAAAAAGTTTAGGAAAGAAGATTCAGGTTCAAGAACTTTTGATTTTCCAAGTATGCAAGTTTTGAAAAAGCATGCGGAAGAGATTTATCAGAGATTATTTGCAAAACGTTCCGAAGGAGTCTTAGCGTTGAATTAAGAAACTGAAAATAAACGAACTGTGCTTTTAGAAGAAAACAAAGACTCATCTAGTTCCGACGTCGGAGATACACTCATGCTAGCGTATGATAGTGATTATTAGAGAGTATGATATGGAAGAGATTAACTGAAGAGCCTTCAAAATATCAGAGTGAATTGGAAATCAGCAAAGAATTTAAAATTTCGGAGGCAACTAGCAGCAGAAATGAAAAGCTGGAGAAAGTTTATAGAGCACTGCTGACCATTAAACCAACAAATGTCCAATCTGAGAGAGTGTTTTCGATCACTGGTCTCTTTAACACAAAAATAAGGTCAAGTCTATCAGGAAAAATGCTTAATATACTGTGTTTTTTAAAGGGCCAATTTCAGAAAAAAGCTAAGCAATAAATAATAAAGTAATTTCCCCAAGCTGTTTATTTTTATTTATTTATTATTATTATAGGGCTTATTATTTTTTTTATAATCTCAAGCTGGTTACCTTTTTGGTGCATTTTAATTTTTTTATTTTTTTTACTATATGAGGTGATAGATTTGTTTAAAAGATTTGATTACGATTTGTACAATCTACCCAAGATAAAATAAATACTTGTGTTATAAGCTTTTAATTATTTTCCCTAAGTCTGAGAAAATCGGTTTTAAAACCGGTTTTAAGAATAAACTTCGGTTAAACTCGGTTTTGAAATTTCTCGGTTTTATGCAAGCCCTACTTCATACATATTTCATGAAAATTATAGTCTAGAGAAGTTAAAGTCTAATGTCAACAAATATCTTTTTTTTTTTTTTGTTTTCTCAACCTCCAACCCATGCACAGTACTATAGGTTTTAATACCTCTCGTGTTTGGGATTTTCATAAAAAAAAAGGAAAAAAAGTCAGAATACTATCATCATTAAGTTTATTGAATCAATTTAAAGCCTTAAACATTCCAATCAGGTAAATAGCCCAGAGTGTCAAGTGATAGTTTCCAAGTCATTTTCCCAGCGTGAATGCTAGCTTTTCTTAACCTTTCTCCTCTTGTAGTATTATTGCTGACTGTTTGCAATGTATGTTATTTGATACCCCTCCTAGCAGCGTACTGCTCTCTCTTAGTCTTTTGGTTGCTTGGTCACTGGTTTGCACTGCTCCTGCCTCCACAAATTGGGTTGGAAACATGGGTGTAAAGTTCCATTTCACCCAGTGATAAAATGAGCAAAACATGGAATTTGACAATTGTCCTCCAATTTAGCCTCGATACTCATCCCATTCAAAATTAAATGACATGGCACATCACACAGGAAAAGGCTGCATACTCACAGAGAGCATCAAAACTGCCTATCTTTTCTTTCCTTATCTTCCACTTCCTTTCAAATAAATGTGAATATTTTGTCCCCATTCCTCGTACACAAAAGTTTAAAAAATGCAGCTGTTTCACCAATATTACCTGCGAGTCGTAAGCAATCTGAGACCGTGCTGAATATCTCAACATTTAATGGTGTACCCATGCAAATTACCACACATGCAACACTAAATATGTGCAAAATGGTAATTGCAGAGTTATATGTGATGAATGTCAGAGGGTGATCTGGTCCAAGAGATAAAAGATTAAAAAGTTATGCAAGCTAAGTGAATTTTGATCAGAAAAGATGGCAAGATTCTAACCCAGTGGTTAGAATCTTCCCACCTCGGCAGCCCAGGGCGGCGCAGCAAACTCACCTGGGTTTTCTGGTATATTTTTAATTTGCGAGGGAAACGGCGATACTTAATATCTCTGTCGGACACTGCACGAACTACTAGCTCGAGGTGAAGAGTTTCAACATTACTTATTTAGTTGCTTGGACCTAATTGATAAACGGAACTGTTTGGTATTTCTTTTGGACCAGGGGGCATCGTGAAAAAATTACTGAGACACTAAGGGTGCTATGAACCGAGAAAGTTTGGAACCTCTATTCTAACCACATGAAATATTCTTATATTTGGTACACACATTTACCTTCCAGTGTTAAAGCTGGCTATCCCAACTGCTGCGTATGACCCAAACTCTGTCAGGTGTTATTACTGTCAACAATTTGTTCACTTTCATCTCAAACTGTCTGAGATTTCACTTTCATCTCAAACTGTGTGTGTGCCCACCTCACACTGTAGGTCATTTTCCACACGAAATGGAGTATGACACATTAACACCACATTTTCTGAACTGTGAAGACCAACGAGGCCTTGTTGGCCTTGAAGGCAAAGAAATAAATTATGCTCTCTACATCAAAACATGCATATGAAGCAGCAACAAAGAAATACCGGTCAGCAGCGGCACAAACTGACAATTCAATTCCACCAAATATGTCTATTGCAACTTAGACTTGAACAATACTCTCATCCCCAGAGCATTCTCTTAAGGAACAGCATATGATAGATTGTGTCAACAATACACATTATGGTTCTTGTTATTGCATTCCCTACTTTAACAGAAGTCATAAATCTAAAACAGCAGTCCCAAAGAAGACAGCTACATTAATTGAACATGAGTATAGACCTGAGCATCATTCTAGATGAATCAATCTTGGATCTGTACACAGAAGATGACTTCAGTATTTGATATCCTATCATCCTGAAAAAAAAAAAATGAAATTGAAGAGACAAAACCAGAGTGGGCCTAAAAAAACAGACCGAACAAAGCCCAGCAATTAATAAAAAATAATGGATCACGTTAAATGGTGAAATTGTAGAATGCTATGTGGCAATATTGATATCTATGACCTAATAAAATAATATAATATAGTCCAACAATCACATTTATAAAACAATCTACTATCTCTATGGTCAACTTTAATAATCAAGAGCTGCACTAACTATCAAGCCCTTCCGTAGACAGGTGGGAAGGAGCAGCAGCGCATAGCACACGCTTCTTGATTAGACTGGGGGTTCGAGCCCATCACTACCAAATGCGGAAAGGTCAGGGAGTGACCACCGCATACCCCCGGAGCAGTATGGCCTTAGTTGCTAATGCTCCTAAAAACCAAATAACAACAACTAACTATCAACATACAAAAATAATGCTGTGCATGGAGGTGTGGCTATTCTTGTAAATTCAAAACTTCCCACCAATACATTCCACTTCAAACATTCTCTGAAGTAGTGGCAATATAAGTCTCCGTAGGAATCATGTTAATCATAGTTTAATCTACCTCTCATCAAACAAAGAATATACTTATAATAATGACTTGGAAGAACTACAGATTCCGTCTCTCTTTTGTTCATTAGGGGACTTTAATGCACACCACCTGTTCTGGGGCTCCCCACATATAGACAGACAAGGAAAACTTCTGGAATCACTTCTTGAGAAACAATCTAATATTGTTGAATACTGATGCTGATACATTCATTTCCCCCCTAGATCAACTACAGCTATAGATATGAAAGCCATCTCGAACAATTTTCTCACTCATCTGCTGGTCAACTCTGGACATTAATGGATAATGGCCACCAAGAAGTAGCCATTACCTCAGTTTAAAAATGTTTCCCATAGGCAGAGTAAAATCTTTATAAATTCTGAAATAGTACTTTAAAATGATCTTTAACTTATGTATGTGTACTAACTTATGTATTAGAAGATCGTTTTCCTTCTAAGAAGTTTTCCCTCGTAAGAAGTTCTAAACCTCCACTCCCTCGGAAAACTACTTATTCAGGTTCTACTGTATATGCAATACCTTGCATTTGTCAATGTTAAACTTCAATTGCCACTTTTCAGCCCATCTGTTAAATTTTTCTAAATCTCATTGCAGCAGCATACCTTCATTACTGTCGTTAACTACCCTGCAATTGTATCATCTACAGACTTAAACATTAAGACTGATATAACCTCACCGATATCATTAATAAATACAGTAAATAACAATGGGCCAAGCACCAAACCCTGTGGGACTCCACTAAATTAGTCCACGAAGAGCAGTATCCATTAGTCCATGAAGAGCAGTATCCATTGATATCCACTGTCTTCCACTCAACCATCCCTTTATCCAGTCAACTAAAAGTTTCCTACACTGATTACAAATCTATCATTAAAACAATGTGCAGGAAACAATGGTCTTTTGGAAAAGTCAAATCAATAATAAACTGCTGCAGATTAAAAAAAAAAAAAAAGAGCCACAACTGTGGCATCTAGTTTCAGGAGAAGCGGGCGACAAGAAGTGATCCTGGCAAGGCTCCGCATTGGCAATTCGCATCCAACTCACCTGTATTAACCCCAGGGACTCACATCTGGTGAGTATGGGCTTGGCAAACCCAGGGTCCTCAGCTGGATATCATTCTTCTCTTTCTTGGTGATTCTTTTCTACTTCTAACATTCTCACTCTCAGGGGATTTTTTTTTTTTTTTTTTTCTCGCTGGTGTAGCATATGCTTCAGGCTTCCTTGCACCATATGGCTAATAATAACAACAATAATAATAATTTTTTTTATGGGGAGAGTGTTTTTTGTCAGTCGCAGCTAACAATAAAACACATCCTCGCTGAATGTTCCCAACAATTAGAAAATCAAGCTTTATCTCCTTGTCCAACTTACAAGGAACCCTTATCCTTATTACATATTCTTGGCAATGAAGCAAATTTTGAGGGACTGTTTAATTATTTGAAACACATAAATCTGTATAATAGACTGTGATCATAGTGACAAGCAAATCATGAACAGGCACAATATGGCCCAAGAGGCACTTGTGCCAAAAAACTGAAATACAACAACAACCATCCCTTTATCCACAACAGAAACTTTTCCTTAATGCTATGCTGCTCCAATTTTTATAGCAGTCTCTTATTCTGCAACAAAAGCTTTCCTGAAATCGAAGTCTATAATATAAATATTATTTTTGCCTCCAGTTCCTTTGTCACTGCATCATAGTATTCAGTCAAATTGGTCAGAAAAGATCTCCCCCTTAAGAACCCCATGATGTGAATGAAATATAAATGCACTCTTGCATTTATATGCAGATGGTCCTGCATTTTTTCTTTAATGAGTGACTCCATTATTTTCTCTGGAACAGAAGTTAGGCTAACAGGTATGTACTCACCTATGATCCATCCCCCTTTGTGAATTGGGGATACATTCACACACCTCCAGTCCATAGGGATCTCCCCTGATTCCAAAATTGTCTTATAATTATTGCTCAGAATTTGCTTACTTCCTTTGCTGCCTCCCTTAATATGATTGGATAGAATTCAACAATTCCTCTTCCACTTTCCTCTCAGTTATCACAAATCCTTCAGCTCATTATTTGAGTTTGATAAACATCTGGTGCACTTTCCCCCCTCACTAAAAAATCCTGGTGTGAATGTAGATGCAAAATATCTATTCAGCCTGTATGCAACCTGAATAGGTTCATCAACAGTTAAATCACTAACATCAAGTGGACCAATGCGATTCAATCCCCTTCTTTCTACTGTTAATATAAGTAAGTCTTTGCTGCTTTCCTTGGCTTTCTTTGATGTCATGTAATCTGCTTTGCCTAACCTCCTTTGTGACTTGATTGCATACTAATTTATATCTACCATAGGCTTCTACATCACTTGATAATTTGTATGCATCTCATACATATTTAGTTTCTGCCATGTATCTCAACAGTCCAAGTGACATCCATTTAGGTTTAAACCTTGAACAATATTTCTTAGTTAGTATGAAAAGCATAGTAGCTGCTATGATTATTTCCCTGAATGCTTCCCATTTACAATTTGTTGGTGACATCATTAGTTGGTTCCACTCTGCAGAATTTAAAAACTGTGTGATATCGCAAGTATCAGCCAATGCATTATAACACGAAATGTTCTTCAAGCAGAAGTCGCTGCTCTGATGATTTCTCTATGAGGAAGCTATTAAAATTTATGTGGACAGTCACTTGTTCTCTCATAGTTGCAAAATATGACTGATCGAGGGAGTTGTAAACAGTTATGTCCAAGTCCTCAAGTTGATCTCCAACTTGTCAATTGGTAAGATAGAATAGCTTAGCAATTGACCATTGCACCCATAAGTTCACCTTAAGTTGCAAATCATTCATGTATCCACTAAATCTTTATTGACATCTTGTGCAATGTGATCAACCCCAATGTGATTAATTACATGGAAATGATAGTCTTGTGCTGAAATTTAGTTTGCATTGCTCAACCTTTATTTTATGCTGTTTTTTCTGTATGATGATTGGCTATTGGAGATGAAAAATCTTGCCCATTCCATCTGGGGATTAGAGAAGATTCTGGTAGAAATCTACCATTCAGTTTTTTTATTTTGTTCCAGTTTATTCTGCGCTTCATATTCTTTGTTATAGTGGAGGCAGACTGAATCGAAGAAGAAGCTTTTTAGCCTTTTGTTTTTTTTTAAACCAGCCTTTGCTTTAATTCTTTTGAAATTTATAAGATTCTCAGTGTTTTGCTGCTTAAAATTTTTACATTTTTACTGGCGTTATTTGGAAAAAAACATTGTTACCTAGAAATTGTCACGAAACCTGATGTGCATGCGTTGCACTTGTTGCTGCAGTGATGCAACAAGTGCGGTGACACAACAAGTACAATGCATGCACCCAAGAAAACCAAATCGCACGCAACAAGTGCATTGACACAACAAGTTGCAGTGACGCGACAAGTACAATTGAGCAGTGATACACTACGTTATACCGCTATGTCAGCATGGTGATTAATACGCGAGTGACTGGGCCAAAATCTACAGCCCAGCGTTCGAAGGAATATTGTGAAATAAAGAAAGGGAAGTTGGACAGAAATGTGAATCCAGATGAAATTCAACAAGAGTGTTTCGTTATGCCTGGGAGTTCTCAAACTGCACCCAAAAAAACTCAAGCTGAAATAATGGAGAAATACTGTGAACAGAAGAAAAGGAAATTAGAAATTCGAACTATTCCAAATAATAATGAAATTCAACCACATTGTTCTAGGCCTGATACTTGTCAACCACACAGTTCTATTATGACTGATGCTTATCAGGAATCTAGAACTCCAGCAGAATATTGTGGAAGAAAAGAAGCTAAACTAGAAATGGCTAATAGTGAGATTCCTGATTACATCCCTATAATGTCTACACGAGCCAACAGTGAGCTTGAAAAACCAGTGTACAAAAACCAATTTGGATTTAGTTGTAATGTTTGTGATCATTTATGGTTTCAGTTAGATTTGAAAACATTTCCAACAACTTCTTGTAAATGAATTTCATTTACAAGAAGTGAGTACTTTCATGATGTGTAATACATGTCATACTTCATTAAAAGAGGGATGTATACCAACTAAGGCCATGTCAAATGGATTTATATATATCCAACGTATCCTACTCATTTGCCTCCACTAAATGTTGTGACTGAGCATTTGATATCACCCCGATTACCCTTCATGCAAATTTGTTGTTGTTTACTTTATGAACATGGACAATATGGGATCATTGGACAAGTAATAAATGTACCAGGTTGTAACGTAACATCGATGGTTAATCAATTACCTTGAGAATTAGATGAGGATTGTGCCATTAATGTACATATAAAACCAAGACTCATACATAAATCATCATATCTACAAGGATGTGTGCAGAAGAAAATGGTGCCTCTGTAGCCATGTGGGCAGGAGCAGCAGTGCGCAACACGTGCTTCTTGATTGGGGTTCGAACCCGTGACCACCCAATAAGGAGGATGTGGAACTGTCAGAGAATGACCACCGCATATCCCCGGAATAATATGGCCTTAGTTGCTAATGCTCCTAAAAACCAAACAACAACAACAACAACAACAACAACAACAGCAGAAGAAAATAGTGAAAATATGGTTATGGTATTTGATAAAGTCACCTTTGTATAAATTCTACAAAAGTGAAAGTGTCTGCATTTCTGCCCAGACACATAGGAGGGAGTATATGATGAGAGCCCTGTCGATCAATTCGGCCCTGGAAAGATTGTGCAAGGCTCAAGGGGTAGAATTTTTTTCAGCCTGATCTGTACTTGGTAACAGGAGAGACTGCTTCTACAGGGATGGGATACACTTAAATAGAAAGGGTACAAGAATGTTTGCTGATGCTATCGAGGCAGTGTTAGGTGGGTCGGAAAACTGCTAGATTGGGGGGATACAAGGACTAATAGATTAACAGTAGTCACTGGCAGAGGTGAAAGGGATTCTTGCACTGCTTCTATTGAAATGAGCCACAGCCTGGAAAATAAGATGCAGGATATTTCATAGACTGCTGGGAATCATTGGGGTACAAATAAACACATAGGTTGTGTTAGGGTAGCTAAGAAAAAGAACAGGTGCATGTATACTTGCGTGTACACCAATGCTAGGAGTTTAGTAAATAAATTTGATGAATTTGAGGTTATTGCTCAAAACATCAAAGGCAGATATGGTTGGGATTTCAGAGACGTCGTGTCACACAGATATAAGGAACGCAGAAGTGGAATTTGGGGAGTACAACGTCTACAGAAAGGATAGACAGGATAGGAAGGGAGGAGGGGTTAAGCTATTAATTAAGAAATACATAAAATCCAAGGAAGTGAAGCCAGTCGACATTGCTGGACAGTGCAGTGTTGAGTCAGTTTGGTGTGACATAAGCATTGGGAGATCTAAATTGAGAGTAGGAGTGTGCTGTATGCCTAATGACTCTGATGAGTATAATAAGAAACTGTACGGGGAAATAGAGTGGGCCAGTAAATCAGAGAGTCTTATAATGGGGGATTATAATTTCCCAGATATTGACTGGAATTTGGTGGCTGGTCACTCACACACTAGCAAGGCTTTTGTGGATTTATTGGATGATTGTTTTCTACATCAGCATGTTCGGGAGGCAACTAGAGGGAGTAATACTCTTGATTTGATTATCAGTAGTGATTCTTCATGCATTAAGAATCTGCAGGTAAATGAACCACTAGGTGGCAGTGATCACAGTGTGCTGAAATGGGATTTACTCAAAGAGATAACTACCATTAGGGGTAAAGGGAAGGGTTATTGCTTTCGTAAAGGCGACTACGATGGACTGAGACAGTATTTAAATTCTATACAGTGGGACCAACTGATGATGTTACCAACAGCAAATTCAAAATGGGAAGCATTCAAAGAACTTATCTTGGAAGCTACTAGGCTTTACATACCAACTAAGAAATATTGTTCAAGGTTTAGGCCTAAGTGGATGTCAGATGAACTAACGAGACATATGGCAGAGAAGAAAAATGCATGGGATACATACAAATTAACACGCGACACAGAAGCCTACGATAGATACAAGTTGATCTGTAACCAAGTTACAAAGGAGGTTAGGCAGGCAAAGGCAGATTACGAGAAATCTTTGGCAAGGGATGCAAAGAAAAACAGCAAAGAGTTCTTTACTTATGTAAACTCTATAAGGAAGGGGATGAATCAGATTGGTCCACTTGATATCGATGGGTCAACTGTTGATGATTCTACTCAGGTAGCTAACAAACTGAATGAATATTTTGCATCGACATTCACACATGAGGAGTTATTCAGCGAGGGGAATGCCAGAGGTGTATTCAACTCTGGCAGTAAGCTAGAGAATCTTGTAATAACTGAGAATAAAGTGGAGGAGAAATGTTGAAGATAAATACAAGAAAGGCACTTGGGGTGGATGGGATCTATCCAGTTATATTAAAGGAGGCAGCAAAGGAAGTAAGCAAACCCTTAGCCATAATTATGAGAGCTTCCTTGGACTCGGGAAGTACCCATGGACTGGAGATGTTCAAATGTGACCCCAATTCACAAAGGAGGATCAAAGGGCGACACAAGTAATTATAGACCTGTTAGTTTAACTTCTGTTCCTGGAAAATTAATGGAGGCACTGGTTAAAGAAGCACTGCAGGATCATCTAGACAAGACTTCAGTTATAGCTCAGACACAGTATGGTTTTGTTAAGGGGAAGTCTTGCCTGACCAACTTGATTGGATACTATAATGCAGTTACAAAGGAACTGATGCAGGGAGTAACTTTGATATTATATACTTGGATCTTAAGAAGGCTTTTGATACTGTTGCACATGGAAGACTGCTGCACAAATTGGAGCAGTGTGGCATTGGAAGCAAATTCCTGCTATCTATAAAGGGGTGGTTGTGGGGGGAACACAGAGAGTGGTAATCAATAGACACTGCTCATCGTGGACTAATGTTATTAGTGGAGTCCCTCAGGGTGCAGTATTGGGTCCATTATTGTTTTCTGTATTTATAAATGATATTGATGATGGTATATCAAGCTTAATGTCCAAGTTTGCAGACGATACGAAGGTTGGCAGGGTTGTCAAGGACACTACTGACACTATGCTACTGCAAAAGGATCTGGAAAAGTTGAGCAGATGGGCTGAGAGGTGGCAAATGAAGTTTAACATTGACAAATGTAAAGTACTACATATGGGAAACAGCAACCCCAGAGCAACATATCAACTCTGTGGTACTACACTGACAGTGGCAGAGAATGAAAAGGACCTGGGGGTGGTTGTACAGGTATATATGAAGTTTTCTGAGCAGTGCAGACGGGCTGCAAGAGTAGCTCATGGTGTATTGTTGATGATATATAGGAATTTTTCTAGCAGGGATAAGGAGGTGATTATTCCCTTGTATAAGGCAATGGTCAGGCCCACCTAGAGTACTGTATACAGGTCTGGAGGCCTCATTTCAAGAAGGATTCAGAGATGCTGGAACGAGTACAGAGAAGGGCAACAAGATTAGTGAATGGAACAAAGGGGTGCTCTTACGAAGAAAGGCTTAAGTTTTGCAAATTACAGTGTCTGGGGACTAGGCACCAGCGAGTTGATCTGATAGAGGTGTATAAAGCCTTGACTGGTTTGAGCAAGCTCAATGCTGATGGGATTCTTCCTCTCGCTCAGAATAATCACCTGGGAGGGCATAAATTCAAATTGAGAAAAGACAGATATAGGATAGGCGTGAGGAAATTTGCCTTTAGCCAGCGGGTGGTTGGTTGGTGGAAAAGACTTCCATCCCTTGTCGTGGAAGTTGATAGCCTAAATAAGTTTAAGGCTCAGCTGGACAGGTATTTCGAATGAACAGAGGGGTGAAGTGGAAGTGGTTATTTTTTATTTATTTATTTATTATTTATTTATTTTTTTTTTATTTTTTTTTTGGCTGATGCTGCATAAGCTTGCTTTCTTGAATCAAATGCCTCTACTAATGCTAATATATTTGGGACATGCACGAAAATTTAAAAATTGATTGAAAATTACTCCCGTTATGATGGCATCGAGTGAAATTCGTAGATTTGATTGTCGTGGAGTAACTCATTAACATTTGCTATATATAGCAATGAAAATTATGCGAATGAGTACAGCAGAAAATTTGCAAATTGCATTTAAATAAGTTGGAATAACAGCTAACATTACTGGTTCTACATTGGAATCGAAAGAATTTATGAACAAGTCATTAGAAATTGCTCCAGAATTATGGCATTCACTACAATTTCATGATTTAGTACAAGTTGTTTGACTGTTTTATAGTACATTTTGCTAAAATTTTTAAAACATAGGCAATGGAGAAGCATTATTACCAAATGAACTTAAATTTATAGAATTGAGATTTGGGACCAAAGAAGATTCTACTAATTTATGTCTGCAAGGGATTCGAAATAAAATTCATAAAATGTCAGTGACTGAAACTGCAGGACTACCATATGTTCTACCATTATTGAAAGGAAAACCGTACATGATTACTATGAATCTGAAGTGTTGGTCAAGACATCAAAGGCGAATATTGTTGGGATATCAGAGATGTGTGTCACACAGATATTAGGAATGCAGAATTGGAATTTGGGGAGTACAATGTGTACAGAAAGTATAGGAAGGGAGGAGAGGTTATGCTATTAATTAAGAAAAACATAAAATCAAAGGAAGTGCATCCAGATGACATAGATGTACAGTGCACTGTTGAGTCAGTTTGGTGTGATATAAGCACTGGGAAAGTAAAATTAAGATTAGGAGTGTGTTATAGGCCTAATGACTTGAGTGAGTACAACAAACAGTTCTACAGGGAAATATAGTGGGATAGTAAATCAGAATGTCTTATGATGGGGGATTTTAACTTCCCAGATATTGACTGGAACTTGTGGATTGGTCACTTGCACACTAGCAAGATTTTTGTGGATTTTTTGGATGATTGTTTTCTGCAGCAGCATGTTCAAGAGGCAACCAGAGAGGGTAATACTCTTCTTGATCTGGGTATCAGCAGTGATCATTTGTGTATTAAGAATTTGCAGATAAAGGAACCACTAGGTGGCAGTGATCATAGTGTACTGATGTGGGATTTATTTAAAGATATAATTACCATCAGGGGTAAAGGAAAGGGTTTTTACTTCCGTAAAGGTGACTACAATGGTCTCAGACAGTTTTTAAATTCTGTTCAGTGGGGCAAACTGTTGATGTTACCAACACAAATTCTAAGTGGGAAGCATTCAAGGAATTAATCATGGAAGCTACTAGACTTTTCATACCTATTAAGAAATATTGTTCAAGGTTTAGGCCTAAGTGGTTGTCAAATGATCTAATAAGATTCATGGCAGAAAAGAAAAATTCATGGGATGCATATAAATTATACGGTGACACAGAAGCCTATGGTAGATATAAGCTATTCTGTAAAAGTCACAAAATAAATTACACAAATGAAGGCAGCTTAGGAGAAATCTTTGGCAAAGAATGCTAAGAAAAACAACAGCGATTTCTTTACTTATATAAACTCTAAAAGGAAGTGGATGAATCAGATTGGTCCACTTGATATCGATGTTTCGACTGTTGATGATCCTGCTCAGATAGCAAACAAACTGAATGAGTATTTTGCATCTAAATTTACATATGAGGAGATAAGGAAGGAAAATGCCAGAAGGTTATGAAATTTTAGCAGGGAGCTTCATGATTTTCTAACAACTGAGAGCAAAGTGGAGGAAAAATTGCTGAAGTTAAACATAAGAAAGGTACCTGGGGTGGATGGGATCATCTAGTTATATTAAACGAGGCAGCAAAGGAACTAAGCAAACCCTTAGCCATAATTATGGGAGCATACTTGGACTCAGGGGAGGTCCTCATGGACTGGACATGTGCAAATGGTTCCCCAATTCACAAAGGGGGAACGAAGGGTGACACGAGTAATTACAGACCAGTTTAACTTCTGTTCCATGTAAAATAATGGAGTCATTGGTTAAAGGTGCATTGCAGGATAATCTAGACAAGACTGCAGCATTGGTTTGTTAAGGGAAAGTCTTGTCTGGCAAATCTGATTGGATGCAAAAAATAATTTTGATATCATATACATGGATTTCAGGAAAGCTTTTGACACTGTTGTGCATGGAAG
Source organism: Mastigoproctus giganteus (assembly GCF_048544385.1). Lineage (NCBI taxonomy): Eukaryota > Metazoa > Arthropoda > Arachnida > Uropygi > Thelyphonidae > Mastigoproctus > Mastigoproctus giganteus. Next base: position 141,778,044 of record NC_143579.1, on the reverse strand, counting down.
ACTACTGTATAAATTGGAGCACAATGGTATTAAGGGTAAGTAGCTACAATGGATAAAAGGGGGGTTGAATTGGAGAAGACGGGGGGGTATTCAATGTACACTGCTCGTGGTCTAATGTTATTAGTGGAGTCCCACAGGGTTGAGTGTTGTGTCTACTGTTGTTTTGTATATTTATCAATGATATTGAAGAAGGTATATCAGGCTTAGTGTCAAAGTTTGCAGATGATACAATGGTTGGCAGGGTTGTTAATGACTGTAAAGGCAGGGTGCTACTGCAACAGGATCTAGAAAATTTGGGCAGATGGGCAGAGAAGTGGCAACTGAAGTTTAACATTGACAAATGCATAGTACTGCATATGGGTAGAAGTAATTCCTGAGGAACGTAGCAACTGTGTGGTACTACACTTAGGGTTGTAGAATCTAGAATTAAATTCTGAGCCTGGAAAGAAGTTTTGTAAATTTATGAAAGATGTCTTCAATTTAGATATTAAGTCAAATACTGTAGTTAATACTACATGTAATGGAACAACAGTCGATGGAGTATTCACTCGGGAATTAAAATCATTTGAGTGTCAAAATTATATATCTTATTTCATTTAACATAGATCAATAATTTGTGTTATTATAATATATTTTATTTGAATTATTTTATTGTACATTAGTAAATTAATAAGAGGAGTTTACCTCAATATAGTACGTGGAACACTTCCGTATGATACCCTCCAGAAATTAAAACGGAAAAAACGAAAAAATCGACAACTTACCGGTACATTAAAGTAAAATATAAATAATTAAAGTAAATTATAAATAATTAAATAATCAATTTAACACAATTCAAAATCAATTCAAAACAATTAAAATTCAAATTAACGCAATTAAAAGAAGCTAACGAAAATATTCAAAACGATTTTCCTTCCTGAAGCTGACAATGCTTTTCGACCGACTGTCGTGATCACAGGAATGAAAATTATCGAATCAGGCTAAACCTGCAACTTAAATAGTGATTATGTGTCTTCGCGCATGCGCGTAAAGGTCCACGCATCGGAGATCAAATATGGCCGCCGAACATTAACAGAATTCTCGTGTAATTTAATTTCAACGGTTTCTGCAATTAATAGTCGCGTATAATTACGTTGAACGTTAAGTATTTTGGCCTCGTTAAATAAAAAAGTATGTTTTTCGTTAATGGCATGAAAGGCTAATTCTGACGCTGCTGAACGAGAAGCACGAACAGAGGCTTCGTGTTGATTTACACGGATATTAAGAGAAAACCGCGTGGAACCCTGATAAGACGAGTCGCAATCACCGCAAGAAATGTTGTATACTAGATCATTAATTTGTGTTGCGAACGCCGAAAGAACCGAGCGATTGTTCAGTATAGTGTGTAACTTCCGTATAGGCCTAGCTATAATTTTAAATTCGGTATCTTTAAAGAATCTGTTAAGCTGTTTGTGCCACTGTTCAACATATGGGACAGAAATAAAGTATTTTTTGATATTACTATTGTTGATTGGTGCAGTATTTTGTATCCTATCCTTAGCTTGTGCCCTAATTCGATTTATTGTGTTAATGGGATAACCCCTGTTCAAGAATCTGCTAGTTAATATTTGTATTTCTGAGTCTAAAGCAGAATCCGTCGTTGAATATTTATAGGCATTTAGAAATTGATTAAAGATAATCGATCTTTTGTAGGTGAACGGGTGGTAGCTATTATAATGTAGAAGCATACCGGTGTTTGTGGGTTTTCGATAGATGCTAAATTGTATTTTGTTCGAGTCCCGGGTAAGCGTGAAATTTAGAAAGTTTAATGACTTAGTATCCGTATCTTCCCTTTCCAATGTAAATTTGAGTCTAGAATGAATATTGTTAAACGAATGTAAAATATCTTGGATAGTACTACTATCGGTAATAACTAGAACATCGTCTAAATACCTCCCATAGTATGTGATACGGGGACGAAAAGGTGTCAAATGTATCTGCTCAATCGTTGAGAGATAGATCTCTGACATTAAGCCACTCAGGCTCAAACCCATTGGTAATCCAAAATTTTGGATTACCAATGGGTTTGAGCCTGAGTGGCTTAATGTCAGAGATCTATCTCTCAACGATTGAGCAGATACATTTGACACCTTTTCGTCCCCGTATCACATACTATGGGAGGTATTTAGACGATGTTCTAGTTATTACCGATAGTAGTACTATCCAAGATATTTTACATTCGTTTAACAATATTCATTCTAGACTCAAATTTACATTGGAAAGGGAAGATACGGATACTAAGTCATTAAACTTTCTAAATTTCACGCTTACCCGGGACTCGAACAAAATACAATTTAGCATCTATCGAAAACCCACAAACACCGGTATGCTTCTACATTATAATAGCTACCACCCGTTCACCTACAAAAGATCGATTATCTTTAATCAATTTCTAAATGCCTATAAATATTCAACGACGGATTCTGCTTTAGACTCAGAAATACAAATATTAACTAGCAGATTCTTGAACAGGGGTTATCCCATTAACACAATAAATCGAATTAGGGCACAAGCTAAGGATAGGATACAAAATACTGCACCAATCAACAATAGTAATATCAAAAAATACTTTATTTCTGTCCCATATGTTGAACAGTGGCACAAACAGCTTAACAGATTCTTTAAAGATACCGAATTTAAAATTATAGCTAGGCCTATACGGAAGTTACACACTATACTGAACAATCGCTCGGTTCTTTCGGCGTTCGCAACACAAATTAATGATCTAGTATACAACATTTCTTGCGGTGATTGCGACTCGTCTTATCAGGGTTCCACGCGGTTTTCTCTTAATATCCGTGTAAATCAACACGAAGCCTCTGTTCGTGCTTCTCGTTCAGCAGCGTCAGAATTAGCCTTTCATGCCATTAACGAAAAACATACTTTTTTATTTAACGAGGCCAAAATACTTAACGTTCAACGTAATTATACGCGACTATTAATTGCAGAAACCGTTGAAATTAAATTACACGAGAATTCTGTTAATGTTCGGCGGCCATATTTGATCTCCGATGCGTGGACCTTTACGCGCATGCGCGAAGACACATAATCACTATTTAAGTTGCAGGTTTAGCCTGATTCGATAATTTTCATTCCTGTGATCACGACAGTCGGTCGAAAAGCATTGTCAGCTTCAGGAAGGAAAATCGTTTTGAATATTTTCGTTAGCTTCTTTTAATTGCGTTAATTTGAATTTTAATTGTTTTGAATTGATTTTGAATTGTGTTAAATTGATTATTTAATTATTTATAATTTACTTTAATTATTTATATTTTACTTTAATGTACCGGTAAGTTGTCGATTTTTTCGTTTTTTCCGTTTTAATTTCTGGAGGGTATCATACGGAAGTGTTCCACGTACTATATTGAGGTAAACTCCTCTTATTAATTTACTAATATCATTATCAACGTAGAACATATTGAGTATTACAGCTCTGATTCATACTATCTAATTGTACATTAGTGCAATAAAAAATTCCATTCATTGTACTGAAATTTTTTTCAATAAAAATAATGCAATAATATATTTTTTTTATTTATTTTACTGTACTAGTTTCATAATTTGTTTTTTGCTGTACGAGTTTCATAATGAGTTCCTGCAGTAAAGACGTTTTTAACGGCTTCCACTGCGACATTATCAGTCTCAGAGTAGAGTGGCAGCAACTATTATGTACCTGGTACATAATTTTTTATTTCTCTCTCTTTTTTTTTTTCTTTTTCTTGGCACATTGCCGCATATAATTCCACCACTGATTAGCATGTTTAAAATGACTAGTAGTGATTTTGGGTATGGCATGGTTTGAGCAGTTAGAATCTGCACCACTATATGTTGTGTGGCTTGTCAGTGGATTGATGTGTGATGATTTGATCATCAAAGAAATGTTCAAAGCAAATAAGTTCCAATTAGCCTTGGAAAGTATCCATTTTAAGTGGGTTTCTACCTGAAGGATACTAGTTGTCTGAATTTCACAAATTAATGGTTTCTAATTGCTTAACACTCTGTTCATTAAACTCTTTAGTATGTTGGAAGAATGAGCTCCTTTGGAGTTTCAACATATACCTTAAAAGGTCATAATTACAATAAGACAGAGCATCAATCCACTAAATAATTCAGAACTGTTCACAACCATCAGAACTTAAAGCATAACCTGGTCGACGTATCCAATTATGGATATTGATGAAAACAAGTTCAATATGTCGCTTCCGTTATACAGTAATTTCTTACTTTGCATGTACTTAAATGACACAAATTTAAAATAACAATCTGCAACCATATTTACAAAAAGCTCCATGGGAGGCAAGCAAGATATCCCTCCAATTTCTTCTTTTGCTTTGCTAAAGATTTTCGATTGGTTATCTATAAGTTTTTTTTTTTTATTTTGTGCTTAATTTTACTCATTTTATGTTTATTATTACAATTATTGCTAATAAGCAACCTTGTAGTTTTAGTGGAAGTAATGGTAAGTGCTCAAGTAAATCGAGTTTGCTTGAAATGCTGTCGATGATTTGCATCATTATTTGATGTCTTGATTAGATGTCTTTACCGTCACTTTGAATTCATCCAATTTATTTACTATATTTGTGGTATTGGTGTACTTGAAGATATACATACACCTGTTCTTACTCTTAGTTATTCTAACACAGCCCTTGTATTTACTTGTTTCATCACTCCCACTCCAACATCAAAGTTCCTGAAATACCCAGGAACGTTCTTTCCAGGCTGCTGCTCATTCTAGTCGATTGAGAGCGCTTTCATCGTATACTTCTTCCTGTCGTGTCTGGGCAGGCTTGCAGACACTTTCAAATATTACACAAACTCGATTTTTTTTTTTTCGACATTGCCCTGTACTTGTTAAATAAATTTGCATTTCTCCTACACCGAATGTTATTAGTGCCAGCGTATATCACCTTTTGTGCCCTTAGAAGATGATATCTGGTCTACATCGTCATCAACTTTTGCCCCTGCCAGACATACCCTCATCCTAGTCTACCTATCCTTTTTGCACAGTATATTTCCCATTGCCCTGACAATTGATCCACTACTGATAAACTATATGCCAAAGTGGGTTAACGTTAAGGGTATAGCTGCTTCTTACATGGAATTAACTGGATTATACTTATATGGATAATACATGGATACTTAGTGAACAATAATATAAATTAGTCCAACTAGCAGGAAATACAAAACTAAATACAACAATAAGAAGGTGCAGAAAGTAACTATTATTAATCCCAACATCTGATTCACCAACTGTAATTATTTTTATGCTAACTTGAAGGTACAGAATGCTATTGCTAAGTTAAGAAATCACTAAAATTGATTTTATTGTGGTGTTTATGCAATCTTAGCTGCTTGCCTTACATTATATCAGAAGTTACCAAACATTTATATTTCAGCTTGTTTGTAAATTACAGATCCTGTAGTTTCTGTTTTTGATTTATTAAAATTTTAAACTGTTCTTGTTCAATGAATTGTTAGGAATTAGTTATGAAGTTTTTTTTTTTTTTTTTTGGTTTTGTTTTTAATTGTAATGACAAATTTGGGAATTATGCTTTCCCACAGTGGAAAAACCAAAGAAATAGAGAATTTTTTTTTTGAGAAATTGATGCTTCACATATTTGAATGCTATTTCATATTTTGCCTATAGGTCTAATACAGGGGTCGCCAACCTTTTCTTGGTGGCAGGCTATTTTTGATATTAATTAAATAGTTGCGGGCATCAAAGAATAATGCATTTATTGAGGGTTTTACATTGAAAGATATAAACTAGAAAATTAATACTTACATTCCATACTCTGTCTATCATACATAATGTTATGTTATTTTACTTTTTTAAATAATAAAACAAAATTCAATTAAAATCAATGTGAAACTCGTGATTGCATATCTTCAGTTATCAAATGAAAATCTGGAGTACAAGATGAACACCCAGCTTGCAAACAATCAATTAGTTGTGCATCTCTAAGTCTAGATCTATTCTTTGACTTCATGAACTTCATGCTAGAAATTACTCACATAGGTACATGGAACCAAAGCCAGAATTCACCATTAGCTCTCCATTTTTTAACAAAGCATACTTATTCTTGTCCACCAGATTCCAGAAGTATTCTTTTTTATATCATTGTTAAGCAATGTCCCTTTTGAAGATTAACAATTTCTAGTTCAGTTTCTGCAATGTCTGTTTTAAATATGTTTCCGATTAATGCTGAAATCTCAGAAATATCTACGTTATTGAATGGATTTAGAACATTTTCACAAGTGGTTCAATTTTCTTATAATCCTGGAAACACTTTAGCCCTTCAAGATGTTCCAGAAGTGGCTTCAATGTTAAAACTCTTTTCAGTGGCAGTTTCGATACTAAACATTTCAAATAAGGGAAGTGTAACAGTGAATATTTTCTTATGTCAGATCCCCACAAGTTTAGTTTACCTTTGAATGCACTGATTAGACTAATCATTTCAACAATATTCTTGTCTTTTCCCTGAAGTTTCAGATTCATATTTGTGAAAAATTTAAATCTAGTAGCCAACTGTGGTCGTTAATTTGTTGATATTCCTAATTTCTGGATTCGAAAAATAATCGACCTTCAGGAAGTAGCAAAAATCTTTCCAGAATCCTCTCTCTCTCTCTCTCTCTATAATATACCACTTTGCTTATTGGAGGCTTGAAGTGGTGGAACCCATGTTTAGTTTATAGAGCTAAGTTCCGGTCAACCCTTCCTTATATCTTCCATCATGTAGTACGATTGATGACTTTTGAGGTTATGATGAACATCGCGGCTAGATCCAATATTCCTTACATTTCGAGGGTACAGCTCTGAAACAGTGTTCGCAGGCCGGCCGCTAGTTAGTACACCAGACCGAACCTATTGGTAACTCTCTAGGAGGCTTCCGGATCAGCTAGTGTATAATCTTGCTACCTCTCCTCTGCCAGGTAGTGATTGGAGGGAGTCCGAGTAGTGTGTATGCGAGGAGCATTGTCAAGACAACGTTATGTCAAGGATCTGGGTATATTCTTAACATGTGTACACCTTATCCAAAAATTTCATTACTTATTACAGCATGTCCCACCCACTTTTTCTTACTATTGAATACGCCATGAATTGAATTCCAATCTTAACGATGTCCATTTCCACTTGCACTCTGCCAAATCCCATGTACTTTTTCTGACAGAATCTCAGTTATTGGATGGCGCCTCCGTAGCCAGGTGGGAAGGAGCACCAGTGTGTAGCACACGCTTCTTGATCAGACCGGGGTTCGAGCCCGTCACCACCAAATACGGAGGATGCGGAAAGGTCAGGGAATGACCACCGCACATCCCCGGAGCAATATGGTCTTAGTTTGCTAATGCTCCTAAAAACCAAATAACAACAACAACAACTCAGTTATTGGTTGATTCAACTACTGCTCATCTTAGATGCCCAAATTATTCGCTGTATGATTCCTTTCACCTCAAAGGTGGTACTTGTGCATATATCCGTTCTGATATTCCCTGTCAGAGACTTGGCAATTTGGAATCTCCTCTCTTTGATCTTCTCTGGCTTAAAATCTCTCTACCTCATTGTGTAAAATTCATCTGTTGTCTCTACCATTCTCCCAACTCCACTAATCACTTGGAGCTTTTTGACATTCTCTCTCTTTGCAACTGAACTTTCTGCAGTCCAACTTTCCTAACAGTGAGGTAATTTTCCTTGGTGATTTTAATGTTTGCAACTCCAGCTGGCGTCCGTTTTCTAGTCACACCAACCCAGCTGGTCGAGATGCTAAGGCTTTTGCAATTACTAATGACCTTGCACAGATTGTTCATTTACCTACAAGAACACCGGACAATCCTAATTATACAGCCAATACGCTTGATCTTTTTCTCACAAACAACCCTTCTAAGTACACGGTCGAAGTGAGAGGTCCTTTAGGCACTTCAGATCACAACTTGGTAATAGTTTCTTCTCCAGTGGAGCTTTTATCTCATGGCTATTCCCAACCTCGTGTTGTTTGGCATTACAAGAATGCAAAATGGGATGACCTGCGAGATTTCTTTTCTTCTTTTCCTTGGTCGGATTACTGTTTCAAAACTTCTGATTTCAACGTTTGATCAGATCGTGTCAGCGAAATTATTCTTTCAGGAATGGAATCCTTTATCCCACATTCCATTTTAAAATCTCGTCCTTTATCCAAACCTTTGTTTTCCAATAAATGTGCTAAGGCTGTTCAAGCGAAGAATGTTGCATATCGTAATTGGCTTGTTTCTAATTCTTCAGTTTCATTTTCTGCGTACACCAAAGCTCGCAACAATTGTAAAGCAGTTATTAACCAGTCCAAACTAGAGTTTGAACAGGCTAAGAGTAGAAAATTTGCTTCTTGCCCTAATGGTAGCCGAGCATTCTGGTCTCTTGTCAAAGCTATTGGCCTCAACTTTTGCCCATCTCTGCTCCCACCTCTGTCCGAACCAGATGGTCTGTTGTGACTTCAGCCAAGGATAAAGCTGACATGCTGGCATCCCATTTTTCTTCCAACTCATGCATTAATGATCTTTGAAAAACACCTCCCACCATTCCCAACATGCTCCATTCAATGCCTCCTGTGGTCTTCCATCAAAACGATGTCAGAAGGATTTTGATGAATCTTGATGCTAAGAAAGCTCCAGGTCCCGATGGTATTTCTCCACTTGTTCTCAAAACCTGTGCTCCTGAACTTACTCCTATTCTTTGCCGCCTTTTTTCTCTTTCTTATTCCAAAGGTGTTTTTCCTTCTGCTTGGAAATTTGGTCATATCTAGCTAGTTTCTAAAAAGGGTGACAAATCCCTCCCATCCAATTATCGTCCCATTGCAATTACTTCTACTCTTACTAAAATAATGGAGAAATCAATTAACTGCCAACTCTTAAACTACCTAGAAACCTTCCTTCTGATCAATGATCACCAGTATAGATTCCGTCAGTGTCGATCCACTGGTTGATGTTCTGGCTTACATTACCCATTTATGGACTAATTCAGTGGAAAGGTTTGGTGAAACATGAGTAGTTGCTCATGATATCTCAAAGGCTTTCGATCATGTTTGGCATAAAGGTCTTCTAAACAAGCTTCCATCTTATGGTTTGCCATCTGTTTTAAGTAATTGGTTATCCAGTTTTCTCTCTGATCGTTCACTGAGGGTGATGGAAGATGACTCTGTCGTCTAACTTCTTCACTAATGCTGGTGTCTCCCAAGGTTCAGTTCTTTCCCCCACTCTTTTCCTCTTGTATATTAATGACCTTCTTACATTGACTGGAAATCCTATCGATAGTAGTGCCGATGATAGCACATTGCATTCAACTTTCCATTTTGAGAAACCTTGTCCTGCTCAATCAGATTCAACTTCTCGAAAATCTGCTACCAATTCCTTAAATGCCGATCTTCAGGTAATTCTCCAGTGGGGCAAAGACAACTTTGTTGATTTCAACCCTTCTAAAACTGAGTCTTGTCTTATATCTCACAAAAAGGATTCTTCAGCTCCTATGCTTATCTTAAGTGACACTCTGATTTCTAGGCAAAATGATATATCTCTTTTGGATTACCCTGACTTCTAATCTCTCTTGGCACAAGCACATTACAAATATTGCTTCCTCTGCATCTAAAAAACTTGGTTTTCTGTTTTGCGCTGTACATTACTTTTCTTCCAAACAGCTGCTCACTCTCTATAAATTACATATCTGCCCTGCCATGGAATATTGTTCCCTCATCTGGGGTTGTGCCCCGAAAACCTCTCTCAGGCTTCTTGATTCCGTTCAGAAGTGGGCAGTTAGGTTAATTAATGATTCATCTCTAACAGAGTCTCTCCACTGGCTGTGTCATAGATGTACTGTTTCTGCTGCATGCCTTTTCTACAGATACTTCCATGGGCACTGTTCTTCTGAATTGGCTTCTATAATTCCTGCTCTCTCTTTCAAAACGGTCCGAACACATGCCGCCACCAGCCAACATCCATTTGCTGTCCAACTTCAAACTCACAGAAACAACTTTTCATCTTCCTCGTTTATTCATTCAACTGCTGTTTTTTGAAACAACCTTCCTTCATAGGTATTTTGTGAAAATTGCAGTCTACAGACGTTCAAGTCCAATGTATGTCAACAAATTTGGTCCTTGAGGTTGTCACAGACATTCTCTCAGATATGCCAGACAACTGTTCTTGCTACCTGGGAGTCTAAAATGCTGATGGAACTGATATTCGGGTGACACTCAAGTCAAAGTGGACCCAATTTCGGCGAAGTCCGGACGGTCTATGACAGCCAAATCCCCTGCTTGCACTTTCACGATGGTGGGACTGTTAGTAATCCTGGGTATAACCTTCATGCACAAGTACATGGTGGGTGACCACCCAGGTGTGAACCAACGTAAGCAGGGGTCGAGGTGTGGCGCCCACACCACATGGAGGAACGCCGCCCCTCTATGTTACCAGGCAGTACTAGGTGGTAGATGACTCTCATCAACCGTTGAAATACCACCACTTTGCTTATTGGAGGCTTGAAGTGGTGGAACCCATGTTTCGTCTCTAGAGCTAAGTTCCGGCCAACCCTTTCCTATCTCTTCCATCATGCAGTATGATTGATGATTTTTGATTTTTGAGGTTATGATGAATGTCGTGGCGAGATCCAATATTCCTTACATTTCGAGGGTACAGCTCTAAAACGGTGTTCGCAGGCCGGCCGCTAGTTAGTACACCGGACTGAACCTATTGGTAACTCTAGGAAGCTTCCGGATCAGCTAGTGTATAATCTTGCTACCTCTACTCTGCCAGATAGTGACTGGAGGCAGTCCGAGTAGTGTGTATGCGGGGAGCATTGTCGAGGCCACGTTATGTCAAGGATCTGGGTATATTCTTACCACATGTACGCCATATCCAAAAATTTCATCACTTCATACAGCATGTCCCACCCACTTTTTCTTACTATTGAATACACCATGAATTGTCAAAATAACAGAGCAAGCTTATCTGCGAAAAGATCTAAACCTCCCAAGGACTTCCTAATTCATTTCACAAATATACGTGGTCTCAATTCTAATCTCAACGATGTCCATTTCCACTTGCAGTCTTCCAAACCCCATGTACATTTTTCTGACTGAATCTCAGTTATCAGTTGATTCAACTACTGCTCATCTCAGATGTCCAAATTATTTGCTGTATGATTCCTTTCACCTCAAAGGTGGTACTTGTGCATATGTCCGTTCTGATATTCCCTGTCAGAGACTTGGCAATTTGGAATCTCCTCTCTTTGATCTTCTCTGGCTTAAAATCTCTCTACCTCATTGTGTAAAATTCATCTGTTGCCTCTACCGTTCTCCCAACTCCACTAATCACTTGGAGCTCTTTGAATTCCTCTCCTTGCAACTTGACTTTCTCCAGTCCAACTTTCCTAACAGTGAGGTAATTTTCCTTGGTGATTTTCACGTTCACAACTCCAGCTGGCTTCCGTTTTCTATTCACACCGACCCAGCAGGTCGAGATGCTGAGGCGTTTGCATTTACTAATGACCTAGCACAGATTGTTCATTTACCTACAAGAATACCGGACAATCCTAATCATACAGCCAATACGCTTGATCTTTTTTCTCACAAACAACCCTTCTAAGTACAAGGTTGAAGTGAGAGGTCCTTTAGGCACTTCAGATCACAACTGGGTGATTGTCTCTTCTCCAATGGAACCTTTATCTCATGGCTATTCCCAACCTCGTATTGTTTGGCATTACAAGAATGCAAAATGGGATGACCTGCGAGACTTCTTTTCTTCTTTTCCTTGGTCTGATTACTGTTTCAAAACCTCTGATGTCAACGTTTGCTCAGATCGTGTCAGTGAAATTATTCTTGCAGGAATGGAATCCTTTATCCCACACTCCACTTTAAAATCTCGTCCTTTATCTAAACCTTGGTTTTCCCATAAATGTGCTAAGGCTGTCCAAGAGAAGAACGTTGCATATCGTAATTGGCTTGTTTCTAATTCTTCAGTTTCATTTTCTGCCTACACCAAAGCTCGCAACAATTGTAAAGCACTTATTAATCAGTCCAAACTAGAGTTTGAACAGGCTAAGAGTAGAAAACTTGCTTCTTGCCCTAATGGTAGCCGAGCATTCTGGTCTCTTGCCAAAGCTATTGGCCGCAACTTTTGCCCATCTCTGCTCCCGCCTCTGTCCAAACCAGATGGTTCTGTTGTCACTTCAGCCAAGGATAAAGCTGACCTGCTAGCATCCCATTTTTCTTCCAGCTCATGTATTAATGATCTTTGAAAAACACCTCCCACCATTCCTAACACGCTCCACTCAATGCCTCCTGTCTTCTTCCGTCAAAAGGATATCAGAAGGATTTTGATGAATCTTGATGCTAAGAAAGCTCCAGGTCCTGATGGTATTTCTCCACTTGTTCTCAAATTGCCGCCTTTTTTTACGTTCTTATTCCAAAGGTGTTTTTCCTTCTGCTTGGAAATTTGCTAATATCCAGCCAGTTCCTAAAAAGGGTGACAAATCCCTCCCATCCAATTATCGTCCCATTGCAATTACTTCTACTCTTTCTAAAGTAATGGAGAAATCAATTAACCGCCAACTCTTAAACTACCTAGAAACCTTCCGTCTGGTCAACGATCGCCAGTATGGATTCCGTCAGTGTCGATCCACTGGTTGATGTTCTGGCTTACATTACCCATTTATGGACTAATTCAGTGGAAAGGTTTGGTGAAACATGAGTAGTTGCTCATGATATCTCAAAGGCTTTCGATCATGTTTGGCATAAAGGTCTTCTAAACAAGCTTCCATCTTATGGTTTGCCATCTGTTTTAAGTAATTGGTTATCCAGTTTTCTCTCTGATCGCTCACTGAGGGTGATGGTAGATGGCTCTCTGTCTTCTAACTTCTCCACCAATGCCGGTGTCCCCCAAGGTTCAGTTCTTTCCCCCACTCTTTTCCTCTTGTATATCAATGACCTTCTTCCATTGACTGGAAATTCTATCCATAGTTTTGCCGATGATAGCACATTGCATTCAACTTTCCATTTTGAGAAACCTTGTCCAGCTCAATCAGCTTCAAGTTCTCGAAAATCTGCTGCCAATTCCTTAAATGCCGATCTTCAGGTAATTCTCCAGTGGGGCAAAGACAACTTAGTTGATTTCAACCCTTCTAAAACTCAATCTTGTCTTATATCTCGCAAAAAGGATTCTTCTGCTCCTATGCTTATCTTTCATGACACTCCGATTTCTAGGCAAAATGATATATCTCTTTTGGGGATTACCCTGACTTCTAATCTCTCTTGGCACAAGCACATTACAAATATTGCTTCCTCTGCATCTAAAAAACTTGGTTTTCTCCTTCGCTCTCAGCGTTACTTTTCTCCCAAACAGCTGCTCACTCTGTATGAATCGCAAATCCGCCCTACCATGGAATATTGTTCGCACATCTGGGGTGGTGCCCCCAAAACCTCTCTCAGGCTTCTTGATTCCATTCAGAAGAGGGCAGTTAGGTTAATTAATGATTCATCTCTAACAGAGTCTCTCCACTCGCTTTCTCATAGACGCACTGTTTCTGCTGCATGCCTCTTCTATAGATACTTCCATGGGCACTGTTCTTCTGAATTGGCTTCTATAATTCCCGCTCTCTCTTTCAAAACAGTCCGAACACGTGCCGCCACCAGCCAACATCCATTTACTGTCCAACTTCAAACCCACAGAACCAACTTTTCATCTTCCTCATTTATTCATTCAACTGCCGTTTTCTGGAACAACCTTCCTTCATATGTATTTCCTGAAAATTACAATTTACAGAAGTTCAAGTCCAATATCAACAAATATCTTCTTTCGTCTTCTCAACCTCCAACCCAAGCACGGTACTAAGTACTATAGGTTCTAATACCTCTCGTGTTTGGGGTTTACATAAAAAAAAAAAAAAAAAAAAAACTTAAGCATTATAATTTATTGTGCAGGGTCAAATCTGAATGCTCAGATTCAACTTCTTTTTAAAGAAAATCTAACTAGCTTATGCTGCAAACTTGAAGAAGAATGGAAGTTATAATTTTTGTTACCACATTCTTAAAATGAATCACTTTTGTACAGAGCATTCTCTGGTGTATAATACAATGATATGTAATTCGTTCAGGAAATGAAGTATCTTTCTTACACTGATTAATGAATTCACTTCTGATACCTGCCATCACAGGTGCACCTTAAATGGTCAATGACACTAGTTTTTGAAGAAGAATTTTGTTTTCTGAAGCATAATCTTTAAGTGCTTGATAAATATCAAGCAATTAAATATATTTAAATATCTACACCAATATTGCAAAAAAATATCAGACCATTGCCACTCAAAGTAATGTCACTGTTCCAACAAACACATCAATCTCCAACTGGGCTCGGGCTCTCCTCTCTCAGCAACAGTCCATTTCCGTTAAGCACTCAGACCAAATAGGTAATACGCCTCTCACAATACCAGCAAAATTTCAATCTCAGCCAGTGAATGCTGCTACTTCAAATAATCCTAGTTTGATTTCAAAAAAGATTATTCTAGACACATCGATGAATGTAGAGTACCCATCCAAACAGGAAGATCCAATTCTGGAAATATTTGCAGAAGAAGAGAAGGACACTAGTCGCTCTTCCTTTCCAAAAAGAGACAAACCGAAGCCTGATCGCCATAAGAGAACCACTCATGTACAGCTTCTTTTAAATTCAAGTAATGCCGTATATTTTGCAGTGGAATTGCAGAGGCTTTTGTGGCAACATTGGCGATATTCAATACTTAATTAACCGCTACTCTCCAGTTGGTTTCTGCCTCCAAGAAACCTATTTAACTCCTCAAATCTCCGTTTCCATAAAAAACTACTCGATCTATAGACGAGATTGGAATACATCTGATTCTGCTTGTTGTGGTGTAGCCATTTTGATTAGCTCAAAGATTCTGGCTAGTCAAATCACTCTCCAAACCCAAATCGAAGCCGTTGCTGTGCGTCTGATTACTCACATTGCTTTAACACTAGTCCCAATTTATCTCCCACCAAATCATACTTACTCTTATAATGATGTTGAAGGACTTTTAAGACAGCTACCCTTACCTGTGTGCTTGCTAGGGGATTTCAATGGCCACCATCCTTTATGGGGATCATCTAAATTAGACATACGTGGCCGATTAATTGAAAGTTTGCTGGAAAAACAAAACGTCACTCTTCTTAATAGTGGCTCATATACCTATATACAATTACCTACTGGAAAGACTTCCCCAATTGACCTTTCGATTTGCTGCCCGATACTGTTTCCAGTCATTCAATGGTCTGCTATGGATGATCCCATGGGCAGTGACCATTTTTCAATTGTTTGTAACCTGCCCACTACACAACCACCATTACACCAACCCTGCAAGAAATGGAAATTTTGTAAAGCCAAATGGGCCAAATTTCATTCAGCAGTGACTGGACAAAAACAAAAATTCAACTACAGCCTATAGATAACGTGACTGATTATATCACATCCCTTCTTTTTGTTGCAGCTAAATACCCAATTCCATTATCAAATCCCCTAACCCAACGGCACTTCAACTATTGGTTGAACAAAGACTGCACGAAAGCAAACAAGGATAAAAATAAAGCATTCAATTTATTACATCAATCTCCAGCTACAGCTAATCTAATTAGCTACAAGAAGCTAAGGGCAAAAGCACGGTCCATTCAAAGGCAAGCCAAAAGAGATTCTTGGGCTCTATTTGCTTGTACTATCAACAGAAATACTGACTCAAGATTAATATTGAAGAAAATTGGACAGCTTTCTGGGAAGTTTACAATCATCCCTTCCCCAATTGTTTCCTACAATGGGCAAGAACTCTCTTGTCCTCGGCCCCGGGTGCCAAGCATTCCTTGGCCAAGTGATTGCAGTGCGTCTCTGAAAGCATTTTCTAAAAAGAGCATTTAAGTAAACAGTTTCTATTTTTAGTTTCAATCATCATTTTGTTGATTTCTATATCAGAGTAGCTCTCTCACACTACAGGAAGTAGGCAGAAGCCCAGAAAGGAAAACCACCTTTCTGTTAGTAACTTACTAACTCAGCAGCTTGGTCACCTCGTGTCACTGCTCCTGCCTCCCTGTGGCGGGGCCGGAAACCTGTGTGGTAAAGAAACCCCCAGGGCCAAAAGGAGCAAAATACGGATTATGACAGCTATTCACTGATTCAGACAGAAATCCAAATTCAATGGATTTGCACCAACCCGATGATGACACAGCCAACAGAAAGAGACTGAAGACAGATGCTTCCAGGGTAGAACATCCAAGTTTGCAGATTTTGCATTCTTTAACGAATCAGGCCTTAGGCAATCTGTTGCCATTTCTTATACAGAAGTGTCTGGAAAGTGTAGCAGTTCCCCAAAAATGGTGAGATGTCTTAAATCTGGTGACCTACTGGTTGAGACCACCAGCTCCAAAATTCTGAGTACCTTCTTAAACTCACCACATTAGGTGGAACTCCAGTAAATGTATCTCCACATGCTACACTCAGTACCTCCAAAGGTGTCATCTCTGAATGGGACCTAATAAATGTCTCAGAGGACGAAATTGTAAATGAATTACAAGATCAGAAGTTCACACAAGCAAGAAGAATTATGCTGAAAAAAGATGACGAACTTATCCCAACTCGTAGCATCATACTGACATTTAGTTCACCAAACCTACCTTCATTGGTGAAAGCCGGGTACCTGAACTACTGCATTCGCCCGTATATTCCAAAACCATTAAGACGTTATAAATGTCAGAAATTACGACACTCCCAAACGGTCTGTCAAGAGATGCTGTATGCCCTAGGGCACAAAAGGTGATATAGTTTTACACGTTGGCACTAATGATATTAAGAGTAGGAAACCAGCAGAATTACTTAACAAGTAGAGGTCAATGTTGAAAAAAGCCGTGAATTAGGGTTGAATTTGAAAGTGTCTGCAATTCTGCCCAGAGACGATAGGAGGGAGTATATGATGAGAGCCTTGTCGATCAGTTCGGCCCTGGAAAGATTGTGCAAGGCTCAAGGGGTAGAATTTTTTTTTCAGCCAGGTCTGTACTTGTTAACAGGAGAGACTGCTTTTACATGGATGGGATACACTTAAATAGAAAGGGCGCAAGAATATTTGCTGATGCTATCAAGGCAGTGTTAAGTGGGTCGGAAAACTGCTAGCTTGGGGGGAGACAAAGACTAATAGATTAAAAGTAGCCACTGGCAGAGGTGAAAGAGATTCTTTCACTGCTTCTATTAGAATGAGCAGAAGCCTGAAAAACAAGATGCAGGATATTTCAGAGACTGCTGGGAGTCATTGCGGTACAAGGAAACGCGTAGGTTGTGTTAGGGTAGCTAAGAATAGAAACAGGTGCATGTATACTTGCGTGTACACCAATGCTAGGAGTTTAGTAAATAAATTTGATGAATTTGAGGTATTGCTCAAAACATCAAAGGCAGATATTGTTGGGATTTCAGAGACGTCGTGTCACACAGATATAAGGAATGCAGAAGTGGAATTTGGGGAGTACAACGTCTACAGAAGGGATAGACAGGATAGGAAGGGAGGAGGGGTTATGCTATTAGTTAAGAAACACATAAAATCCAAGGAAGTGAAGCCAGTAGACATCGCTGGACAGTGCAGTGTCAAGTCAGTTTAGTGTGACATAAGCATTGGGAGATCAAAATTGAGAGTAGGAGTGTGTTATAGGCCTAATGACTCTGATGAGTATAATAAGAAACTGTACAGGGAAATAGAGTGGGCCAGTAAATCAGAGAGTCTTATAATGGGGGATTTTAATTTCCCAGATATTGACTGGAAATTGGGGGCTGGTCACTCAAACACTAGCAAGGCTTTTGAGGATTTATTGGATGATTGTTTTCTACATCAGCATGTTCGGGAGGCAACTAGAGGGAGTAATACTCTTGATTTGATTATCAGTAGTAATTCTTCATGCATTAAGAATCTGCAGATAAATGAACCACTAGGTGGCAGTGATCACAGCGTGCTGAAGTGGGATTTGCACAAAGAGGTAACTACCAATAGGGGTAAAGGGAAGGGTTATTGCTTTCGTAAAGGCGACTACGATGGACCGAGACAGTATATAAATTCTATACAGTGGGACCAACTGATGATGTTACGAACAGCAAATGCAAAATGGGAAGCATTTAAAGAACTTATCTTGGAAGCTACTAGGCTATACATACCAACTAAGAAATATTGTTCAAGGTTTAAGCCTAAATGGATGTCAGATGAAGTGATGAGGCATATGGCAGAGAAGAAACATGCATGGGATACATACAAATTAACACATGACACAGAAGCCTATGATAGATACAAGTTGATCTGTAACCAAGTTACAAAGGAGGTTAGGCAGGCGAAGGCAGATTACAAGAAATCTTTGGTAAGGGACGCAAAGAAAAACAGCAAAGAGTTCTTTACTTATGTAAACTCTAGAAGGAAGGGGATGAATCAGATTGGTCCACTTGATATTGATGGGTCAACTGTTGATGATCCTGCTCAGGTAGCTAACAAACTAAATGAATATTTTGCATCGACATTCACACATGAGGAGTTATTCAGCGAGGGGAATGCCAGAGGTGTATTCAACTCTGGCAGTAAGCTGGAGAATCTTGTAATAACTGAGAGTAAAGTTGAAGAGAAATTGTTGAAGATAAACACAAGAAAGGCACCTGCGGTGGATGGGATCTATCCAGTTATATTAAAGGAGGCAGCAAAGGAAGTAAGCAAACCCTTAGCCATAATTATGAGAGCTTCCTTGGACTCAGGGGAGGTACCCACAGACTGGAGATGTGCAAATGTGACCCCAGTTCACAAAGGAGGATCAAAGGCTGACACAAGTAATTATAGACCTGTGAGTTTAACTTCTGTTCCAGGAAAATTAATGGAGGCACTGGTTAAAGAAGCACTGCAGGATCATTTAGACAAGACTTCAGCTATAGCTCGGACACAGCATGGTTTTGTTAAGGGGAAGTCTTGCCTGACCGATTTGATTGGATACTATAATGCAGTTACAAAGGAACTGGATGCAGGGAATAACTTTGATATTATATACTCGGATCTTAGAAAGGCTTTTGATACTGTTGCACATGGAAGACTGCTGCACAAATTGGAGCAGTGTGGCATTGGAGGCAAATTGCTGCTGTGGATAAAGGGGTGGCTGAGGGGGAGAAGACAGAGAGTGGTAATCAATGGACACTGCTCGTCGTGGACTAATGTTATTAGTGGAGTCCCTCAGGGCTCAGTGTTGGGGCCATTATTGTTTTCTGTATTCATAAATGATATTGATGAGGGTATATCAAGCTTAATGTCGAAGTTTGCAGACGATACAAAGGTAGGCAGGGTTGACAAGGACACTATTGACACTATGCTGCTGCAACAGGATCTGGTAAGGTTGAACAGATGGGCTGAGAGGTGGCAAATGAAGTTTAACATTGACAAATGTAAAGTACTACACATGGGAAACAGCGACCCCAGAGCAACGTATCAACTCTGTGGTACTACACTGACAGAGTACAGAGTATTTTTTGGGTCTAACGGCACCAGGGATTTAACCCATCTCCGCGTATGTTCTTTGTATCGAGGACAGTACGCTGTCAAGGGCAGAGGTTTAAAAGTGTGTGGATCATGTATTGTGTAATATGTTGTGCCCCTTGTTCCTCTGGGTTGTTAGCCGCCAGGCCCCAGATGGGACCTGTCGTTTACGTACTCCGCCACATGGAGGCCAGCCAGGTGTTCCCTTATAGTTTGCTCTGGCAGGTCTTACCACCTATTTTCCTGAGATTTCAGTGGCTAGGACCTTAAAAAAAAAAAAAAAAAGAATAGAAAATAAAATAATAATAAAAAAAAAAAAAAAATCATTAAAATAATAATTCTTCTTTTCTTTTGGGCACAGATGGTACCTGGGGGTGGTTGTGCAGGCAGATATGAAGTTCTCTGAGCAGTGCAGACGGGGCTGCAAGAGTAGCTCATGGTGTATTGTCAATGATATATAGGAATTTTTCTAGCAGGGATAAGGAGGTGATTATTCCCTTGTATAAGGCAATGGTCAGGCCACACCTAGAGTACTGTATACAGGTCTGGAGGCCTCATTTCAAGAAGGATGTAGAGCTGCTGGAACGAGTACAGAGAAGGTCAACAAGATTAGTGAATGGAACAAAGGGGTGCTCTTACGAAGAAAGGCTTAAGTTTTGCAAATTACAGTGTCTGGAGACTAGGCACCAGCGAGGTGATCTGATAGAGGTGTATAAAGCCTTAAATGGTTTAGCTTGCTCAATGCTGATGGGATTCTTCCTCTCGCTCAGAATAATCACCTGAGAGGGCATAAATTCAAATTGAGGAAAGACAGATGTAGGATAGGCATGAGGAAATATGCCTTTAGGCAGCGGGTGGTTGGTTGGTGGAACAGACTTCCATCCCTTGTCGTGGAAGTTGATAGCCTAAATAAGTTTAAGGCTCAGCTGGACAGGTATTTTGAACGAACAGAGGGGGTGAAGTGGGGTTTTTTTTTTTTTTTTTGGTTGATGCTGCATAAGCTTGCTTTCTTCCATCAAATGCCTCTACTAATGCTAATTACAAGCAACTGAAATATGGCAATAATTTATTCAAGCAAATAGGATAGAAGTTCATCACTGGGCATAAAATTTTAAATTGACTACAGATTAAAACATGTTATCACACCTAATACAAAATAATCAGCCATTATTTTAACTCTCAATATGACTGTTATTTCCATCCAAATATTGTGAAATAGCTTTTATGTTTTTATGGTTTAGATTTTATTGTTTTTTTTTTTTTTTTTTTTTGCTGATGCTGCATAAGCTATTATTATTTATTGTTATTTGGTTTTTTTTTTTTAGGAGCATTAGCAACTAAGGCCATATTGCTGCGGGATATGCGGTGGTCATTTCCTGACCTTTCCGCATCCTCCGTATTTGTTGGTGACGGGCTCGAACCCCGGTCTAAGTAAGAAGCGTGTGCTACGCACTACTGCTCCTTCCCACCTGGCTACGGAGACGCCGCTGCATAGGCTTGCTTTCTTGCATCAAATGCCTCTACTAATGCTAATAAACTTAGACCTAAGACCCGCCATATTAGGAAGAAACCAAAAAAAAGACTCTTGGATTTGATTTGTAACTGAAATTAATAAAAATACTGACGTAAGAATTATATGGAGAAAAATCAGGCAATTAAATGGAAAATTCTCCCCCATTGTCCTCCCACTTATCTCCAGGAATGGCTATAACTGTCTACTCCTGCAGAGTTTGCAGATGCCACAGTATTTTTACAGTTATCTGAACGATAGCATGTGAACCATCATTTCAGAAGATTAGACTTTAGCTGAAAAATCCATCTGACTTTCAGAACCAAATCCTTGCTACCGTACAATGAACCACTCACTGTACTAGAACTTAAATAAGCTCTAACCACTACAAAGAACAGCTGCTGACCCTGATGGAATATACTACGTAATGCTACAACACCTAGATAATAAATCACTATCTTCGCTACTGACCTTCTATAATTCCATCTTCATGGAACATTCATTCCACAGTTCCTGGCGTCACTCTCTTGTACTGGCAATACCCAACCAGGGAAAGATCTCTCTATTTCTAATAATTATAGACCCATTTCTTTCACCAGCAGCTTAAGTAAAACCGTAGAAAAAATAACACACCATTGACTAACGTGGTACCTTGATTCCCAAAATATGATATCCGATAATCAATTTGGTTTCAGGAAAAACCGTTCATCCCTGGATCTCATGATCAAAGCAGAAACAAATATTAGGAATGTATTTATTCAAAATAAACGTCTCGTCATGGCATGTCTCTATATAGAGAAAGCCTTTGACACCACTTGGTATTTTGGTATCTTGAGAGATCTTCATTCCCTGGATCTGAGTGGTCACTTACCTTACTTCATACAGAATTTCCTACAGCAGAGGACCTTTCAAGTTCGCTATCGGAAAGTCCTTTTCAAAACATATACAAGAAGAAGGAGTCTCTCAGGGTTCTGTTCTTAGTGCAACCTTGTTTGCAATAAGAATAAATCAGATGACCAAAATTATTCCCAATACAGTAAATTCATACCTTTGTGCTGATGAACTGACTGTTTCTTGCAGCTTTCAAAACATGAGCTTCATTGAGAGACAACTGCAAACAACAATTAATAATATCGAACTATGGATGGCACAGAATGGTTACAGACTGTCTTATCAAAAATCAAGTGTCATTCATTTTTGTAACAAATGAAAGATTGCACCTGGGTCTGGAAATGCACTTAGGAAATCAACTTTATTAGTATTATTAATAGCCATATGGTGCAAGTAAGCCTGAGGCTTATGCTGCACCAGGAAAAAAAAAAAAAAATTCCCGAGTTACCCTGAGAGAGAGAGAGAGAGAGAGAGAGAGAGAGAGAGAGAGTCAAAAGTAGAAGGGAATCACCAAGAAAGAGAAGAATGATGATATCGAGCTCGGGACCCTGGGTGTGCCAAGCCCATACTCACTAGATGCGAGCCCCGGGGTTAGATGCATGTCACTGTTGTGAGCAGCGTTCCTCTTCTTGGTGTGATTTTTGATAATAAATTGAACTTTTCAGAACACATCAAACATCTATGGACTGTTTGCCAGAAAAAAAATGAACTTGCTAAGAGTTATCTCTTCTACATCATGGGATGCAGATTGTTACACCTTACTTCTTGTATAGAGTCCTAATCAGATCTCGTCTTGATTATGGTCCCCCGGTGTATGATTCTGCTAGGGAAAGCGTGCTAGCAAGGTTTGCCCCCATTCAACACTCTGCCCTCAGGATTGCTGTAGGTGTTTATAGAACAATATAAAGACCTTGTTTATAGAACAAGATCTTTATACTGAAGCCCATGAACCTCCCCTAGACTCAGAAGAAAAATGTTACTCCTGAATTATGCAGCCAAAATTCGAAGTCTAACTACTCACCCCATTATGCCAATACTTAATGATCCACAGTTCTAAGGCGCATTTAGGGCTAGAGCCTCAAGCTGCGAACAAATTTAGACTATGTATATAAAGTGCTTAGCATCATAATACACAGCCATTTCTGAATAAACAGAAAATTTTTAAGGTGGCATCGTTTTAGGTTATATCTCATATTGTGAATACCTTCACAACGAGTTGCCATGATATTGCACTATTTCGAATAAGTAACGCTTCACCTAAGGAGAAGACTAATGTTACTTATTCTCAGATAGGTACCACCACCCAGACAGCACTGTTTCAGGGCTATTTGGCCCTTCTTCAGTGAGTGGGTAGGTACCCAAGTGATGCAATGATGGCAAAAACAGTTATGAAGTATAACTCCACAATATGAGAGATGCCTGATGGTGTATGATGTATTTAGACTAAGGCGCATTTAGGGCTAGAGCCTCAAGCTGCGAACAAATTTAGACTATGTATATAAAGTGCTTAGCATCATAATACACAGCCATTTCTGAATAAACAGAAAATTTTTAAGGTGGCATCGTTTTAGGTTATATCTCATATTGTGAATACCTTCACAACGAGTTGCCATGATATTGCACTATTTCGAATAAGTAACGCTTCACCTAAGGAGAAGACTAATGTTACTTATTCTCAGATAGGTACCACCACCCAGACAGCAATGTTTCAGGGCTATTTGGCCCTTCTTCAGTGAGTGGGTAGGTACCCAAGTGATGCAATGATGGCAAAAACAGTTATGAAGTATAACTCCACATTATGAGAGATGCCTGATGGTGTATGATGTATTTAGACTAAGGCGCATTTAGGGCTAGAGCCTCAAGCTGCGAACAAATTTAGACTATGTATATAAAGTGCTTAGCATCATAATATACAGCCATTTCTGAATAAACAGAAAATTTTTAAGGTGGCATCGTTTTAGGTTATATCTCATATTGTGAATACCTTCACAACGAGTTGCCATGATATTGCACTACTTCGAATAAGTAACGCTTCACCTAAGGAGAAGACTAATGTTACTTATTCTCAGATAGGTACCACCACCCAGACAGCACTGTTTCAGGGCTATTTGGCCCTTCTTCAGTGAGTGGGTAGGTACCCAAGTGATGGGTACCTACCCACTTGCCATCATTGCATCACTTGGGTACCTACCCACTCACTGACGAAGGGCCAAATAGCCCTGAAACAGTGCTGTCTGGGTGGTGGTACCTATCTGAGAATAAGTAACACTAGTCTTCTCCTTAGGTGAAGCGTTACTTATTCGAAGTAGTGCAATATCATGGCAACTCGTTGTGAAGGTATTCACAATATGAGATATAACCTAAAACGATGCCACCTTAAAAATTTTCTGTTTATTCAGAAATGGCTGTGTATTATGGTGCTAAGCACTTTATATACATGATCCACAGTTCTCAATGCACTATAGAAGGCCCCGAGTGCCAAGCGAGTGATCTAGCGATTTACAAAGCGAATTTGAAAGCGTTTTTCTAAAGAGAAGTTGATAAAGAGATTTCCAAAGGTTTTACTTTCAAAGTTATTTATTTTCTGGCTCTTTGTAAATAAAGAAGGAAGCCTCCTACAAGAAAGGAAAGACACCTTTCTTTTGTATATATAACTACTTTTCTAACACACTAACCACTAACCTTTTATCGCTTGGTCACTGGTGGCACCGCTCCTGCCTCCACGTGGCGGGGCCGGTAACCTGGGGGATAAATCAACCCTCGGGGCTAAAAGGAGCAGTAATGGAAACGAATGAATTTCCACGTCTAGAGCCCAAGAGTGCTCAATATGACAATCGTGAACCCGACCATGACTTTTCTACCTCTAAGAGAATGAAAAAAGATGCAGGCAGACAGGAATCACCAGCTTTCCTGATTATCCATTCTCTGTCGGCACAGCCTGTTAGCAAGCTCTCCCCTTTCATCATCCAACGATGCCTTGAACATGCAGCATCATCTCCAAAAATGGTGAAACGTCTCCAATCCAGGGACTTGTTAATAGAGACTTCTCTCCCAAGACACTCTGAACAACTACTGAAACTCACCACTCTAAGCGGAATTCCAATACAAGTCACTCCGCATAACACCCTGAATTCATCCAGAGGAGTGATTACTGAGTGGGATCTACTGAACGTGTCTGAAGAAGAAATAGTACAAGAACTAAAGTCACAAAATGTAACTCAAGCAAAAAGAATCATGATACGAAAAGATGGTACCTTAGTCCCAACACGTAACATAATTCTAACTTTCAATACACCGAATCTACCAGCATCAGTCAAAGCAGGTTACTTAAATTGCCGTGTTCGACCCTTTATCCCAAATCCCCTAAGATGCTACAAGTGCCAGAAATTTGGTCACTCCCAGACAGCATGCCGTGGCGTTTCAACATGTCCAAACTGTGGCTCCACAACTCATACCCAGTTAGAATGCAAAGCACAAACTCCACAGTGTCCTAATTGCAGGGGAAGCCATCCAGCATACTCTAAAGAATGTGACCTCTGGAAGATAGGCAAAAAAATTCAAAAATATAAGACTGAAAATAAAGTCTCCTATCAAGAAGCTAGGAAACAAATTAAACTAACCATGCCAAATAGCTCTTATGCCTCGATTATCCACTCTCACCAATCAGTAGCATGTCAGACGGAAGTGTCACTCTCTCCAGATAAATCGATTGCAGACTGGGCTCGATCAGTTCTATCGACCCAGCCTACATCAAAGCCAAACACAGTTGACCAAAGTATGAATACACCTATCACAGTTCCAACCCAAATCATACCCCAAGGTAAAGTAACAGAAAAACCTCAAAAATCAGATCCTGGCGAGGTTAATCAACCACCCTCAACAAGGATGGATACCGACGATACGACTACCCAAGACCTCCTTGAATTACATGCAGATGATGAAATGGAAGATAGCAATAATTTAACACGCCCCAATTTCCCCAGAAAAGAAAAACCTAAGCTGGATCGTCACAAACAACCCACTTATAAAAAGCAGTCAGATTCATCTCCCTCTTTCAAATCCAAATAATGGAACAGATCATCCAATGGAACTGTAGAGGCCTTCGCAGCAACATCGATGATATCCATGAATTAATTCACCTATACCGACCTCTTGCAATGTGCTTGCAGGAAACGAATTTGACACCTCAGATCTCAATCAAAATCAAAAATTATACCTTGTTTAGACAAGACAGAGCTGACACTAACAGTGCTCACGGAGGAGTAGCAATACTCGTGGATTCAAGTATCCCCTCCAGACGCATCCATTTACAAACCTCCTTAGAAGCTGTTGCCACTCGCGTTGTAAATGGTATTACACTGACACTGGTTTCAATCTATCTTCCACCAAATCATCAATATACCATTCAAGAAATCGAAGATCTTGTCTTGCAGTTACCATCTCCCTTTTGTATCCTAGGAGACTTTAATGCCCACCATCCAATATGGGGTTCACCTATATCAGACAAACGAGGGAAGCTTATTGAAATGTTGTAGACAGGCAAAATTTAACTTTACTAAATACTGGCACTCCCACATATATCCATCTCCCTACAGGTACAACCTCTACAATAGACCTTACCATTTGTTCCCCAATCCTCTTTCCAAGTATAGAGTGGGTAACTCTAAGCGATCCTTATAGCAGTGATCACTATCCCATAATCTGCAAAATTCAAACATCCTGTTCCTTCCCAACAGAAAATCCAATGAAATGGAAATTTTCAAGAGTTGATTGGACAAAATACAGAACGCACATATCATTTGACAACCACATTATTCAGTCCTCGCCCATTGACAGTGTTACTGAGCACATCACCAACCAAATTCTGACAGCCGCATCCGCTACCTTTCCACAATACCAAGTAAGAAATAGACGAAAAGCAAATTACTGGTGGAATGAAGACTGTAATCATGCGAAAAAAGAGAAAAATAAAGCGTGGAACCTTTTCCGCAAACACCCAACCACCCTCAATCTTATTAGTTATAAACGTCTTAGAGCAAAAGCTCGTTACATCAGACGTAAAGCGAAAAAAGAAAACTGGATTAAATTCGCCTCGTCAGTGAATAAAAATACTGATATTAGATTAATCTGGAGAAAAATAAAATGTTTAAACAGTAAATTTCCTCCTTTACCCACCCCACTACTGAACTGGAATGGACAGGAGCTTTCTACCCCTACAGAAATATCAAATGCACTGGGAACCACATTTTCTCAGCTGTCCTCTTCTATCGCCTATGATCAAACATTTCAAAAACTTAAAACAATTGCAGAGAAATCCAGACTAAATTTCACTGACAATTCCGCTTTACCTTATAACAAACCATTTACCATGCTTGAGCTGCAACAATCCCTTAACAACTCAAGAAACAGTGCTGCTGGCCCAGATGGGATATACTATGTAATGTTGCAAAATTTGGATCAGAGATCACTCTCATTACTGCTCATATTTTTCAATCGCATTTTTTCCGAACATACCTTCCCAAGTTCCTGGAGTCATTCTTATGTACTAGCAATTGCAAAGCCCGGTAAAGATCATTCTGTTCCGCAAAATTACAGACCAATATCCCTTACCAGCTGTCTAAGCAAAACCCTAGAGAAAATGATACATCGCCGTCTCACTTGGTTCCTGGAGTCCCAAAACTTGATTAACAACAACCAATTTGGATTCCGGAAAAATCGATCTTCATTGGATCTCATGATCAAAACCGAGACAAACATTAGAAATGCTTTCGTCAAGAAGGAACATCTCGTAATGGTCTGTCTTGATGTTGAGAAAGCCTTCGACACTACTTGGCGATTCGGCCTCTTAAAAGATCTGCATTCTCTTGGCCTGAGAGGTAATTTATCATACTTTATCAAAAATTTTCTACATCAGAGATCCTTTCAAGTCCGTTACCGGGGAACCCTCTCTAAGATCTTTACCCAAGAAGAAGGAATTCCGCAAGGGTCGGTTCTAAGTGCCACTTTATTTACAATGAGAATGAACCACATAATTGAACTCATTCCGAAAACTGTAGATTCCTACCTCTTTGCAGATGATCTCTCAATATACTGTCATTCTCAAAACATGCATTACATTGAATGCCAGCTACAAATATCAATTAATCGCATCGTGACATGGATGACAGAAAATGGTTATAGACTGTCCAGCCAGAAATCTGCTGCCATACACTTCTGTAACAGACGAAATATGCATCCTGAGCCCGAGCTCCACTTGAATAACCAACCTCTTCCCATAGCTAATTGTATTCGTCTACTAGGATTATTTTTCGACAACAAGTTAAACTTCCAAAAACACGTTGAATATCTCCGGACAAACTGTCAAAAGAAACTGAACATACTCAGAGTTTTATCAGCGACAGCATGGGGAGCAGATCGTAACACCCTGCTTCACCTATACAGAGCCATCATTAGATCACGCCTGGACTACGGGGCGCCTGTTTTTGATTCTGCTAGGGAGAGTGTTTTATCTCGGCTCAACCCTATCCAACATTCAGCTCTTAGATCAGCATTAGGTGCATTCAGAACATCTCCAGTGCAAAGTTTATATATCGAAGCCCATGAACCTCCTCTAAATATCAGGAGAAAGATGTTGCTGTTAAACTATGCAATCAAGATCCAAAGCCAGGTAACCCATCCTAATTGGTCAATACTTCATGATCCGCTGTATATGACCCTGTATAGAAACAAAACACAGACAGTTCGGCCTGCTGGTGTTAGGCTAAAACATCTAACAGAAGATTGGGATATACACTTCGATAAAATCTTGCAAGATCCTATAGATCCTGACCCTCCATGGTCTGACATCACGCCATGTTGTGACAAGTACTTCCACCAGTGGGGTAAACACTCTCTATCAGACTTTACCATCCAACAGCTGCACACTGAGCATGGTCAACATTATCCTGACTTCGCTAAAATATATACAGATGGGTCGAAATCCGAGAGTGGATCGGGTGCAGCAGTGGTACTCCCTGATAAAATAGTTTCTCAATCTCTTCCGACAGAGTGTAGTAGCTACACAACTGAATTATTTGCCATAAAGCTTGCATTAGAAAATGTCTTCCATATGTCAATTCAAAAGAGCATAATTTACACAGACTCGCAAGGTTCCGTATTAGCATTGCAAAACAATTCCCCACCTACTCATCCGATATTAAAGCTCATCAAAACACAGTTGATACGACTTAGAGAGCATCAGCAAAAGGTTATCTTCTGCTGGATTCCAGGCCATACCGGAATACCAGGGAATGAAATTGCAGATGATGCTGCCAAAAATCCATCCAGCCCAGCCCCAAAGAATTCGCTAGTACCTGTCACAGATTATAAAATGAATATACAAAGAATATGTAAAGATCAATGGACTCTTCAGTGGCAAACACAATTCCAAAATAAACTATTCCAACTAAAACCCTTACCAAAATTATGGGCTTCTAGCTCTATAGCAAACAGACAAGAAGAAGTAATTCTAGCCAGAGCCAGAATTGGACATACTCATTTAACCCATCTGTTTCTTTTGTCAGGAAATGATCCTCCCCAGTGTAATCATTGTCATACACCACTCACAGTCAAACACATACTTCTGGACTGTACTCTATATAATAATGCTCGACTAATGTCTTTCAATTCTCTGTCAAATTTAAAGGAACCTTTGTCACTTCACCATATCATAGGCGAAAATTCAAATCTTGCAGAATTCTTCTCCTTTCTAAAACGAATAAGATTGTATAACCGTATTTAACTGCTTATAAATCAACAAACACACAGACTGTATGCATCACTTCCATAAGTGCAATATGGCCTAAGTAGCCATTGCACTTTAAACCCCAACAACAACAACAACAACAGCACTATAGAAATAAACCTAGAGCAGTCCAATCTACTGGCATCAGATTGCAGGCATTATCACAAACCTGGAATATACATCTTGACAAAGTCCTCTAACATTCAAACAGTGCAGATCCTCCATGGTCTTCTATTAAAGCATCCTGTGACAGCTCTTTCCTAAACTGGGGAAAACAGTCGCTTGCAAATATTAATATACAGCAACATCATACTGCTCACACACAAAATTATCCACATTTTACAAAAGTATACACTGATGGATCAAAGTCTGAAAGTGGACTCGGGGCTGCAGCCATCTTTCCCTATAACACCATCTGTTTCCCTGCCTACTGAATGCAGCAGTTATACAGCAGAATTATCTACCATCAAGCTTGCCTTAAAAATATCCTCCATCTGTCTATCCAAAAAAGTGTGATATTTACAGACTCACAGAGTGCACTTTTAGCCTTGCAAAATTCCTCCTCACCAACACATCCTATAATAACAACAATAAAAATCCAGCTGATGCATATCCATGAACACAAGCAGGTAGTCATCTTTTGTTGGATCCCAGGCCACATGGGGATATCAGGGAATGAAAAAGTGGATTATGCAGCAAAACAATTATCCAACATAGCATCGACAGATTACTACGTTCCATATATTGACAACAGATCTTATATAAGACATGTATTTAAAATAATTAAATGCACTTGGCATAATACTTTAAGAGTTTAATATCTATATAATATCGGTGTTTAGATACAAAAAACTAAAAAGTAGTTGTTGTGGGCATCATTTGCTCTTTCTCATATTGTGCTCTGCCTTCACGACGAGTTGCCATGATACTGCACTACCTCAAATAAGTAATGCTTCACTAATAGAGAAGACTATTGTTACTTATCTTATACTATCTATTATCTTATACACCTTTTGGCATCTCTCATATTGTGCGATTAACTTCACAACTGGGTCGTCATGTCTGCAATACTAGGGTACCTGCCCACCCACTGATGATAGGCCAATAGCCTTGAAACATGTCTGGGAATAAGTAACTGAGAATAAGTAACAATATTCTTCTCTATTAGTGAAGCGTTACTTATTTGAGGTAGTGCAGTATCATGGCAACTCGTCGTGAAGGCAGAGCACAATATGAGAAAGAGCAAATGATGCCCACAACAACTACTTTGTAGTTTTTTAAGAGTGTCTATGGTGTATCTAAACACCGAAATTATATAGATAAGACATGTATATAAGAAACAGTGGACACTTCTGTGGCAAGCTCAACTACAGAAGAAGTTCCTTCAAAGAAAATCTGAACCACAGTTATGGGTTTCCAGTTTCTGTGTAAACAGGAAGGAAGAAATCATAGTATCCATAGTGCAAATCAGTCACTGTCACCTCACCTATCTTTATCTACTCACAGGAGACGATCCTCCAAAGTGTACGAACTGCAACTCTTTTCTCACAATCAAACACATTCTTGTTGATTGTACGCTATACACTGATGCCCGAAAAGCCTCATTTAGTATTCTGCGAAATCTTGGAGAACCTTTAACACTTCGTCATATTATAGGCAATGATGCAAATCTTCCAGAATTTTTCTGCTTCCTAAAAGGGATATAGGTATAAGGTATGTTCGTATCAGACTGCACCTGGGATTTCTCCCATCTCCACGTGTGTTTGCTGTATCGAGGACAGTATACTGTCAAACCAGAGACTTGAAAGTGTGTGGGCCATGTCTGTGCCCATTGTTTGTCCGGCTTATTGGCCGCTAGGTCCCTGGTGGGGGCCCGACATTGCCCATACCTCGCCACGTTGAAGCTAGCCGGGTGTGTCCAGAATCATGACAAGTTGCTCCGGCCAGGTCCTGCCACCTAGTTTCCTGGGATTTCAGTGACTAGGACCTAAAAAAAAAAATATATATATATATATATATACACACACACACATACATGTGCTTGACATTAATTCTTAATAAGATTGCTGTTAGCAAATCGCTCGTTGGGGTTGAACGCTAGAGGGATGTGTTAAAAGGCCTAATAGGATGGGCAGAATTTCGTTATTAAATTTAGACGTGCAGGCTATACATTAGATGAATAAAGATAATAGTGGGAGGGAGGGGAGGCTGAAGACTTGGGGGGTACAAGTAGAAGTAAGGGGTCGATAGAGGAGATGATCCCTGCTAGGCAGTGTGGCATGCCCATGCCGTGCCAGAGGGAAGTTGGATGGCAGGTGGGGGAGACGAAGAATAGTTATCTCCCCCTGCCATGGATAAGGTATACAGGTTAAAGTGGAGGGAAGGCTGAAGACTGGGGGGGTTGAAAGGCAGAAGCATGAGGACAATAGAGAAGGTGACCCCAGGTGGTCAGTGAGGCAGGCCCATGCTTCACCAGGCAAAGAGATGTGTCAGCAGGGGAGGGAGGAAGCAGAGCATGTCTCCTCTCCCTCCTGCCGGGTATAGGGAATTTAAGATGAATAGGATTAGGATTTGGCAATGGAGCTGCTGGTGGTCCTAGTCCATTCCCAGGAGAGATCGGACCGACGCGTGATCATTCATGGGGTGGTTCCCGTCCGCTCTGCAGTCTTTACAGTCAAAAGGTCCGGGTTTGCTTGTTGGCGTTTGTGGGATCTTTCTTGTGTCATTTCCCATCCATGTGGTGTTTGCGTCAATGTTGTTTATAGAGTCATTTCTCATTGATTCGTCTTTAGGTCCACTTCAGGGTTTAATGCCTTGATTATCAGAGGCCGTTGAGTTCCGTGCGTTTTCTGCGGGACGATTGCCTTTGAGGTTTGTTCCTTTCCTTATTGTGTCAATGGTTAGTTGTGGTTCGCTGCGATAAGAGCTCTCTGTCTTGTGAACAGGGCCAGTGCATAGCTGGAGAAAGCCTGAAATTCTTCCCTGGTGTCTAAGATGTGGTGCTCCTGGCCATATGGTAGGTACTGTATTTTGGTGATGAATGCACTGCGGAGGTTTTCATAGAGCTGGAAATCGTGCATGAGGTGCTGCCAGCTCTCCAGCCCCCCGCAGGTGCAGGTGGGATCTTCCTGTATTCCAAGTAGGGATAGCTTTGCATTCAGAGCTCCATGTCCTGTCAGTAGGTATGTTTACTTGTAGGCTCGGGGAAAACTAGGGTGGGAAGTTTGGAAAAACCCAGCCAATGTTGGGCAGAAACTTTCTGGTGATTTTGCCTTTTTGCGAGGTGGTCCCTCTATCCTGCCACACCTGCAGCAGGTGAGCATGCAGTTTTTTCTTTTCCATAGTCTTGCTATTGATGATGTCGGTGGTGAATCTCAAACATGTCTGTGGGATACCCTTGTCCAGGTGGTGCATGAGGCCCTGTCGAATGATCTCTAATCCCAGTGGAAGGACACCAGCAAGGACTTGCAGGGCATGCGTGCACACTGTGCTGTAGGCTCGAGTAATGGTCAGAAGGATTGATCGGTGAATTGAGTCAATGATTCGTTTATTGACAACAGTTGTGGCTTTGTGATACCATGCGCCAGATGCATACGTGACTATTGGAGTGAAGATGGTTTTATAGAAAAGACATAGCACCCATCTGTCTAGGCCCCAATTTCTGTGAGTGACTCTGGCAACCAATGCAGTGTACCATCTGACTTTTGTCTGCAAGTATTTCAGGTGGTCCTAAAATGATAGATTCGGATCTAGAGTCATGCCTAGGTGCTTTAGCTGCTTTGAGAATTTAATTGTTTGCTGGTCAATCTTGATTTGTGGAGGCTGCCTGGGGTTGAGGCACCCCTTGAGCAGAATGGAGTTTGTCTTTACAGGGGATATTCTAAGTTGATTTTGCTTTGCCCATTCCTGAAGGGTGGACAGAGCCCGGTTTGCCAGTGTCTCCAGTTGTGTCCTTGAGTCTGCTGACACTGTTAGTAAGAGGTCGTCAGCAAAGGCCTGTGATTTTACCTCGTCAAGGTCTATGGCTAGGAAGGAGTCCATTACTATGTTCCACAGTAGAGGTCCAAGGACCGAACCCTGTGGACAGCCGCGAAATGTATTCTTGGAGTGGGTCCCATAGAGAGCAACAATCCTGATGGATCTGTTTGTGAGGTAGCTCTTGATGCTGTAGAGGTTGACTGGGATCCCAGCAACCCGAAGCCTTGCCAACACGTTTGACCACCAAAGTGAGTTGAGATCTGATCAAAGTCCATGGCAATCACAAGGAAATACTTCTTGGTGCATCTTCTTACTTGTTCTTGTAGGTGTGTTAAGGCATCCACGGCTGAGAGACCCCGCCTGAAGCCAAATTGGTTAGGTGACGCCAGCCCAGCCCTGTCATAATATTGCTGTATTCGTCCATAGAGGAGGCATTTGAGTAGTTTACTTGCAACTGTGAGAAGTGTGATCTGTCTGGATGACTCTGGGAGGTGTGGTGGTTTGGTTGGATTTTTCAGGATTAGTTTGACGTTTGCTTTCTTCTACAGGTCGGGAAGGTGCCATAGTGAAGGAAGAAGTTGAACAACAGATTCGGGGCACGCTCTACAGTCTTTTTGATGATTTCAGACTCCAAAACGTCTGGTCCGGGGCTTTTATTTCCCCTAATGAGGGTGGCAGCACTGTTGAGCTCCTACACGGTGAAGTGAGGTTCTGTCGTTGCTGTTTGATGGCTTTCATTTTCTAAGCAGAGTTGTATCTGCTCTGTTGTCTCCGGTTGTATAGCCGGGTGGAAGACTGTGTCCAGGATATTGGAAATGGTCTGCTCGCATGTTGTGGACATGTCTCCTTGGGTCAATATGGTAGCGGCAATAACTCGGGGGAGTTTGTTCATGGTCAGTTTGTAGACGATTCCCCAGGGGTTCTTGTTTCCCATAGTGGAGACCAGGCGCTCCCAACATTGCTGTTTACAGCTTCTGATTTGGGCTGTGTAAGTGTTCCTTGCTTCTTTGTAGCATTCTCGGAGTACTTCGACCTCCGCCGTCGACCAGGAGTGCCTGGCCCGCTGAAAGGCTTTTCTTCTGGTTTGTGCTTCTTTCTGGAGTCATTGCAGTTCTATGTTCCACCAGGGCACAGCCCCAGGGGTTGGATTTTTCTTTTTAATAGCGATGTCGCTTGTGTGTGTTATGATCGCTGTTATCTTGCTTTGGAGGTGATCTGGATCTTCGTGACACTCAATCTCCCTCTGTCTCTGTTGTATGCTGGTTTTTAAGGTACTTTGGAAGAATTCCCAGTTTGCTTTGGAAATGGAGTATTTGTGAGTGGTTTGTCTAGCTGCAGGTACCCTAGTCAGTGCTCTGTTGAGTTGGAACGTAATGGCTTGATGATTGGACGTTGTCCAGGCCTCTTGGATGGACCAGTCAGTAGTATTATTAAATTAAAATTAAATTTTCTGTTTATACTCCGGCACGACAACCAAATCAGTAGAGTTTACATTAAATCGTCAATACAAATGTTGATCGTATTTAGTAGTCATGGGCTTGAACTCCGGTCCACCCAAGGAACGTGTTCTATGCACTCTCGCTCCTGACCACTCAGCGATGTCAGGCCTTTAGTGATGTTCCTGGAAGCCCAGGAGACATCTATGGTGGCCTCCCACAGTGTATTACTGAATGTGGGAAAATTGTTTGGTTAGTTTAACACTGTCAACATTGAATTTGCAAGGAACTCTTCCAATATAATTCTGTTTCGGGTGCCATGTCTCTCTGGCGTGTGACCATGCCACATAGGTGACCGGAAGTTCACGTCTGCACCGACTATAATTTTAGCATTGGGAAGGGTGTCAGCAGCCAGTTGGAGGTATCTTGTGACGAAGGTTATGTCTTCACCCGGACGACTGTAGAGGGCAATAACATAAATTCCCCCCCAGAGCTGTGGTGAGGTGGGCACATGCAGCCCAGGCTGTGCAAAGCTGTGTGATTTTGGTCACAGTAATATCCGGATTTCTCACGGCGACTGCGGCCCAAGGGGTGTCGTCCTTGAATTTTACTATCATGTAGGTCAGGGGGTATCCCCTGACCATCTTCATGTGTGAGTATGGCTCTTGTATTATCATGACGTCTACATTCTCCTCTTCAGCCTTGATACAGATCTGATCCACTACTGCTCTGGCCCTCTATGCGTTGATCTGCAGAAATTTTACCTCTGTAGTATTGTATCCTCTAAGGCCCATCCCCACAATCCAGCCTGGATTGGAACAAGCTCTTAACCTTCAGGTAGGTGGGGCACTTGTTATTCCTGATTGAGTGGGTGCAGTCCAGCTTCAGACTCTTGCAGTTGGTGCAGATTGGGTCAGTACTCTTGTTTGGGCAATATGGCTATATGATTGCCTCTGACATGATTCTATAATCACTGTCTGAATTCCATACCGTTGATAGGTGCAATATGGCCCTAGTAGCCCTTGCGCCAGAAATACCAATACCAATTTCTTGTCCTCTAGATATAGCGAATGCCTTGGGAAAACCCTTTGCCCAAGTCTCAGCTGCATCAAACTACACTCCCAATTTCCAAAAAAATTAAGACCGCTACCGAACAGAGCCCCATCAACTTTAGAACCTCACTATCACTTCCGTATAATCAGCCTCTTGAACATTGTGAACTTTTACAAGCCATCAGAACAAAAAAAGACAGTGCCAGTGGGCCAGATTGCATATATTATGTTATGCTGCAGCATCTCAGTGACAAACTTACAACTGCTGCTAGTTTTCTTTAACCGGATCATCCTGGAAAATATTTATCCAAACTCTTGGCACCATGCTACAGTTTTTTAAACCTGGAAAAGATTCCTCCAGTCCTAATAGTTACCGGCCAATCTCTATGTAAAGTTGCCTTGGTAAAATTCTTGAAAATATTATTCACAGCCGACTCACTTGGATCATTGAAACTCAACGTCCACTGAGTAATTGTGAACATGGCTTTTGCAAAAACAGATCCTCCTTAGATCTGATAATCAAGGCTGAATCTGAAATGCAAAATGCCTTTGTGAAAAACAAACACCTTGTTATGGTCTCCATCGATATAGAGAAGGCATTTGAATCTACCTGGCAGTATGGCATTCTCTGTCCTACATAATCTTGGTCTACGAGGCAACCTGCCTATATTTATTAGGAATTTCCTCCAGAGTCGCTCTTTCCAAGTTCGATATCAAAACTTCTTTTCTTCTACATTCTCGCAGGAAGGAATGCCACAGGGGTCGGTATTGAGCGCAACCCTATTTGCCCTTAGAATTGATTCCACTACAAAAGAACTTCCAAATACTATGGAAGCCTATCTTTATGCTGACGATCTCTCTATTTCTTGCCATTCTCAGAACATTTGATCTATTGAGTGGCAATTGCAGATGTCGCCCAATAAAGTACAAAGTAGGCTGAGTTTAATGGATATTGTCTTTCCCATCAGAAAACAGTTGTGATCCACTTTTGAAAACAGAAAACAGTTGTGATCCACTTTTGAAAACAGAAAACAGTTGTGATCCACTTTTGAAAACAGAAAACAGTTGTGATCCAATCAACGTAAATTGCACATAGACCCTGAACTTCAGATATAAAATTCCACCATCCCGATTGCCAACAATATTAGATTCTTGGGATTGATCCTTGACAGCAAGTTAAACTTCTTTGAGTGCATTAAAGTAATATGTACTACTTGTCTGAAAAAGCTCAACATGCTCAGAGCACTATCTGCCCAGTCGTGGGGAGCAGATTGTACCACTTTGCTACTCTTATATAGAGCACTGATTAGATCCTATTTGGATTATGGTGCCCCAGTTTATGATTCTGCCCGAAAGAGTGTATTACGCTGGCTCGATCCCGTATAACACGACGAGCTGCAGATTGCTCTTGGTGCATATAGGACATCTCCAACTGATAGTCTATACATTGAGTCTCATGAGCCCCCTCTGTACCTCCGCAGAAGAATGTTACTACTTAAATATGCAGCCAAAATACAAAGTTGTTCTCTGCATCCTGTTCAGACTTACCTCTTTAATCCAACATTTCACAATCTATTTAAATAAATCAAGTAAAATACAACCAGCAGGCCTACGGCTCCTTGAAATATCACAGAATTGGAATGTTCCTCTCCACAATAAGCAGCAGATAAAGAATTATTCTCACCCACCGTGGATTCCCTTTTGTCATCCGACCTGTGATACTTATTTTCTCCAATGGGGAAAGAACTGTCTACAGACTATGAATGTGCAACAACTGCATGCTAGCCATACTCAAAACTATGTTGACTTTTTACCGATATATATATATAGATGGTTCCAAATATCATTCAACTGTTGGTGCAGCAGCAGCAATGTTTCCCTCTGCTGTCATATCAGCTTCTCTTTCAGTGTGAGTACAGCAATTTTTCAGCGGACCTATGTGCAATACAATTAGTCCTAGAAAATTTGACTCTTCACCCATCCGCAAAATATTTAGATTATACCAACTCTCTCAGCTCAGTCAGAGCAATGCAGAACTCCTCTCATAAGGATCACCCTATTTTAAATCATATCAGGAATCTGCTGTTGAAAATTGAAGATCGCCAACAACTAGTAAACTTTTGCTGGATTCCAGCACATTCAGGCATTAAAGGAAATAAACTGGCTGATATTTCTGCTAAAAATTCATCATCTGCTAAAAATTCATCAGCTACATGTTGCATAACTTTAGACTTAACCTCTGTCTTTATTCCATCGTCTGATTATAATATCATAATTCAAGCAGCATACCATGCACAGAGCTCTGGCATAACCAAACAAGTAATAATAAACTTTTCCAATTGAAGCAAGACCCAAAATTTTGGCATTCAAGCATTCAGACAGTTCGGCGAGAAGAATTGGTACTCGCACAGATTAGAATAGGCCATACTCATCGAACTCACCTTCATCTACTCACAGGCGATGATCCTCCTCCTCAGTGTACACAATGCTCAGAACATCTAACAGTCAAACATATTTTGATTGACTGTCCACACTATCAACATTGTCGAACTTTATAATTTTTCACTCCCTGGGTAACATCCAAGAACCGATGACGTTAAATCATATTATTGGAGAGGAGGCAAATATTAACGAACTTTTCTGTTTTTTTGAAACAAATTGTAATTTGTGAACAAATATGATTAGTTGGAGCTGAAATGAAATTGAACTGACTTCCTAATAATTATTTTTTAACATTCCTGTGAATAGGTGCACAATAGCCACAGCACGCTTCAACTGAAATCTCAGAAATATCTACATTATTGAAGGAATTTAGAACATATTGCATAACTGGTTAAATTTTCAACTTTTAAATCTTGGTGTATATAACATTGAGCAATAAAAATTTTAGGAATAAATCAGAATATATATTTTACTAGCCAATTTTTCTTTCGTAGATCGTGAATTGGTAAAATTTAAACAAGTAAATTCACCATCAAAAATAGAACAAAATACTCGGATATTTGAAAAATGTCTTTGCCTGACCAGGAAACAAACAATGATGAATGCTGTGAAATAGGTAGAATTAAGGCTATAAACATAAGGCTATGAAAAAGTAACAAATTAAATCTTTGATATATATGATGTAGTACTAGAAATGGATGCTCACTTCGAGGAAGGTGTCTGGCTTTCTTTCCTCCTTTTATTTTCAAGTTGATTTCCCCAGGATTTACTCATGCTTAATTTTCTGTTTTAGAGAAAGTCTTGTTAAACATTAAGTAACAGCTACATGAATATTATCACCATACAGCCATCTCTCAGTGATTGATGAAGTAATGCAGTGCTCCTCACTGCATTACTTCATCAATCACTGAGAGATGGGAGGACTATTTTTTCACACTCTGAATTTTCACGTGGGCACATAAAACCCTTTGGAGGGGGACACTTTGGTGCCTGCAGGCATACGGGTTGGCAATCCCTGGTCTAATAGGTAAAATATGAAACTAGCAGAAAATTTTATTGCATATTATTATTATCTATAAGGTGCAAGGAAGCTTTAGGCTTATGCTGCACCAGCCAAAAAAAATTTCTGAGTTACCCTGAGAGAGAGAGAGAGAGAGAGAGAGAGAGAGAGTTAAAAGGGATCACCAAGAATGAGAAGAATGATGATATTCAGCTCAGAATCCTGGGTGTGTCAAGCCCATACTCACCACATATGAGCCCCTCAGCAGATTTTATATATATGCTCCATTGTCTTGTGTTGTTCAGCCATTTTAATTTAAGTGCTATTTCATGTCTTTTCATAGGGTATCTGTTTTTTTTTTTTTTTTTTTGCATCCCCTCTAACTGATCCTATTTGATTTTATGTTTGATGCAGTGCTGTTATGTCCAGCAAATAGATGGTACCTAGTTTATGAACTCTTTTCTTTACAGTTCTGTCTTGGATGATATGGTTCTTTTATTGTTCATTAACTTTGGTTCTTTTATTGTTCATTAACTTTAGTTCCTTGAAATATGCAATTAAACATGAAACTTTATTGATTTTTAAAATACATCAATTTAGAAAAGAAAAAAAAAAAGAAAGGTATGAATTTATACCTCTCGTTTGTGATTTTAAGTTGTGTTCTTGTAAGTTAAGTGATTTTTTGATTTTTGTTATTCAGGAACATGAATTACATGAAAATAGCAATATACCAAACAAAATCGAGGAAGTGCTGGATGTAAAGAATTCCGAAAATGCTGAATTGGAAAGGAGGCTGAAAGATCTTGAACAAAAGACACATACTCAGGTATATTTAGCTGTGTATAATTTGATTCTGATACTTTGGTTTTTATTCTACACAATTTCTTCACTTTGTTTCATACACTAGTATCCAAGAAAATGTATCTCGGCACTCCTGTTTTCATATGTCGTATAGTTAAAGTTACAAAAGTGACTCAGACTAGTTTGTAAGGTAAGTATATGAGTAACACAACTTATTGTTGTCATCACTCCCATGTAGAGCTGAGATGGTTGGTTTTGAGATGGAATTGTTGTTGTGTGATAACACATTGCTGGCTTGTCGCTTTTTGTAATTACTGATAGACTGTACCATCCAAAGTTTTATGTCAGTGACATTTTTGTGAAAATGGAAGTGTGATGGTATCACTATACAGGATAACCACAGAAGCTCTCCATACTATTAGAGGATACTTGGAAGGGTAGTACAACAATCTCTTGAGGCATCCTTGCCTGTATATTGAGGCAAATGAACCTCCACTGCATCTAAGGAGAAAATCCTTATTATGTAACTATGCACTAAAGATTAAGAAATTCCATCACATCCTAGCTGGCAGCACTTGTTTGAGCCTCAATACATCATGCTATATCAAAATAAACCTAATGGGAATCACCCCGCAGGGCTTCGACTGCAAGAGCTCATGATCAGCTGGAACATTAGTTTTCAGAATGTCTTCCAAGACCTGTACTCCTGAACCTTCCTAGACTGAATTCGTATCTCTCTGTGACAATTTTTTTTTAAGATGGGGGAAGACATCCCTGGCTAATACAAATTTTCAACAGCTCCATAAATCACATTCCTTGGAAAACTCAGGAGAAGTTTTTTTTTTTTTTTTTTTTTTTATGTAAACCCCAAACACGAGAGGTGTTATAACCTATAGTATTTAGTAGCGTGCTTGGCTTGGAGGTAGAGAAGATGAAAGAAGATATTTGTTGACATTGGACTTGAACTGTAATTTTCAGGAAATACATATGAAGGAAGGTTGTTCCAGAAAAAGGCAGTTGAATGAATAAACGAGGAAGATGAAAAGTTGGTTCTGTGAGTTTGAAGTTGGACAGTAAATGGATGTTGGCTAGTGGTGGCACGTGTTCAGACTGTTTTGAAAGAGAGAGCAGGAATTATAGAAGCCAATTCAGAAGAACAGTGCCCATGGAAGTATCTGTAGAAGAGGCATGCAGCAGAAACAGTGCGTCTATGCGAAAGCGAGTGGAGAGACTCTGTTAGAGATGAATCATTAATTAACCTAACTGCCCTCTTCTGAATGGAATCAAGAAGCCTGAGAGATGTTTTAGGGGCACGACCCCAGATGTGGGAACAATATTCCATGGCAGGGCGGATTTGCGATTCATACAGAGTGAGCAGCTGTTTGGAAGACAAGTAACGATGAGAGCGAATGAGAAAACCAAGTTTTTTAGATGCAGAGGAAGCAATATTTGTAATGTGCTTGTGCCAAGAGAGATTAGAAGTCAGGGTAATCCCCAAAAGAGATATATATCATTTTGCCTAGAAATCGGAGTGTCACTAAAGATAAGCATAGGAGCAGAAGAATCCTTGAGATATAAGACAAGACTGAGTTTTACAAGAGTTGAAATCAATTAAGTTGTCTTTGCTCCACCGCAGAATTACCTGAAGATCGGCATTTAAGGAATTGGTAGCAGATTTTCAAGAAGTTGAATTTGATTGAGCAGGACATGGTTTCTCAAAATGGAAAGTTGAATGCAATGTGCTATCATCGGCAAAACTATGGATAGGTTTCCAGTCAATGGAAGAAGGTCATTAATATAAAAGAGGAAAAGAGTGGGGGAGAGAACTGAACCTTGGGGGACACCGGTATTAATGGAGAGAGAAGTTAGAAGACAGAGAGCCATCTACCATCACCCTCAGTGAGCGATCAGAGAGAAAACTGGATAACCAATTACTAAAAACAGTTGGCAAACCACAAGTTAGAAGCTTGTTTAGAAGACCTGTATGCCAAACACGATCAAAAGCCTTTGAGATGTCAAGAGCAACTACTTGTGTTTCACCGAACCTTTCCATTGAATTAGTCCATAAATGGGTAACATAAGCCAGAATATCACCAGTGGATTGACACTGACGGAATCCATACTGGCTATCGTTGATCAGACGACAGGTTTCTAGGTAGTTTAAAATTTGGCGGTTAATTGATTTCTCCATTACTTTAGAAAGAGTAGAAGTAATTGCAATGGGACGATAATTGGATGGGAGGGATATGTCACCCTTTTTAGGAACTGGCTGGATATGAGCAAATTTCCAAGCATCAGGAAAAACACCTTTGGAATAAGAAAGTGAAAAGAGGTGGCAAAGAATAGGAGTAAGTTCATGAACACAGGTTTTGAGAACAAGTGGAGAAATACCATCGGGACCTGGAGCTTTCCTAGCATCAAGATTCGTCAAAATCCTTCTGACATCGTTTTGATGGAAGACCACAGGAGGCATTGAATGGAGCCTGTTGGGAATGGTGGTGGAAGGTGTTTTTCCAAGATCGTTAATGCATGAGTTGGAAGAAAAATGGGATGCCAGCAGGTCAGCTTTATCCTTGGCTGAAGTGACAACAGAACCATCTGGTTCGGACAGAGGTGGGAGCAGAGATGGGCAAAGGTTGAGGCCAATAGCTTTGGCAAGAGACCAGAATGCTCGGCTACCATTGGGGCAAGAAGCAAGTTTTCTGCTCTTAGCCTGTTCAAACTCTAGTTTGGACTGGTTAATAACTGCTTTACAATTGTCGCAAGCTTTGGTGTAGGCAGAAAATGAAACTGAAGAATTTGAAACAAGCCAATTACGATGTGCAACATTCTTCTCTTGAACAGCCTTAACACATTTATTTGAAAACCAAGGTTTAGATAAAGGCCGGGATTTTAAAGTGGAGTGTGGGATAAAGGATTCCATTTCTGCATGAATAATTTCACTGACACGATCTTAGCAAATTTTGACATCAGAACTTTTGAAACAGTAATCCGACCAAGGAAAAGAAGAAAAGAAGTCTCGCAGGTCATCCCATTTTGCATTCTTGTAATGCCAAACAACACGAGGTTGGGAATAGCCATGAGATAAAGGTTCCATTGGAGAAGAGACAATCACCAAGTTGTGATCTGAAGTGCCTAAAGGACCTCTCACTTCGACCGTGTACTTAGAAGGGTTGTTTTTGAAAAAAAGATCAAGCATATTAGTTGAACGATTAGGGTTGTCTGGTATTCTTGTAGGTAAATGAACAATCTGTGCTAGGTTATTAGTAATTACAAAAGCCTCAGCATTTCGACCTGCTGGGTCGGTGTGACTAGAAAACGGAAGCCAGCTGGAGTTGTGAACATTAAAATCACCAAGGAAAATTGCCTCACTGTTAGGAAAGTTGGACTGTAGAAAGTCAAGTTGCAAAGGGAGGAAGTCAAAGAGCTCCACGTGATTAGTGGAGTTGGGAGAATGGTAGAGACAACAGATGAATTTGACACAATGATGTAGAGAGATTTTAAGCCAGAGAAGATCAACGAGAGGAGATTCCAAATTGCGAAGTCTCTGACAGGGAATATCAGAACGGTCATGTGCATAAGTACCACTTTTGAGGCGAAAGGAGTCATACAGCGAATAATTTGGGCATCTGAGATGTGCAGTAGGTGAATCAACCGATAACTGAGATTCTGTCAGAAAAAGTACATAGGATTTGGCAGACTGCAAGTGGAAATGGACATCGTTGAGATTAGAATGGAGACCACGTATGTTTGTGAAATGAATTAGGAAGTACTTGGGAGGTTTAGATCTTTTCGCAGGTAAGCTTGCTCTATTAGTTTGACAATTCATGGTGTATTCAATAGTAAGAAAAAGTGGGTGGGATGCTATATGAAGTAATGAAATTTTTTTATATGGTGTACACGTGGTAAGTATATACCCAGATCCTTGACATAACGTGGCCTTGACAATGCTCCCCGATACACACTACTCGGACTCCCTCCAGTCACTATCTGACAGAGTATAGGTAGCAAGATTATACACTAGCTCATCCGGAAGCCTCCTAGAGAGTTACCAATAGGTTCAGTCCTGTGTACTAACTAGCGGCTGGCCTGCGAACACCGTTTTAGAGCTGTACCCTCGAAATGTAAGGAATATTGGATCTCGTCACTACGTTCATCAATACCTCAAACGTCATCAATCATACTGCATGATGGAAGAGATAGGGAAGGGTTGACCGGAACTTAGCTCTAGAGACTAAACATGGGTTCCACCACTTCAAGCCTCGAATAATCAAAGTGGTGGTATTTCACC
Organism: Mastigoproctus giganteus; assembly: GCF_048544385.1. Lineage (NCBI taxonomy): Eukaryota > Metazoa > Arthropoda > Arachnida > Uropygi > Thelyphonidae > Mastigoproctus > Mastigoproctus giganteus. The sequence goes on along the minus strand of NC_143579.1, from coordinate 141,733,287 downwards.
AGTTGATGAGAGTCATCTACCACCTAGTACTGCCTGGTAACATAGAGGGGCGGCATTCCTCCATGTGAAGTGGGCGCCACACCTCGACCCTTGCTTATGTTGGTTCACACCTGGGTGGTCACCACCATGTACTTGTGCATGGAGGTTATACCCAGGATTACTAACAGTCCCACCATCGTGAAGGTGCAAGCAAAGGATTTGGCTGTCAGAGACCGTCCGGACTTCGCCGAAATTGGGTCTACTTGAGTTGAGTGTCACCCGAATATCAGTTCCATCAGCATTTAGACTCCCAAGTAGCAAGTACAGTTTGTCTGGCATATCTGAGAGAATGTCTGTGATACCCTCAAGGACTAGTTTGATGTTTGTGGATCTATGAGGAACGGGACATGATATTGCAAGGGGAATGTCTTTGTGTGTGCACGATGTAAAGAGTGCAAGGAAATCAGTCGGCAACTCAGCGTTGTTATGGGCCTATATGAGAGCTTGAAGGACAGAGTGGATGTCCTTGAAGGATTTAAATTGAGGGGCACATCAAGCTCTCAGCTGCCCACATCAATGCCAGAGCTTGCACTTGAACATCGCGCAACACCTCGGCAACCCCCAACGCAGAATACGCTGGTCCCAAAGGAATTGGTTGTTGTCAGTGACTCTATTGTCAGGGAAACGGGGAACATGCTGTGCAAAAACGATAGGTAGAACAGGACCAGGGTATGTCTGCCAGGGGCAAAGGTTGATGTTGTTGTAGAGCAGATATCTTTTAAGGGCACAAAGGGTGATATTATTGTACATGTAGGCACTGATTATATTAAGAGTAGGTGACTGGCGGAATTACTTAACAAGTACAGGGTCAATGTTGAAAAAAAATACGTAAGTTAGGGTTGAATTTGAAAGTATCTGCAATTCTGCCCAGACACAATAGAAGGTGGGCAGGAGCAGCACTGTGTAGCACACACTTCTTGAGTAGACCGGGGTTCGAGCCCATGACCACCAAATACGTAGTGATGTGGAAAGGTCTGACTACCGCATATCCCCGGAGCGTTATGATCTTAGTTGCTAATGCTCCTAAAAACTAAATAACAAGCCAAACATAATGATAGGAGGGAGTATATGATTAGAGCCTTGTCGATCAATTCGGAGAGATTGTGCAGGGCTAAAGGGGGAGAATTTTTTTCAGCGTAGTCTGTGCTTGTTAACAGGAGAGACTGTTTCTACAGGGTTGGGATACACTTAAATAGAAAGGGTGCAAGAATATTTGCTGATGTTATCGAGGCAGCAGAGTTAGCTCGGTCAGAAAATTGCCAGCTTAGGGGGTACATGGCCTAATAGATTAACAGTAGCCACTGGCAGTGATGAAAGTGATTTTTGCACTAGTTCTATTGAAATGCAATTGAGCAGTAGTCTGGAAAGCAAGGCAATGCAGATTTTCAGCACTGCTGGGAGTCATAGTAGAACAAGTAAATACTTGGGCTGTGTTAGGGTAACTAGGAGTAGAAACAGGTGCATGTACACCAATGCTAGGAATATAGTTAATAAATTTGATGAGCTGGAAGCGCTAATCAAGACACGAAAGGCAATGTGGTGTCACACAGATATAAGCAGTGCAGAATTCGAATTTGGGGAGTACATTGTGTTCAGAAAGTATAGGAAGGGAGGAGGGCTTATGCTGTTAGTTAAGAAACACATAATATCTAAGGAAGTGCATCCAGTTGATATTGGTGGACAATGCAATGTTGAGTTTAAATTCTTTACAGTGGGACCAGCTGGAGATCTGCCTCCATAGCCAGGTGGGCAGGACAGCATTGCGTAGCACACACTTCTTGATTAGACCGGGGTTTGAGCCCGTTTCCACCAAATATGGAGGATGCGGAAAGGTCAGGGAATGACTGCCGCATATCCCAGAGCAATATGGCCTTAGTTGTTTGCTGTGACATAAGCACTGGGAAAGGAAAAATAAGAGTAGGTGTGTGTTATAGGCCTAATGAATCTGATGAGTATAATGAGCAATTGTGCAGAGAAATAGAGTGAGCCAGTAAATGCAATTGAACAGCAGCCTGGAAAGCCCCATTACAAGAGTGTCTTATAATGGGGGATTTTAATTTCCCAGAGATGGACTGGAATTTGTGGATTGGTCACTCACACACTAGCAAGACTTCTGTGGATTTACTGGATGATTGTTTTCTACAGCAGCATGTTCGTGAGGCAATTAGAGAGAGAGAGAGAGAGAGATAGAGAGAGATATACTCTTGATCTGATTATCAGTCGTGATTCTTCATGCATTAAAAATTTGCAGATAAAGGAACCACTAGGTGGTAGTGATCCAGCGGCTCACTGCCACCTGGTGAGTATGGGCTTGGCACAACCAGGGTCTGGAGCTGGATATCATTATCTTTCTCTTTCTTGTTAATTCCCTTCTATTTCTCTCTGTCTCTCAGGGTAACTCGGGAATTTTTTTTTGGCTGGTGCAGCATAAGCCTGAGGCTTCCTTGCACCATACAGCTAATAATAATAATAATCACAGTGTGCTCAAGTGGGATTTATTTAAAGAGGTAACTACCACCAGGAGTAAAGGGAAGGGTTTTTGCTTTCATAAAAGTGACTATAGCGGTTCTGAGACAGTATTTAAATTCTATACAGTGGGACCAGCTGGAGAGCCGCCTCCATAGCCAGGTGGGCAGGAGCAGCAGTGCGTAGCACACACACTTCTTGATTAGACCGGGGTTCGAGCTCGTTTCCACCAAATATGGAGGATGCGGAAAGGTCAGGAAATGACTGCCGCATATCCCCGGAGCAATATGGCCTTAGTTACTAATGCTCCCAAAAACCAAACAGCCAACAACAACCAGCTGATGATGTTACCAACAGCAATTCAAAATGGGAAGCATTCAAAGAAATAATCTTGGAAGCTACTAGGCTTTTCATACCAACTAAGAAATTGTTCAAAATTTAGACCTAAATGGATGTCAGAAGAACTAATTGGACATATGGCATAGAAGAAAAATGCTTGGGATACATATAAATTAACAGGTGACACAGAAGCCTATGATAGATATAAGCTTTTCTGTAACCAAGTCACAAAGGAAGTTATGCAGGAAAAGGCAGATTAGGAGAAATCTTTGGCAAAAGATGTAAAGAAAAACATCAAAAAGTTCTTACGTAAACTCTAGAAGGAAGGGGGTGAATGAGATTGGTTCAACTATTGATGATCCTACTCAGGTTGCTAACAAACTGAAGGAGTATTTTGCATCTGTTCACACATGAGGAGTTATTCAGGGAGGGGAATGCCAGACGTGTATTAAACTCTGGCAGTAAGCTAGATAATCTTGTAATAACCAAGTGTAAAGTGGAGGAAAAAATTGTTGAAGATAAATATGACTGGCACCTCGAGTGGATGGAATCTATGCAGTTATATTAAAGGAGGCAGCAAAGGTAGTAAGCAAACCCTTAGCCATAATTATGACCCATCATCATCCTTGGACTCAGGGGAGGTACCCATGGACTGGAAATGTGCAAATGTGAGCCCCCAATCCACAAAGGAGGATCAAAGGGAGACAGGTAATTATAGATCTGTTAGTTTATCTTCTGTTCCCAGGAAATTAATGGAGGCACTGGTTAAATAAGCATTGCAGGATCATATAGACAAGACTTCAGTTATAGCTCGGATGGAGCATAGGTTTGTTAAGCGGAAGTCTTGTGTGATCAGTTTGATTGGCTACTATGATATAGTCACAAAGGAACTGGATGCAAAGAATAATTTTGATATTATATAGTTGAATCTTAGAAAGGCTTTTGATACTGTTACACATGGAAGACTGCTGCACAAATTACGGCCAGTGTTGCATTGGAGGCAAATTGCTGCTACGGATTATGGGATGGTTGAGTGGGAGAAGACAGAGTGGTAATCAATGGACACTGATCTTTGTGGACTAATGTTATTAGTGGAATACCCCAGGGTTAAATGTTGTTTTCTGTATTCATTAATGATATTAATGTCCAAGTTTGCAGACGATACGAAGGTTGCAGAGTTGTTAATGACACTAATGACAGTACGCTGCTGCAGCAGGATCTAGAAAAGTTGAGCAGATGGGCTGAGAGGTGACAACTGAAGTTTCACATTAACATACACATTTCAAAGTACTGCATATTGGAAGGAGTAACCCGAGAATAATGTATCAATTGTGTGGTAGTACATTGGCATAGTGTTTTGTGGAAGGCACCACCAGTGGCTTTTCACATCTGCGCCTTGGTACTTTGTGGAGATATCCAGAATTTCTGTAAAAGCCAGAGAAAGTGTATTTTCTGGTTTGTGTCAGAGTAGTGTTATGTTCTGTTGTTACGTCACTGGCTTCTTGGCTGCAGGACGCCTAATGGGACCCCATGTTGTCCCCACCACTACTGGGAGGTGAGCCAGGCTGCACGTAATACTCTGGCTGGCCTGTGCCAGGGTTGCCTAAGCTTCCTGACAGAGACCAAGTAAAAAAAAAAAAGGGAGATAGCTAAAGTGCGAAGGAAGAGGAAGGACATGGAAAGAAGGCGTTCTCCTGGCCTGGGGAGCCCACTCACCCAGCGCCAAGGAACAAAAAAAGGTTGTGGGTAACAGTTACCCTGCAAAGAGGTACCATATGGCATTTACACCCGAAGGCATTTGTAGCACCTGACCCACCTTCCAGTATACAGGTGCAAAGTCATCCCACACCCGAAGGTGTCAGCAGGGTTTGAAGTTCATCCTACCATGGATTGGGTTTGCAGCATATCATACCTGGGCAGAGGCCATAGTTTATCCTAGGGGTTTGCAGTGTGTTTATATAGATTTGCTTTGTACTACTGTCGAACTGTTGCCTAGGAGATTGCTGTCTGATTAGTACATCTGAGTTGGAAGGTTGATTGAGCAAACTCGGTAAGGGCATGATAGTAGAGCTCATCTTGCAGAAAGAGATGTTCCTGATGGTTTTTGTTCTGATTGTGATTAGTCTTGTTCTGTAATCCTCATAATAAGGACAGTAGTATATTACATGCTCCCAGCTTTCATGTTGTCTGCATGTGCAAAGTGGGTTTTGTGCAATGCCTAGATCTGTTAATTTTTTCCTGAAGGGTCCATGTCCAGTAAGCAAGGATGTTACTTGGAGGCCTGGTGAAAACCAGGGAGGAGACTTTAGTATGTTTGGGCAACAGAAGGTATGAATAGTTTAGTAATAACTCCTTTTCTTGTGTTATAATTTTGTTTGCAATAAGTTTTCTCTCTCTTTTGGGATCGTTTGCCAGATCAAGCTGGATGTCAGGGATCCCGTAGGGAATACCTCTCTTTAGTCTTTGAAATAGGCTTCTCTTGATCACCTGAAGATACGGGGGTGGATAACCTGCAAAGACTTGAAGGGCTGGCGTACTAACAGTATGACAGGCTCTAGTAACTGTGAGGAGCATAATTCTCTGAATTGAATCCAACTTAGCTTTATTTTGCTGAATGTTTGCTCTAGTACACCACACTGCCGCACCATAGCAGACAATTGGCAAGAAGATAGTTTCATAAATTAGTGCAAGTGCCCATCGTTTAAGGTCCCAGTCTGCCCTACTGATTCTGTCAATCAGTGCCTTGTATTTCCTAATTTTGGTCACAACACGAATGAGATGCGAGTAAAATGTCAACTTCATATCGAGGATGATGCCTAAGTACTTTTTTTCAGGGAACAATTTTATGGGTGCACCATTAATTTTTATGGTTGTTGGTCTGGTTAGTTGAAGCGATCCCTTAAGCGAAATAGACTTTGTTTTCTCACCATAAATAGCGAGCCGGTGTGTGGAGGTCCAACTGTGGCGCTTTCTGAGGGCCAAATTGGCATTGACTTTCAACTGGACTGGAGAACAAGCATAGATAACCAAGACTAGGTCGTCTGCGAAGGCCAACGATACAGCACACTCAAGGTCCATCTCCAGGAACTCATCCAAGATAATGGACCAGAAGAATGGTCCAAGGACAGAGCCCTGAGTATAACCCTGGGTGACCAGCCTGGAGACTTGCTGGTACTTGGAGGTGAGCATGATCTTCTGCTGATTGAGGTACGAGGAAATGCATCAGTAAAAGTTGAGAGGAGTTTTAGCCTGTCTAAGCCTCCTGAGGATGCTTGGCCATCACAGGCGATCAAAAGCACCAGCAAAAGCCACAGTGATGGCAAGGGAGTATTCTACAGGACTATTTTTCCTTAAGCGATGGGGTACTGAAGTGCATCCTCCGTACCAGTTCCATGTTTGAATCAGAATTGGCGGGAGGATGCCAGGTTTGATTCTGTGTAGTTTTTCCATCCGAGTGTGTAAAAGCCTTTCAAGCAGTTTGGAGAGGACAGGAAGCAATGCAATTGGTTTGTAAGAGTTTGGAATTTCTGGAGGTTTTTCAGAACTTTTGATGATAAGTTTTATATTAGCCTCCTTCCAGATTTTGGGAAAGTATCCAGACTCAAGACAGTTGTTGAAGGTAGCTAGTAGATGGTGAGGAAATCGTTCAGCAAACTTTAAGGCATCCACCTCAAGAAGATGATTTCCAGGACTTTTATTGTCTTTGGTTTTGTGCAGAGGAGTTTTAAGTTCCTCCAATAAAAAGGGTGCTTCAGTTTGATCGGTTGCATATTCCTCATTCCTTGTAATAATACCTTGTTGATTAGCAGACATGGGGTCGCTGTCATTCAGAAAGATAAAGTCCAATATGTTTAGGATTCTTCCCAAGTGAGGGTGACTGAACCATCTGGTGTCAGTGTTGAACACGACTTCTCCCCTAGGGAGTTTGTTGGTCACAATACGGTATACCACTTCCCAGGACTCACTGTAACTCATTGAGGAAACCAATTCCTGCCTGGACTTTTTCTTGGATTTTCTGATATTATCTGGTTGCATATCCTGGTCAGTAGGCATTTCGGAGCAATCTGTAGGTTTCTCTGGCAGCGCCAATTTCGGGGAGAGGTAGTGAAGCACGAGCCGTCTGGAAGGCCTTGAGGGCATGATGTACTACTTTTCGCTGGTTGTCCAATTCAGGGTTCCACCATGGGACAACAGTGCGAAAAGGTCTACATTTTGGAATAGCAGTAGAGCAAGCTTGCTGGATACTTTTGGTTAGTGTTATTGCATTATTATCAGGAGTGGTTTGTGTCAGGAGGATAGGATTGGTGGGTAGCAAGTCTTGAAGAACTTGTTAAAAGCAGTTCCAATCCACTTTTTTGGTACAATACCTGATAACATCTCGGGGAATAAGGGGACATCAACAGAGTGACATAAGGAGAAGGTGATCACTCTGTGGTCAGAGGTTATCCACGCATCATTAACTTTCCAGTTGGTAAATTTCCTTGCGATGGATGATGAGGCTATGTTCACGACAATGGTGCTCTCCCAGAGGGTACTGCTGAAGGTTGGAAGGTTTCCAGGCTGGTTTAAGATGCAAAGATTGGATGACATAATGTAGTTTCCCAGTTCTTCACCATTTCTGGTGTTGTGCTGTGCTACATTGGAGCGGGCGCCTCCGTAGCCAGGTGGGAAGGAGCAGCAGTGCGTAGCACATGCGTCTTGATTAGACCTGGGTTCGAGCCCGTCACCACCAAATACGGAGGATGCGGAAAAGTCAGGGAATGACCACCGCATATCCTGGAGCAATATGGCCTTAGTTGCTAATGCTCCTAAAATCCAAAAAACAACAAACAACAGCTACATTGGAGAGCGACAATTTGTGTCCATTGTAATGAGAAATTTACCCATTGCAATGACAGCTGGGAGAACATCAACAGCTTCCTGTATTAAATTTATAGTGGGAAATAGGTTGTCCTGGTTTAATGTAAATAGAAAGAACGTGAAAAGACCCAAAGGCTGCTGAGTTTATATGAGCACATGCTCTTGTGAGTGTGCAAAGAGTTGAAATCTGAGTAACGACACCAGTGTTTCTTACTACAGATGCTGCCCATGGTGCTTCTGAAGTAATTTTTATTATCCTGTAGTGGTTGGGATATTCTATGACTTTTCTCATGTGAGAGTAAAATTCCTGTAAATGTATATCTATGAGTTCCTCCTCTGATGTGAGTTTTACTTGGTCAGCCACTGTCCATGCTCTTTGTGCATTTAATTGAATGAATTTTAACTCCCAAGTTTCTCGTAGTGTGGGTCTTTTATCCATAGTTTATGCATGACTGGTGCATACCCTTGGCTTTAAGATATACAGCGCAGGTTGAGTCCCGACAGGGACTCAAACTGCACTGTATATCATTCATTCAATACACTGACAGTGGCAGAGTGAAAAGGACCCGGAGATAATTGTACAGGCAGATATGAAGTTTTCTGAGGAGTGCAGATTGTCTGCAAGAGTAACTGATGGTGTCTTGTCAATGATATACAGGAATTTTTCTAGCAGGGATAAGGAGGTAATTATCCCTTTGTATAAGGCAATAGTCAGGCCACACCTTGAGTACTGTATACAGGTCTGGAGGCCTCATTTTAAGAAGAATATAAAGCTGTTGGGATGAGTACAGAGAAGGGCAACAAGATTAGTTAATGGAACAATGGGTTGCTTACGAAGAAAGGCTTAATTTTTGCAAATTACAGTGTCTGGAGACTAGGCACCTGCAAGGTGATCTGATTGAGCCTTGAATGGTTTGAGCATGCTCAATGCTGATAGAATTCTTCCTCTTGTTCAGAATAATCGCCTGAGAGGGCATAAATTCAAATTGAGAAAAGACAGTTGTAGGATAGATGTGTGGAAGTTTGCTTTTAGCCAGCAGGTAGTTGATTGCTGAAACAAACTTCCATCTGTCGTAGAAGTTGATAGCTTAAACAGATTCAAGGCAGAACTAGACAAACATTTGGAGCGAGTGGATGGGTGAAATGAGAATGGGTTGTTTTTTTTTTTGCTGATGCTATATAAGCTTGCTTTCTTGCATCATGTGCCCTTGATAATGCTAATATAATAAAAATTACAATCGATAATTGTTTGACATGGATGTTATTTAGAATTTACAGAAAAATACCAATACCAATACTCGTGTCCTAACAGGGTCAAACATGAATATGCATGTCAGCCTTAGGAGACCATTCTGCAATTGAGTTTGGGCTGTTTTCAGCATAGGACCAGGTTGTTTTGGACAAAGGCATGAATTCTGAGGTAAATAAAGGTTTATTTGTATCTATGCAGGGTGTTGGAATATTGAAGGTAGGCAGTGTATTTATGCATGTTTGTACTTTTGATATACACAGAATTATGATCACCTGCCTAATATGATGTTGGTCCTCCACATGCAGCCAAAACAGCTCGTACCTGGTTGAGGCATGGACACTACAAGATTTCTAAATGTCTTGCGGTATAATACCAACACATAACCAGCAGATCCTTTAACTCCTGTAAGGTCCGTGGTTGAGACATCGCAGATTGGAGTTGCTGTTCCAACACAAACCACAGATGCTGGATGGGATTGATGTCTGGGGAATTTGGAGGCAAAGATAATACCTGGAAGTCTTCCTCATGTTCCACGAACCAGTCTCGAACAATCCAGGTGGTATGGCATGGCACATTTTCCTGCTGAAAGACAGCACCGCCAGAGGAGAAGACCATTGCCATGAAAGGATGTGTCTGGTCAGCAATGATGTTTAGGTAGGTGGTAGACATCAGAGTGCCTGGCACATGGATGACAGGACCCAGGGTATCCCAGCAGAACATCGGCAAAAGCATGACACTGTCACCACCGTCCTGTTTTCGTCCCACAGTGCATCCAGGTGGCATCACTTTCCCAGGTAAATGGCGCACATGTACTTAGCCATCCACATGGTGTAACAAGAAATGTGATTCATTGGACCAGACTACCTTCTTCCAGTCACTCAAGATCCAGTTTCGATGCTCATGGGCACTCTGAGCGGCCTGCGGCTACGCAGCCCCATTTTCAGTAGGATTCAATGTACTGTGTGTTGTGACATATTAGTCCCGTCACCAGCATTCAATTATCGGCTAGTTGCACCACAGTTGCCCTTCTGTTGCCACGTACCATCTGGGAGAGCCGTCGCTCACCTTGAGCATCGATTAGCCGTGGTCATCCAACACCTCGCTGGTGGTTTGTGGGTTTCTCCCTGCTTGGACCAATTACTAACCACGACTCACTGCGAGCATCCCACCAGCCATACAGTCTCGGATATACCATTACAATTTGGCCTTTGTCAAACTTGCTTAAGTCCGCTGCCTTTCCCATCTGAAGAACGAGTAACACTGATTAATGGCATTCAGTATCAGGTTCTTTTTTTACCATTTCTCGACCCGTGCACATGCTGTAGTTCACCTGCAGTTCCTTTGATTTGCATAATGACTTGCTGGTCATAATGTTTTGGCTCATCAGTGTAGCTCTTTTCCTAATTTTTTTTATATATCGAAATAGCATTGGGACTACCACAAGAATTGAAATTGCATTTGTTTTTTTGGCCTGGTAATAAATATTTTTATTATGTTACATTTAGAAAAGATTCTTTGAGAATCAACCGAACATGGTATTCTCCAAAACAAATCTTCATCTTGAATGAGTGAGTGAGCCTTACTACATCAGCTTTAGTTGACTTATCAAAAGCCTAAATTCATTTAATTTGACTTATTCCCAGCATTGCTGTATAGTCAAATTTAATTTTGTACTTCGATGCTTTTGTAACCTGATGCACCCCTTAACATTATTTAAAAGTTTTTCTTTGATGGTGTTCTTATTGTAGACAACTGCTCTTAGAGAGGGGGGCAGTAATATAATTTTGTCCTGTGCTGCTAATTTGAACTTATCACGTTGTTGGCTCTCCTAACCTGCTCAACTAGAATTCTCTTCTCCCCCCTCCCAACTTTAATGTATCTTTACTGGTGTTAGCAAAATCCCTTGTACCTCTTCTGTTTAAGTGCATGCTTAAATTCCATCTACCAACTAAAGCAGGTACAGAATCTGTCCTGTTTAACAATGCTTTTCGAACTTTAGTTTTATTTCACAATGAATTCTTCAGTTTGTTTAAGCTTTAAATCATTATTCACCCCATATATATTACCATGGCTTCCCATTACAAGTTGATAAAATGTTTGTTGCAATGTCAAGTTTTTTTTCTCTCTGATAGGCATACTCTGTGTCATTTCTTACATCTGCCTTTCTTACAGAAAATATTTCCTCCCTTGCTTATAATTGATTCCCCATTTAAGACTACCTGTAGAAATTAATCCTAATGCGGCGAAGATAAAGAAAGCCAACACGAGAACGACGAGAAACATCGGGTAACTTACGTGGAAAATTAGTTTCCCTATATGGCACTCTAGCGCTGCTCACAGACAGTAGGTGTTATTGGTCTGGAGCAAAGTTGAGAACGATATATTGATTGACAGGTAGGCGTGGCAAATGATGTGCTGATTGGTGTACGAACTTGCTCTAATGAACACTTTCCATAATGGTGAAAAAAGATCAGGCTATCTCCACTTGAATCCCATGGGAGATTTGAACCCCTCCCGAAGTGGAGGTGGTATCCTAACCTTTTTTTCTTTAGAATCATGGTCATATTTAGAAATACATTCATAAAAAAATAAATTTTTTTAATGACTGTATTTTTATTCTCTTGTTCAATAATATGGCCTAATGGCAAAAAAAGGTCAGGTTACTTCCACTTGAATCCCATGTGAGCTTGAACCCCTCCCTAAATGGAAGGGGTAACCTAACCTTTTTTCTTTAGAATCATATGGACTAGGGCATAAATTGTTTATTAACCAAATATTATTTTTTTATTACTGTACTTTAATTTTTAAAGACACTCGTGCGGATACACACGTATCATGACATCAATCAGCACCTTAACAGCTATTCACTATATATATAGAATCTTTCTTTCTTTTCTTATATTATTTCCTAACCTACCATTTAAGGTCAGGTTGAAAAATAAAGAAACCTTTTCCTTTTTTTATAACCTAAAATGGTAGATTAGGAAATAATAAAACAGTTTCCTTATATTTAGTGAAACTGTTACCAGTTTACTATTACCACTATTACCAGTTTACCGTTCATTACAAAACATTATGCACTGTTCTTTACTTATAAATACACATTATAATGCCAACCAATGACTACACAGTAGCTTGTCCTCTGTCATGCCCACCACCAGTCATTTCATTGTTTGCCACGCCTACCTGTCAATCAATATATCCTTCTCGATTTCAGCTCCAGACCGATAATACTTACCATCTGTTTACCGAGCGAGCAGCGCTAGAGTCCGATGTTGTAAAACAAATTTTCCGTGTAAGTTATCCGACATTTCTCCTCATTCTCGTGTTGGCTTTCTTTACCTTAGCCCCTAATGCATGTATTAATCTAACAGTCCATATATAATAAAAATACATTCGCGCTGCATGGAAATTCTTTCACTTTTTGACAGGGCTTTCAGCAGATAAAAATGAATAGCTCGTGTTCCTGTTTCTGTTTCCTCAAATATCAGTTTTTTATCAGTTTTACTGTTTAATAAATTTTGTGTAGTGGTTACTGAACTAAATATTGCCACTTTTGATGAACTAACTAGTGGCTGAATAGAAATTTTATTGTGATACCATTTTAAACAACACTAAATACAGTAAGCTGGCTTTAGAACACAAAGCACAAGGGGTAAACATCAGATAAAACTAGTACTATACAAATGGGAACAGTGTGGCATTTAAGTGAAAGTTACTTCTGTGGATAAAGTGATGGCTGACTGTGAGAAGGCAGAGATGTTTCATTTGGTACTACTACTTTTGGACCATTGATCAGTGCAAGCCCATTGTTGTTTTTGTATTTATTAATCATATTGATTGTGGCTTATCAGATTTATCTAAGTTTGCAGATAATATGAAAGTTTGGAGTTTCTTTATCACAGTAATCAGAGTTTGCTGCTGCAATAAGATCTAGATAAATTAGGCACACAATGAGCTGAGAAGTGGAAATTAAAGTTGAATATTGGCAAATGCAAAGTACTTCATATCTGTAGCAGTAATCCCAGATTAATGTCTGAATGATGGGGTAAGTCTGTCCCATCATTCAGACATTAATCTGGTATGAACTTCTCTTCAGATATGTGAGCCGCCTCCGTAGCCAGGTGGGAAGGAGCAGCAGTGCGTAGCACACGCTTCTTGATTAGACCGGGGTTCGAGCCCGTCACCACCAAATACGGAGGATGCGGAAAGGTCAAGGGAATGACCACCGCATATCCTCCGAGCAATATGGCCTTAGTTGCTAATGCTCCTAAAAACCAAACAACAACCAAACAACTCTTCAGATATGAACTTCTCTGAACAGTGCAGTCAAGCTTCCAGGACAGCTCATGGGGTTTGGTCAATGCTATACAGAAATTTTTCCAGCAGCCATAAGGAGGTGATTATCACACTTTGTATAACAATAGTTAAGCCACATCTTGAATTTTGGAATACAGGTGTGAAAGAAGATGGCTCTGTTGGAACAGGTGCAGAGAAGAGCATGATTACTGAGAGAACGAAAGGGTTCTCTTACCGAAAAGTCTTCAGTTTTGAAAATTGCAGCATCTGGAGATTAGAGTTGATTGAGATGTTTTTGTATTTAAATAGGTTGCTCCCCTCTCGTAAATATAGCCTATTGCTTAGGCTATATTTATGAGAGAGCATAAATTCAAATTGTGGAAAGATGGTTGTATAATAGATTTTTGAAATTTGCCTTCAGCCAGCTTGTGGTTCATTGTTGGACCTGATGTTGTTGTGGTTTGTAGTTTGAATTAATTCAAGCAAGAACTAGAAAAACTGTTAGAAGTGACTGACAGGTGATATGGGAAGATTCCCCCGAATGCTGTATAAGCTTGCTTTCTTGCATCATTTTGCACTACTAACTATAGAAAACCTTTACCAAGACAATTCCAAAAGTGTATTACAAAATCTATTCATTTCTTTCAGGCTGTTAATTAAGTGAACTGGTTTTTATGTTTTACTTCATTTATTTTCAATGATATAGACTGATAAGGTTCTCTGATAGCACTCTATATGTTCAAATTTGTAGTGTGTTTGCATGTGTATATATATATATATAGGTAGCCCTCAATTTATGTTGTGGTTAGGTTCTTTGGGGGACGGGTGCAAATGGAACCCTTTATATAATGGAGTCAATCAGAAATCACAGGGTTAGGTTCCGGGCACCAAAAAATTTTACATACTACTTTGCATCAAGCATTTTATTTTATTAGCATTCTTCATAGTTGTAGTAATAGTCGATGGAGGTATATTCATAGCCCTACACACACAACAGGGCAGCTTTCATCAGATTCTATCCTCCGAATATTGCACTAGGATTCAATCAATTACTTTTACCAGACATGGGGTGTTTTTATTCTATTAAATTAAAAACTTTATAACACAATTGGAAAAAAAACTGCACACAGCTATCACTATTATTATTATTATTTCATTTATTAATAGCACAATTAATAAAAAAAAATGTTAGCGTAATAAATTTCCAACACGTATAAATAGCGTAAACAACAACCAACTGAATGCTTCCCACATGGACCTTTACTACCTGCATCCACAGGTGGTTACTTTGAGGACGGAAATCTTTCTCGTATCTGATACAAATGCGCTAATTGCTGATTGGCTCAGATTGTCCTAAATCACGTGAATAGTGCACGATACATAGAACAGTATGATGCCGATAAACTTTCAATTTATAAAAAAAATTGCAAAAATAAATAAAAATAAAAATGGCGTTGTGGTTAGTGATTGGCACTATTGCGAATCGGCACAAATCGGACCAGTGCAAAACGAGGGCTACCTGTATGTATGTATGTATGTATGTATATATATATATATATATATTTTTTTTTTTTTTTTTTATTAGGAAAAAATGCTTGCTGAACAAGAAATATTACTAGAAAAAAGTGGGTGCATATTACTTGAGAAGGATGCAGAAAATTTGAGATTGACATCTTTGAATGCAGAGAATGATAAAAAGTTTGGCCTATTGGTAAGTTTTGATTGTGCGGAACTATTTACATTAATTTTTCTGTGGCGTGATCTGTATAGAAAAAGCTATGTTACTGTTGAAAGCCTTATGAAAGCCATTTTTAATTGTTTTTTTGATGTCACAGTTGCAACAACTTGAGATTCTCATCTGACTCTTCATCTTTTTGTAACTTTTCCCTTGATTGCTGGGAAAATAAGGGGATGCAGCACAATTGTATTAATTTTTCTAGTGGAGTTTTGCTCTCAACAATACCTGTTTGAAATCTGCCATTGTCATGATGAAAAAACAATTTTTCTTTTGAAAAATAGTTTTCATCATTTCATGGCATTCTGCATAAATCTTCGTCTTCAAGAGTAGTGTTTCCATTTACAATGGGTTTCCGTCTACAAGTTATTTTTGGTAGGATTTTTTTCCCGCCAAAATGTTTCTCTCCTTTTTCCTGGAGGTATCCATTCCAGGATTGCCTTTGGTTATCTGGTTTCCTGCATCCATTTTACATGTCCATACCATGTTAAATGCTTTCTTTGATAGCATCAGTAATATTCTTTTTCACTTCCATTTTCTCTCTTATGTCTTCATTCCATTTTCTGTCTCTTCTAGAAGTTCTTTCTGAGATTGTGCAAGGCTCAAGAGGTAGAATTTTTTTCAGCCTGGTGTGTACTTGTTAACAGGAGAGACTGCTTCTACAGGGATGGGATACACTTAAATAGAAAGGGTGCAAGAATATTTGCTGATGAGGCAGTGTTAGGTTGGTCGGAAAACTGCTAGCTTGTAGGGATACAAGGACTAATAGATTCACAGTAGCCACTGGCAGAGGTTAATGAGCAGCAGTGCATAGCACACGCTTCTTGATTCGACCAGGGTTCGGGCCCGTTCACTCAAAATACGATGGATGCGGAAAGGTCAGGGAATGACCACAGCATATCTCTGGAGCAATATGGCCTTTGCTAATGCTCCTAAAACCAAATAAAAAACAAACAACAACAACAGCACCCTGGAAAACAAGATGCAGGGTATTTTAGTAATTGCTGAGAGTCATTGCAGTACAAGTAAACACATGGGTTGTGTTAGGTAGCTAAGAATAGGAACAGGTGCATGTATACTTGCATATACACCAACGCTAGGAGTTTGGTAAATAAATTTGATGAATTTGAGGTATTGCTCAAAACATCAAAGGCAGATATTGTTGGGATATCAGAGATGTGGTATCACACAGATATAAGGAATGCAGAACTGGAATTTGGGGAGTACAATGTATACAGAAAGGATAGGAAGGGAGGACGGGTTATGCTATTAGGTAAGAAACACATAAAATCCAAGGAAGTGAAGGCAGTCGACATCACTGGACAGTGCAGTGTCGAGTCAGTTTGGTGTGACAAAAGCATTGGGAGATCAAAATTGAGAGTAGGAGTGTGCAATAGGCCTAATGACTCTGATGTGTATAATAAGAAACTGTGCAGGGAAATAGAGTGGGCCAGTAAATCAGAGAGTCTTATAATGGGGAATTTTAATTTCCCAGATATTGACTGGAATTTGTGGGTTGGTCACTCACACACTAGCAAGGCTTTTGTGTATTTATTGGATGATTGTTTTCTACATCAGCATGTTCGGGAGGCAACTAGAGGGAATAATATTCTTGATCTGATTATCAGTAGTGATTCTTCATGCATTAAGAATCTGCAGATAAAGGAACCACTAGGTGGCAGTGATCACAGTGTGATGAAGTGGGATTTGCTCAAAGAGGTAACTACAATCAGGGGTAAAGGGAAGGATTTTTGCTTTTGTAAAGACAACTACGATGGTCTGAGACAGAATTTAAATTATATACAGTGGGACGATCTGATGATGTTACCAACAACAACAACAAATTCAAAATGGGAAGCATTCAGAGAACTTATCTTGGAAGCTACTAGGCTTTACATACCAACTAAGAAATATTGTTCAAGGTTAGGCCTAAATGGATGTCATATAAACTAATGAGACATATGGCGGAGAAGAAAAATGCATGGGATACATATAAATTAATGGGTGACATGGAAGCCTACAATAGATATAAGGTGGTCTGTAACCAAGTCACAAAGGAGATTAGGCAGGCAAAGGCAAATTATGAAAAATCCTTGGCAAAGGATGTAAAGAAAAACAGAAAACAGT
Organism: Mastigoproctus giganteus; assembly: GCF_048544385.1. Taxonomy (NCBI): domain Eukaryota; kingdom Metazoa; phylum Arthropoda; class Arachnida; order Uropygi; family Thelyphonidae; genus Mastigoproctus; species Mastigoproctus giganteus. The sequence continues at coordinate 141,716,170 of NC_143579.1, read as the reverse complement.
TTACCTATGTAAACTCTAGAAGGAAAGGGATGAATCTGATTGGTCTACTGGATATTGATGGTTTAACAGTTGAGGATCCTCCTCAGATGGCTAACAAACTAAATGAGTATTTTCCATCTACATTCACACATGAGGTGTTATTCAGCAGGGGAATGCCACAGGTGAAGTAAACTCTGGCAGTGTGCTAGATGATTTTGTAATAACTGAGAGGAAAGTGGAGGAGAAATTGTTGAGGATAAACCTAAAAAAGGCACCCGGGGTGGATGGGATCTATTTAGTTAAAATAAAGGAGGCACCAAAGGAAGTAACCAAACCCTTAGCCCTAATTATGAGAGCTTCTTTGGACTCAGGGGTGGCTAACAAACTTCACCCATAGACTAGACATGTGCAATGACCCCTATTCACAAACAAAGGAGGACAAAGACTGACACAAGTAATTATGGACCTGCGAGTTTAACTTCTGTTCCAGGAAAGTTAATGGAGGCACTGGTTAAAGAAGTATTGCAGGATCATCTAGACAAGATTTCTATTATAGCTTGACACAGCATGGGTTTGTTAAGTGGAAGTCTTGTCTGACTAATTTGATTTGAATCTATGATGTAGTCACAAAGGAACTGGATGCAAAGAATAACTTTGATATCATATATGTAGATCTTAGAAAGGCCTTTGATACTGTAATAACTGAGAGGAAAGTGGAGGAGAAATCATTCAGGATAAATCTAAAAAAGGCACCCGGGGTGGATGGGATCTATTCAGTTAAATAAGGAGGCACCAAAGGAAGTAACCAAACCCTTAGCCATAATTATGAGAGCTTCTTTGGACTCAGGGGTGGCTAATTGGAGCAGTGTGGCATTGGAGATAAATTGCTGCTATGAATAAAGGGATGATTGAGTGAGAGAAGACAGAGAGTGGTATCAATGGACACTGATCTTCTTGGACTAATGTTATTAGTGGAGTTCCTCAGGGTTCAGTGTTGGGTCTATTCTTGTTTTCTGTATTTATATATGATATTGATGATGGTATATCAAGCTTAATGTCCAAGTTTGCAGACGATACAAAGGTTGGCCGGTTGTTTATTACACTACTGACGCTATGCTGCTGCAACAGGATCTGCAAAGGTTGAACAGATGTGCTGAGAGGTGGCAAATGAATCTTAACATTGACAAATGTAAAGTACTACATATGGGAAACAGTAACGCCACAGCAGTGTATCAACTCTGGTACTACACTGACAGTGGCAGAGAATGAAAAGGACCTGGGGGTAATTGTGCAGGTAGATATGAAGCTTTCTGAGTAGTGCAGAAGGGCTGCAAGAGTAGCTCATGGTGTCTTGTCAATGATATACAGCAGGGTTGGCCAATGAGTCGATCGTGATATACCAGTCGCTCGCGGATTTAATTTCGATCAGTCACGACGAATTTCAAATATACACTCATCCCTCGATTTGTGCACCTTGTGCAATGAAATTTTAAGATGTAGATCACGGTACATTTTGAAGGAAAAAAGTAGATTGCATCACAAATTAAGTTGGCCACTCCTGATATACAGGAATTTTTCTAGCAGGGATAAGGAGGTGATTATTCCCTTGTATAAGGCAATTGTCAGGTCACACCTTGACTACTGTATACTGGTCTGTAGGCCTCAATTCAAGAAAGATGCTAGAGCTCCTGGAATGAGTACAGAGAAGGACAACAAGATTAGTGAATGGAACAAAGGGTTGTTCTTACGAAGAAAGGCTTTAGTTTTACAAATTAATGTCTGGAGACGAGGCACTGGCAAGGTGATCTGATAGAGGTGTATAAAGCCTTGATTGTGAGTATGCTCAGTGCCGATGGGATTCTTCCTCTTTCTCAGAATAATCACCTGAGAGGGGTGAAATTAGCATTAGTAGAGGCATTTGATGCAAGAAAGCAAGCTTATGCAGCATCAGCCAAAAAAAATAATAATAATAAATAAATAAATAAAAAATAACCACTTCCACTTCACCCCTCTGTTCATTCGAAATACCTGTCCAGCTGAGCCTTAAACTTATTTAGGCTATCAACTTTCACGACAAGGGATGGAAGTCTATTCCACTAACCAACCACCCGCTGGCTAAAGGCAAATTTCCTCACGCCTATCCTATATCTGTCTTTTCTCAATTTGAATTTATGCCCTCTCAGGTGATTATTCTGAGCTAGAGGAAGAATCGCATCAGCATTGAGCATGCTCAAACCAGTCAAGGCTTTATACACCTCTATCAGATCAACTCGCTGGTGCCTAGTCCCCAGACACTGTAATTTGCAAAACTTAAGCCTTTCTTCGTAAAAGCACCCCTTTGTTCCATTCACTAATCTTGTTGCCCTTCTCTGTACGTTCCAGCATCTCTACATCTTTCTTGAAATGAGGCTTCCAGACCTGTATACAGTACTCTAGGTGTGGCCTCCTTATCCCTGCTAGAAAAATTCCTATATGTCATCGACAATACACCATGAGCTACTCTTGCAGCCCGTCTGCACTGTTCAGAAAACTTCATATCTGCCTGCACAACCACCCCCAGGTCCCTTTCATTCTCTACCACTGTCAGTGTAGTACCACTGAGTTGATATGTTGCTGGGGTTGCTGTTTCCCATATGTAGTACTTTACATTTGTGAATGTTAAACTTCATTTGCCGTCTCTCAGCCCATCTGGCCAACCTTTGTATCGTCTGCAAACTTGGACATTAAGCCTGAAATACCATCACAATATCATTTATAAATACAGAAAACAATAATTAACCCAATTCTGAACCCTGAGGGACTCCACTAATAACATTAGTCCACGATGAGCAGTGTCCATTAATTACCACTCTCTGTCTTCTGCCACTCAACCATCTCTTTATCCATACCAACAATTTGTCACCGATGCCACACTGCTTCAATTTGTGCAGCAGTCTTCCATGTGCAACAGTATCAAAAGCCTTTCTAAGATCCAAGTATATAATATCAATGTTATTCTCTGCAACCAGTTCCTTTGTGACTGCATCATAGTATCCAATCAAATGGTCAGGCAAGACTTCCCATTAACAAAACCATGCTGTGTCTGAGCTATAACTGAAGTTTTGTCTAGATGATCCTGCAGTCCTTCTTTAACCAGTGCCTCCATTAATTTCCCGGGAACAGAAGTTAAACTAACAGGTCTATAATTACTTGTGTCGCCCTTTGATCCTCCTTTGTGAAATGGGGTCACATTTGCACATCTCCAGTCCATGGGTACTTCCCCTGAGTCCAAGGAAGCTCTCATAATTATGGCTAAGAGCTTGCTTACTTCCTTTCTGCCTCCTTTAATATAACTGGATAGATCCTATCCACCCAGGTGCCCTTTCTTGTATTTATCTTCAACAATTTCACCTCCACTTTACTCTCAGTTATTACAAACTTCTCTAGCTTACTGCCAGAGTTGAATACACCTCTGGCATTCCCCTCGCTGAATAACTCCTCATGTGTGAATGTCGATGCAAAATATTCATTGTTTGTTAGCTACCTGAGCAGGATCATCAACAGTTGACCAGTCATATCAAGTGGACCAATCTGATTCATCCCATTCCTACTAGAGTTTATATAAGTAAAGAACTCTTTACTGTTTTTCTTTGCATCCCTTGCCAAAGATTTCTCGTAATCTACCTTCGCCTGCCTAACCTCCTTTGTAACTTGGTTACAGATCAACTTGTATCTATCATAGGCTTCTGTGTCAACGTGTTAATCTGTATGTATCCCATGCATTTTTTCTTCTCTGCCGATATGGTCTCATTAGTTCATCTGACATCCACTTAGGCCTAAATCTTGAACAATATTTCTTAGTTGGTATATAAAGCCTAGTAGCTTCCAAGATAAATTCTTTGAATGCTTCCCATTTCGAATTTGCTGTTGGTAACATCATCAGTTGGTCCCACTGTATAGAATTTAAATACTGTCTCAGTCCATCATAGTTGTCTTTACAAAAGCAAAAATCCTTCCCTTTTCCCCTAATGGTAGTTACCTCTTTGAGTAAATCCCACTTCAGCACACTGTGATCACTGCCACCTAGTGGTTCATTTACCTGCAGATTCTTAATGCATGAAGAATCACTACTGATAATCAAATCAAGAGTATTACTCCCTCTAGTTGCCTCCCGAACATGCTGATGTAGAAAACAATCATCCAGTAAATCCACAAAAGCCTTGCTAGTGAGTGACCAGCCCCCAATTTCCAGTCAATATCTGGGAAATTAAAATCCTCCATTATAAGACTCTGATGTACTGGCCCACTCTATTTCCCTGTACAGTTTCTTATTATATTCATCAGAGTCATTAGGCCTATAGCACACTCCTACTCTCAATTTTGATCTCCCAATGCTTATGTCACACCAAACTGACTCGACACTGCACTGTCCAGCAATGTCGACTGGCTTCACTTCCTTGGATTTTATGTATTTCTTAACTAATAGCATAACCCCTCCTCCCTTCCTATCCTTTCTGTAGACATTGTACTCCCCAAATTCCAGTTCTGCATTCCTTATATCATACGTTATATTATATGTGTGACACCACGTCTCTGAAATCCGAACAATATCTGCCTTAGATGTTTTGAGCAATACCTGAAATTCATCAAATTTATTTTCTAAACTCCTAGCATTGGTGTACACACAAGTATACATGCACCTGTTCTTTTTTTTAGCTACCCTAACACAACCTATGTGTTTATTTGTACTCCAGTGATTCCCAGCAGTCTCTGAAATATCCTGCATCTTATTTTCCAGGCTGCGGCTCATTCCAATAGAAGCTGCGGAAGAATCACATTTTATCCTCTGCCAGTGGCTACCGTTAATCTATTAGTCCTTGTATCCCCCCAATCTAGCAGTTTTCCGACCCACCTAACACTGCCTCGATGGCATCAGCAAACATTCTTGCACCCTTTCTATTTAAGTGTATCCCATCCTGTAGAATCAGTCTCTCCTGTTAACAAGTACAGACCAGGTGAAAAAAATTCTACTCCTTGAGCCTTGCACAATCTTTCCAGGGCCGAATTGATCGACAGGGCTCTCATCATATAGTCCCTCCTATCGTGTCTGGGCAGAATTGCAGACACTTTCAAATTCAACCCTAATTCACGGCTTTTTTTCGACAGTGACCTGTATTTGTTAAGTAATTCCGCCGGTCTCCTACTCTTAATATCATTAGTGCCAATGTGTACAACTATATCACCTTTTGTGCCCTTGAAAGATGATATCCGCTCTACAACATCATCAACCTTTGCCTCTGGCAGACATACGCTGGTCCTGTTCGACCTATCCTTTTTACAAATAGGAGTGGTTTTTTTTTTTTTTTGGCTGATGCTGCATAACCTTGCTTTCTTGTATCATATGCCTCTACTAATGCTAATGCATCTCCGAAAATCCATTTCTGTGGAGAGAAAGTTGTTTTTCCATCACCTATTCAACATCCAGGTTTCTGCTCCATACAATAAAAGACTTTGTTCAATCGTTTGAAATATAAGTTTCTTTGTTTTATTTAGAATGTTTCTGCTTTGTAGAACAGAATTTAACTACAGATAACCTTTGTGCCAAATCTTTCCACCAAATATTTGATATAAGCTTCTTTATATGGTGTTGTACCATAAGCTCTGAAATTGTGGTACTATTCAAAAGAAACCAAAGGCAATTTATTCTGTAGCAGAACTGAGTTCTGACAGCTTTTTCTATCAGAGGCAGCTTGACCTTTTGCCATTGTGAATCTCGCTCTTTTTGCTTTATCAAGTGATAAACAAGCAATGTTGGTTGGTTTTAGGATGATAATGGGTAAACTGATTTCTCATTGCTGGTACGAATTTTTTTTTATTTCTTGCTCAAATGAAAGTTATAGTTAATGTTAGCCCTAAAATGATTTTGGTTTTGTTCATGTGTAAAATTTGACATTCTTCTGCGATCATACTGCCAACATTCTGGGTTTGTGATGGAGAATCTGTCAAATTGATTTTACTCCTCTGTCACTGACATTCTTCTTTTTTTTTTATTTTTGCAATATCCTTTTCATTTGAATTCAGTTTCACTTTGCTAAAAAATAATTAAAATTATTAATAGCAAAAAGTTGTAATTAGAATTTTTTTAAATTTCTGTGGATTTCTTATTTTCATTAACAAATATAGTTGTATGTACATGTAAGAATAGTTTATAATTGTTTGGTTAGCAATAAAAAGCCAACTAATACTGTGGATTTTTTTTTGCAGACCATATATGTACCAGTGATGAGGTTGTCTCAATTTAGATAGTAAATTTTTTTTTTTTTTTTTTTTTCGGTAGTTGTTGGCGCATCGGCTTCTGTGGCCATAATGCACTTCCCAAGGTTTTTGCAGTACTTTGATCCAAGCCCGAAGCGGGATTCGAACCTGCGACCTTTGGGTTGCCAGGCAGGCACTTTACCTAGCCCGGTCAGCTAGATAGATAGCAATAAAGATAATAAAAGAGCAAAGCTTTGCAAAAACTAATATATTTAACAATTTTCACAAAGAAAATAAATATATGGGAAAGCAACTCCATTAAATCATATTGCCAAATAGACCAAGTAATACAGCCAAAAGAAGACTCTCCTAACTAGTCAGTATATGAGTAAAGGCCATGTTTGTTGTCAATCATAATGAATGCAAGACCAATGAAAAAGCAGAGGCAACACATCATGAACATCAAAACTGTTTGATTGTGTTTGTAGATATTGAATTTGGTATTAGTATTAGTAGAGGCGTACAATGCAGGAAAGCAAGCTTATGCAGCATTGGCCAGAAGGGATAAAAAACAAAAACAAAACCCCTTCCTGTTTCACATCCATTCATTCCAAAAGTTTGTCTAGTTCAGCCTTGAATTTATTTAACTATCAACTTCAACAACGACAGATGGATGGAAGTTTGTTCCAGCTATCAACCACCTGCTGGCTAAAGGCAAATTTCTGCACAACTATTCAACAACTGTGTTTTTC